>NC_090923.1:1473292032-1473595063 GCF_040938575.1 Ambystoma mexicanum | reverse complement strand
TCGCCTCCTCCTTCCTCAACAATAGCTCACTTTTACAGAAAGCAACTGTATCTAACTAATTTCCTGGCATTCAAATGTTGCTTCCTGCAAAGACAGTGAACAGGGCAAAGAAAAATTGCACGTTTAAACAATGAATCTCAGCCTGCCTCATTTTGCACATGGAGAACACATTATAATGTTAAGGGGTTAGAATCGTGTTAGTATTTGTTAGTTAAGTTAATCCATTAAGTATCTAATGTGTCTCCTATAAGTGAGGCATTTCAAGTGAGAAAAAAATTTGTGTGCTTTTAAATAGGTATTGAAAAAAATGGCGTGCTTTTAAAATAGGTAGCCTGTCTTCATATACATGTCCATATGTTACCCTGGCAACACATGGCTTGCTGTACCACATCACAGTAATAATGTGATCCCATGGAGCAGCGCTGCACTCCAAAACACGCTAAATTATACTACATATCCCCTCCTTTTTCTGAGAATTTGGCCATGGTCCAAGCCACAATTGGAAGAAACCCAACTTGCTCCCTTTCTTCTTTTAAAATGTAGCAATCCAACAAAATGAATATCCATATGTGAAAAATGAAAATTGAAAAATCACTGTTCAATCATCATATCAAAATTCATCTCTGAGTCCATCAGTCCTTATAAAATATTTTACATATATCTCCCCAATGGAAGTGTCCATAGTCCAGTGTCTTACTTTTATCCTTGAAGTCAATCACAAAACAATAAAATAAAACAAATAGTTAAAATAAAGAATTAACATAACAGATTAAAATAATTAATTAAAATAATAAATACGTGGAACTCCATACTCCAGGACACTTGTCTGCCTCTGATATGTCCCGACCAGCGATGTCACATCATTTGGTTCATTCGGGTACTCTTTCATCCTGGCACTCTTGGATCCTTTTTCCATACGAGTCATCTCTTTTTGGCATTCCGGTTACTTTGTCTTCACCTCCACCCGGAGGCAGGCATCATTTGATCTTCATCCAGGGGACCCCAGGACTCCATCATCTCCCGTGTCCTCTGGTCCTGGAACCTCCGACTAAATGTATGTTAATATTCTAAATCAAATAGAAAAGAAACAAATTAAGTACATAGCACAATACTAACTTCACCCTTTTGCCAAAAATAAAATTATATATATCCATGCACTCCATAAATCACTTTGCCCTCTTCCCCTCACTTTCTGAAATTAAGCACATGTTAAAGAGAAAACAAACATACATAAAATATCATTCAACATTTAATACATTTTCATTTTGGAAAGCAACTTCATTACTTTCAGCTTCCATTTTTTTTTTTACATATATACATATGTAATAATCAATCCTCTATTTTATTTCTCTGCTGTTGCCCTTTGACTACACCCATTTACCTTACCTTCTTTTATGTATTCAAGGGACTTTATCTATTTCTACACGCTCAAGCCTTTTAATTTCGTGTCTGGGGTGCCAGGGTTTCATTTGGTTTACATGAACAAACTGTTCTGTTGCTGTTTCACCTTCAGTTTTCAAAATTTTATAAACCACAGGAGAGACCTTGGGCCTCATTACACGGTAGGCGGTAAGGGTTTACCGGTACCGGTATTTTACCGGTACCGGTAAATCCTTACCGCCTTACTACGAGGTCCCTTTGCGGGTTGGGGAATTTAACGCCTGCTTTTTGCAGGCGTTAAAAACCAACCCGCAAAGGGACCCATGGAGCTAATTACGGTACCGCAATTTGCGGTGCCGTAATTAGCGCCTTCCCCATTCCCATTATGCCCTATAGGGCAAAAATGGGAATGGCAATGGTGGAAGGGGGAATTACCACCCCGCCAACCTTGGAATGGGGCGGTAATTCCCCTTTCCACCAAGGCGGTGCTGGTATTTTACTGGCATGAACCATGGCGCTAATAGCGCCATGGTTCTCCGCCTACCGTGTAACGAGGCCCCTTATCTATAATTCGAAATGCCCCTGCCAAGCTGCTAGAAATTTGGAATTTTTCTGTTTACCTTTTCCAAAATGAAATTTATACACCTGATCGCCCACACAATACTCTTTCACTGATGTCTTTTTATCATAATTTGACTTTGCATTGTCAGCAGCTCTTTCTAGATTTCGCTGTACAAAAGCAAATGCATGTTGTAAATGCTTCCTCAGTTCATCAATGTATTCATGAACTGTGGATGCGCTCACAAGTGTCTGCTCATGTGTTCTGTATAGCAGGTGTTGTGGTAACACCATTTTCCTACCTGTCAAAACTTCATGGGGGCTAACACCTGTTGCTTTGGCAGGAGTTGACCTGATTGCCATCAAAACCAAAGGTAAACGTAAATCCCAGCTGGCACCTGCTTCTGCTACAAATATCTTTAATATATCCACAACAGACCTATTACAGCGTTCAACTCCCCCAGAAGAAGCAGCTCGATATGCAATATGTAATTTCCTTTTCACACCCAGTATTTGCCATACCTTACTCATTAGAGCACTTGTGAAATGACTCCCTCTGTCTGATTCTATTCTTTGTGGTAACCCAAACCTTGAAAACACATGATTCACCAGTAATGTAGCTGCTGTTTGCGCACTACAATCTGGTGAAAGAATACACTCAATCCATTTCGACATCAAACATACCACACTTAAAATATAACGGTTCCCCCTGCTCGACCTCTTTACAGGCCCTAAATAGTCTATTTGTAAATCTGACCATGGAAGAGTTAAGCCTCTTTTCATTAATGGAGCTCTATGCATTGGTGAAGCAGGTTTAAATTGGGCACATACTAGACATCCTCTAGTATATAATTCCACATCTTGGGACATATGTGGCCAGTAAGCATAATCTTTTAGTATTTCCAATGTTTTTTGTGAACCTCTGTGGCCTCCAGTTATTGCATCATGTGCATGGTGTAGCATTAGCCTTCTGAATGAAAGGGGTATCACCCACTGTATCTGTCCTGTTATGGACTCTCTAATCATGAGTCCATTCTGTAGTCTAATTCGTTTTTTATTCTTTAATAGCACCCTCAACTCTTCTTTTCCCCTACAATCATTTTCTGTTAAAGGGTTTTGTTCAGGATCTATCAAATGATTATAATAAAAGTACCCAAAATTCGATCATCCTTTTGTGCCTCAATTAGATCTTGATCTGGTGTATCATAACTCCACTGTACCACTGGCTGATCTATCTCCTTTGGTGCCTTAGAACGTGTTACTGCATCAATTTGTATTTCACCAAGTAAATGTTCAATAGGTAGCAATTCTCCCATCACAGCCCCAATTTTAGCCAGCTGATCTGCCTTATCATTCCCCTCCTTATCCTCTCCTGGAGTTTTTAAATGCCCACGAATTTTCCTCCAGTATATTGTTAAATCATTCTCTGACACCAGTTTGTCTATGGCTTGTATAATTTTTCCATGTTTAAGTGGCTTTTTGTTGTATGTAATCATGCCTCTCGCTTTCCAGCCAGGTAAATATTCCACAAAGCTATTTCGTGCATAGTCAGAATCAGTCACCAGGACAATTTCACTAAATTTATTATCAACTGCAGTAGCAATTGCTTTATAAATGGCTGCCAATTCCGCTACTTGACTGCTCTTAGCTCCAGTTCTCATCCCTATACTGGGGACGCCTTCACATTTCAACCAGACATTTTCTATTCCTGACGCTAATTGTTTATTACTTTCATTTTCAATGTGGAAAGCACAACCATCAACATATACAGTTGGCAAATCCTTGCATGTCTTTTCATCAAAAGCTTTGTGTGGTGATTGCCCAAAATCCTGTCAACTAGATTCCACTTCTACTTTGTTTGATACATGTTCAGCTGCACAGTCATGTAGATCTGCTAAACCTTGAGCAACTGGGCTTTTTTTATTTTGGCCATATCTCACTTCTACAGGAAAATCTTGTAATGCTAGCGTCCATGAAGTGATTCTGGACTGTGCTAGGTTACCTGACCTGATTCTTTTACTCACTAAAAACTGCAATGGTTGATGATTGGTCTCAATAATTACCTTTTCTCCCTGAACAATGGGGCGGAAATGCTGTAGCACCCACACAGTGGTAAAAAGGGCATTTTCGCATTCAATGAATTTAATTTCAACTTGGGAAAACGCCTTACTTGCATAGGTAATGGTTTTGTGATTCAAATCATGTTTTTGTGATAGCACTGCTGACATACACTGTTCAGAGAAACCTATTTCTATAAAGAAATCCCTATCCTTTATGGGGTATGCCAAACATGGTGCCTTTACAAGACATTCCTTTAATTTAGCCACTGCCTCAGACTGCTCTTTTTCCTATTCCCAGGGTGTATTCCGCTTTAACAGCTTAGTTAATGGTTGAGTAATTTCAGCATAATTTTCAATGAACTTCCTGTTATAGCCCGTCATTCCTAATAACCTTTTTACCCCTTTCACATTTTTAGGGTCTTTTAGTTTTTGTATAACCTCCACTTTCTTCTTTTGTGGGTTTAATCCATGTTCAGTCACTTCATGGCCTAGAAAATTCACCTTTTTCTTGCACCATTGTGCCTTTTGTAAAGATACTTTGGCGCCTGCTTTCTGCAATTGGCCAAGAACATGTCTTATTTCATCAAAATGGTTTTTCAAGCTTTCATTTTTTATCAGTACATCTTCCACATAAACTATGGTTCCTCTTTCCGCTGCATCAGGCATGGCCTTTCTCAAAAATATTCCAAATTCACTCCCACTTTTGACATACCCAAATGGAACTCTAACCCACGCGTATTGCGTCTTATCAAATGAAAATGAAAATAAATTTGGAATCTCCTCTGCCAATGGCACGCACCAATATCCAGAGGTGAGATCTAACGTGGTAAACACTTTTGAGCCATGTACCTGAGCTAGGCCCTGATCAATGAATGGCAGTGGCCATCTGGATACTGGCACTCTTTTATTTAACTCCCTCAAATCTGCACACAGTCGCCATTGACCATTTGGCTTTAACAAACCTAAAATAGGTGTGTTGGATGTGCTATGAATGGGCCTGATGATTCCCCGAGACTCCAAATTTTTAATAATCTCTGCCAATGACTCTAAACATGCCAGTGGTAATCTATACTGGCGCACAAATACTGGGCTTCTGCTATACCATTCCGGTAGCGTGGCCACATGTAAATCAGTTAGACCGCAATCATAAGCATCTTTTGCAAATACATCTTTAAACTCCATAAATATCTTCCTCAGTTCATTTCTATCCTCATCGCTGTCGCATGCATCCGCTGATAAAATCTGCTCCTCTACCATTTTGGAAAATTCTGGAAAATGTTCTGGAAGGGGAATCTCGGCGCTTTCCTCTAACTGTGTGGCCGTGTCTCTCTGTAAAGCTGCCACTTTTAAATGTTTTGGCATATCAGCTTCCACTTCAATGGGCTGATTTTCTATTTCATTTTCATTTAAGTTAAATGCTATGCAATCCTCTTGATGACAGCACACTGTCTCACTTGAATCATAAGGGTACACAGAATGAATTTTAAATATTCCTTTGGGCTGTGAATTCAGGTGTTCTGGCAACTCACCCTTGGCATCTACATACTTTTCAGGTATATTTCCAATCACTATGTTATTCAGATCTGCAGTATAATATGATTTTTGTATGGGCATTCATAATGAGGAGTTTTCCTCTAAATGAATATCTTGACAACTTTTATTATTCACCATGATGTTTACAGATCCTTCACCAATATCTACCAATGGAATGTATTCATAATCCAGGCCTTGCTGTTTTATGGATTCATTCAGGCACACAAATGCATCAGAATCTTTCATCTGCTGTCCATTTTTGCATTTCAGTGTTATTGCAACCTGTTTGGTGAATGCAGGGATAATAGTATCCTTCCTCAGTTGTAATTCAATTGCATATGGGACAAGCTGTGCGCAATGATAAACCCTTCTTCTGTCTTCAAATTCAGGTGCCGGCCCACCTAGGCGTGGCCATATTTTTTGATTAAGGAAATCTAACACCATACACATTCTGTGCATGATATCATTGCCCATGTAAAATTCATTTTGTGTCCCACTCACTATCCAAACATTATGGTGAATTGTTTTTTGTCCAATACCAATTTTCAGCATGCATCTGCCTGCAATTCGGTTTTCAAAGTCTGAATTGTCCAAACCAGAGACATATTGGTTTTTAATTCTAAATTTCGGGATCTCCTCCCTCTCCATTATTTTTCACAACAGTCTCTCATTAATGAAACTCCTTTTCTGTTCAAGTGCTAAAGTGGCTTTTGTTGTTTTAGAATAGAAATTTACACCAATGTGAACCCATGGTTGCTCATCTTCCATGTGTATTTCAGCAAGAGTGGTGATGTGTTTTTCTGAATCTGCTTTAGTAGCAATATTCGGTTTGCATGTCTTCTCTTTTAAATAAAAACGTAATCTGTGCTCATCTATGGCAGTTTGCCATCTTTTCCTTGGGTCCAAGTATATCTGTGCAGATTGTTTCTCATCTTCACTCTGCATTTTATCTTGACACAATAATATAACAGTGACGCTAGGGATGCAGCTATTCTGGAGATATACCTCTACTGCATCTTTTGTTTTGGCAACGGTGTGACATTCATTTATGTTGCTGTTTTGTGATTTTAATTTCTTAGGTCTCAATGTTTTTTTGGTTAAGGACCACAGTACTCCATTCACCCCATCTATGAGAGGAGACAATCTTTTCTGGCAATCTGTTCCCATCAGGAATGGAATTTCACAAATGGATGTGACCAATACCTCCTGTTTCATTCTGTGTTTACCTATCTTTATGTCAACCTCGGTGACGCCTATAATAGGCACCTCCTCCCTGTTAAAATTATGGACCTTGATTTTCCTTCACTGTGATCTGATTTTGTGGGGATCTCCCTTCATTGATACTCTTTAACAATTCTTTAGACATAATTGTGGCCTGTGCGCCAGTGTCAATCATTGCAAATGTATTGCATTTTTTTCTACAGTGATGGGAGCATAATACCTGCATTCAACTTCCTCTAACACACATAAGAAGTGCACATTCTTACTGATTTCAGGGCTCACCTTTCTCAGGCCTTTTTCACTTTTGGCTAAGCACATTGGTAAATGGAAAGACATTTTTCCCTCCTTTTTGCCCATTTCTGTGTGAGAGACTTTATTCATTTCCCCATGTTCAGAGGTTTTTTGGAGTGTCGCCACCGCTCACCCATCCATCCAGGTATCATCAGAGACCACATTACAACCCTCCAACTGAACATGTGTAACAACATCCCTTGGCAATTTGTCATTGTCTAATTCTGTGCATTTGTGATAATTTAGTGTAGTACCAGCCCTTTTAACCTCTTCAAAAATATGTGGCTCGAATGATTCTTCAGGTGATTGACATGTACCCTCCTTTTGAGTATTTCTTTTTACTGCCTGTGTTTGATTATTGTTCTGATTGCCCAGGAACGGAGTTATAGCATCGCCACTTACTCCCTGTTCACTGGTATTCCCCATGCATGAGTCATTTTTCTTAAATCTGTCTCTTTGTTCCTTTGGAATTTTAGGTGTTTCTTTTTCATTTGTACAAATCTCCAATGTCTGATTTAGCTCTAGGTTAAACCGAACTTCTCTTTTAGAAGTACTTGCACTTTCTGTTAGATGTTAATTTACTGATACTTTCATTTTTAAATCAGTAGGCATCTCAAAGTCATTATGCAAAATTACATCAGAGCAATCTGTCTTTTTGGCACTGCCGGCATCATAAGTACTTAGCCACTTTTCAGAAACCCCCCGGTCATTGCTAGGGCCTTCTGCCCCCTCCTTGGATGACTGTTTTTGCGCTGTACAGTGCTTTCCTATTTGCTCAGCTAACTTTTTCACTTGGACCTCGAGGCACTGGAACCTTTCCATCTCTCTAGAATCCTCTCTCTGTGGCCTAGATCGATATTGGTTGTTTTCCCCCTGATTGGATCTATTCTGATACCTCTCAGGTGAGTGATTTCTATTGGGATGGTTCCTGAACTCTTGATTGATTTGTGGAGGGGAGCGGGGTGCACCCATCCTTTGGTTGTAGTCCCCTGGTGGGGAATCATTGTACTGACGTGGAGTGTAGTTCATGTTCTGCCTCATGTCCTGTCTCTCAGGTTGTGGGTACTGGCCCCTATGTTGATTCCCATTATCAGCAAATCGATCCACATATCGGGGTCTATCCTGATTACCATATATCATGGTACTGGGGTCAAATCTGCTCTGTGTCCCCAATGTCTTATAGGGACCATAATTTCTTTGATCCTGATTTTGTCTCTGGTTATTGTTCATAACTGACATATCAGGCCGATAGCCTGCCCAGGGCCTATCTCCTAAGTACCTGGGGCTGATGTAGCTCTCCCTATTACTAGGATCATGTGATTGAAACATTGGTACAGGGCGTGATGACCTTTGTTGATTACCCCTTTGTTCAGGTGCCAAATTATTTTTACTTGGACTTTGAGCAGACTCAAGGGACATTTTGGCAGACCTGATTTCCATCACTGTTGCTGAGGGTTCTTTAGATTTAGGTCTAGTACCTTTCATTTTATCACTTTCTCTACCCTGGCAATAGAGTACCTCATATAGTTTGTGCTTTGGTGTACAATCCATTCAAGGGACTTGTCACGATCAAATTCACGAACCAGTTGTGATATAATGTCTTTCTGTAACCCATAGAAGTATGCAGTTTTAAACTCATTAGAATTGGGGTCAAAAGATACATCAAAGCGAGAAAATTCTCTTTTTAAGTCTTTTAAAAACTGGCGAGGGGATGTATTAGGCCCAGCAGTGATTGTGTAAGCGACTTTCTTTGCCTCCTGCAATGACTGAAAAGGAGAAAAATGACGCCTAATCTCTTTTTCAAACTCTGCCCATTTCATATTCTGCTGCTCATTCAATCCTCTTATGATACTGGCCGTCGGAGCATCTAAAGTTAAATGAAAATACTGCCTGTATTGTTCCTTAGGTATCTGGAGGGCTTTAAAAATATCATGAACCGCTTCTAAGTGATCCTCTATGCAGCATTCCCCTCCCTTTTTAAATGGTTTGATCAGGGCTTTACTGGATTTCATTATCTTTATGGGGCTACTTGTTGCAATGCATGGAATTGCACTACTTGGTGACTCAACCCTGGTTCCAGGTGTATGGGATTGGTGGCGGCCCCCAATGGGAATATCAAATCCCCCAAGGGCGCTGCAACCAAGTTCAGTCACCGGCACAGTCACTGGGGCACTAGCTCTTTGGGTAGAAATAGAATTCACCTCAACTCCATTGAATGTGGTACCCTGCCGCCTCTCCTGGGACCTGGGAATGCACATTTGCTGTTCCAAGTCCTTACACTTTTTAAGGAGCCTGTCTGCTTCGTTTTGCAAATAGTTGTTTTCATCACTCATTTTATTAATTACCTCCTGCGTGTCGCACATTTGCATTTGGCATTCATTAAATTCTTTGTTTCTCTCGTCTCTTTCTTGAAGCATTTTAATCATTTCCTGTTCTGCATTTTGAAGATCACTTTCCTTTTCATAATGTTCTTTTTGTAAAATCTGCATTTCTGAAACCATCTCATCTTTATCTTGACTAATGTGGTCCACCAATGCCTTTACGTGTACCAATTCTTGCTCACTGTCTTCAAACTGTTTCTTGCTTTTGGACAATTGAATATCAAAATCTCTGCATTTTAACTGCATGTCTTTTTGACATACATCCAATTCCGCTCTTAACATTTCCTCCTTTTTACTTGCCCCATCTAGGTCAGCCTTTAACCTGTTAATCAGCTTGGTGTCATTTTCTTGCATTTGCAGGGGCCGATTCAAAATAAACCAGATGTTGGCGCTTAGCCATATCAGGCAATCTTTCTCTGCATGTTTATCAACTGCATTTAATAACCTTAGAAGGCAGACCTGAATTATGCTGCCTTCTGCAAAAATATTGTCTAGTTTTTCTTTCTGCACCTCACCATGAATGCAGTCATGCCATTCTGAGGCACTGTTTGATGACCACGTCCCACGTGCATATAACTTTGCCTCTAAATATTGCACTAGCTCTGAGAATGTGGCTTCCATTTGAAACATTCTGAAATTCGTTTTTAGTGACACACTGCTATTATGAATGGGTTCCCTTTAATGTACAGATGGCAGTGTGAGACACACTTACCACGCCCAGTAGGTGCTCTATGATCACTTTCCCGGCCAACGCACCATAAATATGTAGAGTATTTTGTATAAATTTGGGGCTTGGCAGTATTTTCTTACCGCCAAAAACAATGGTAATTTGACAATGACTATTGCTTGCATTCAGATTGGGTTTGGCTTTATCGTGGAATACATTTTGTTGGTGGTATTTTGGTGAGCATAATGTCTTTGTTTTATTTGTGGCCCCAACATACAAAACCCCCTTCTTTTGTTTAGACTGTTCTTGTGATCTCTAGAGGCCTCAGACTTACATTTTTCAGAAACACCACATTTTCATATGGAGTGCCACCTATGGCTGTTATCACTGATTTATCTACACCAGTGAACTATGTTTTCATAAAGTATTCACAATAACATGTGGTGTTATCATTAATTTATTTACATTAGTGAGATTATGTTTCCATAGGCCTCTCTGCTGATTCATATACGCTCAGCAGACTATTGCATTATATTCCACTCAGAAGCCACACACACATAGCCTGAGTGGAATCACGCACACAGATATTTATAATTGCTTATGACATTGCTTCATCTGTTTAGGAAACTTGGCACATTAAACATCCTTCCCTCTCCTGCAGAGTATTTTTTCTAGAGGCATCAAATGAAAAACAGAGGCAAGAAAACTCTTAGGCAAACTGTGTGTTATCACAATTTCATTTCAAAATGATACATTACCATTCTTGTGAGACAATCCTCTCTGAAATAAACATAAGAGAAACAAATGCAATAACACCACGAATTTCATTTCATGTTTGCAACAAGAAAAAGAAAGATTACATCATTTGCCTTGCAACATAATAACGTGGCAGTTAAACACAGGAGAATTCCCTATCGCTACCCTGCCTGCCTCATAGTAAATCATTTGTCCGGCAGTCACAATAATCTCACTCCATTTGTATATTTACCAGCTATTTGTAGCTCTGCCACATGCGATCTCCCTTGGCCAGTCGCCAAGTTTGAAGTGCACAGCGAGAACACGGAATTCTCAAGCCGGTGCCAAGTGACTAGGAAACCCCAGTCTCTGAAGGTCAGCAATGCAACTGGGACGACCCCTCCCAGCAGCCCAGCCAGGCGATCTCACAGCAGCTCCCGCCAAGTGACCTCACTGTAGCTCTGCAAAATGGCTTCTCCCCGTAAATCTGTCAGAGCTATTCCAAAAAACCTCTCTTACCTCCCCTAAGTTTACTTAGCACCAATCAAAATTCATAGTATCGCCTCCTCCTTCCTCAACAATAGCTCACTTTTACAGAAAGCAACTGTATCTAACTGATTTCCTGGCATTCAAATGTTGCTTCCTGCAAAGACAGTGAACAGGGCAAAGACAAATTGCAACATAATAACGTGGCAGTTAAACACAGGAGAATTCCCTATCGCTACCCTGCCTGCCTCATAGTAAATCATTTGTCCGGCAGTCACAATAATCTCACTCCATTTGTATATTTACCAGCTATTTGTAGCTCTCCCACATGCGATCTCCCTTGGCCAGTCGCCTTCGATGAATGAGCCCAGGGTTTTCTTTGTGTTTGAAGTTTGAAGTGCACAGCGAGAACACGGAATTCTCAAGCTGGTGCCAAGTGACTAGGAAACCCCAGTCTCTGAAGGTCAGCAATACAACTGGGACAATCCCTCCCAGCAGCCCTGTCAGGCGATTTCACAGCAGCTCCAGCCTAGTGACCTCATTGTAGCTCCGCAAAATGTCTTCTCTCCGTAAATCTGTCAGAGCTATTCCGAAAAACCTCTGTTACCTCCCCTAAATTTATGTAGCACCAATCAAAATTCATAGTATCGCTCCTCCTTCCTGAACAATAGCTCACTTCTACAGAAAGCAACTGTATCTAACTGATTTCCTGGCATTCGAATTTTGCTTCCTGCAAAGACAGTGAACAGGGCAAAGAAAAATTGCACGTTTAAACAATGAATCTCAGCCTGCCTCATTTTGCACATGGAGAACACATTATAATGTTAAGGGGTTAGAATTGTGTTAGTATTTGTTAGTTAAGTTAATTAATCATGTATCTAATGTGTCTCCTGTAAGTGAGGCATTTCAGGTGAGAAAAAAAAATGGTGTGCTTTTAAATAGGTATTGAAAAAAAAATGGTGTGCTTTTAAAATCGATAGCCTGTCTTCATATACATGTCCATATGTTACCCTGGCAACACATGGCTTGCTGTACCACATCACAGTAATAATGTGATCCCATGCAGTGGCGCTGCACTCCAAAACACGCTAAATTATACTACATATTGAACCTGGGGTATCGTATAAGAGCGCCGCCATACCAAGTTGACACTGGAGACTTGGGGACTCGCTAGCTTGTGGTCCTGGGCCCTCTCCTGCCAAAATAGTCCTAGTACCTCTGGGTCGCAATTTAGGAGAGTGTGCCACGCCACGAGCATTTGCGGTCCCTGTGTCGCCCTGCTGTGGTGACGGTTATTGTAAGAGCCTTGCATGCCTGCCCCCCTGTGCCCTGAGACGTGCTGCAATGGAACTGTCCTCTTTTCTTCATTGTGAACTGCGCAAAGGGCTACTGTTCTGCCATGGATGACCACCCTGTCCCGCAGCTGCTGAGAGCCGGAGCAACGTGCAACTGCAGGGGTTGAACCTACAAGCAACCTGAGATTGACAAAGTTTGTTTCGGACTGTGTCGAGGGTCGGTGAGTTCTTGCATCACTTACCAGTGGCCCCCTGGCACAGCCATTGTTCGTTACGCATGAGAATCCCTAAAAAGAGACTCACCTTAGCTGGGCTAGCCTGCAGTCCCTAGCTATTCCCTAAACTCAAAGGTTGCTCTGCCGTCAAGTGGAGACCCTCCTCGAATAGTGGCACACTGTTCTTCATCACCTCAAGCCCCTACAGCTCCCTGAAGAGGACCTGCTTTCCCTCTCAACACACGATTGTGCATTCTTAACATACGGCTGTACTTTTCAGCACAAGGCTCCCCACTTCGTAGGGCTGGACTGCTCAAGTTAGGGCTTCATTCTGAAGAACTACCTAATGCTATATTTGTGTTAACCCACCCTTCTGTTACAGGTTGGGGCTGTGTTTTCCCCTTTACCGCATTAGGCGAAACAGAACTGTATATATGTTAAATAGTGAAAGGCATGTGTAGTAACTGTTTTATATTACTGTGGTTTATTTGTGTTTAATTATAAGGCCTATAATAAATGTATATATATTTTCGATATACATTTGTGTGTGTGCTCATTATGGGTTTCCGATCACTCTCACCCCTCCTGAGACTTAAGGCCTCATTACGAGAATGGAGGTAATGAAAAAAGGAAGGCAGAATGGCAATACCGGCATCGTTAACGGGTCCGGGGCATTACGAACCGACAACCCGCCAATACCGCCACCGCCACCGCCCGTACCGTGCCCCCTCATACCGGCATGGGCACGTACACGTGCCCCTTCGAGGAGTAAAACCCACGCGGGCATGCAATAACCGGCATCCCGAAGGCGGTAATTAGGGCCTGCACGATGGCGGCCATACAGGCATCGCGGACCACCCGTAAACAGCAATCTGAAATCAAGCAAACTGCCACAGGTGCACACAATCACCACAGGTGGAGTCAATGGAGCCTGTTCCAGCATAAAAGGAGTACACCCACACACCACACCCCTTCCTACACAAAATGATACCACTATCTGTTGCAATCATGGGGCTGGAGGACATTCCTATACTGCTACAACTACAGCAACGACAGCAACTACAACAACTACAGCAGCAACAACAGGCAGCACAGAGGAGACACAGGAGGAGAAGGAGGGTGAGACAGGCCCAGCAATTACCACCAGTGCAGCCAGTAGTACCTCTTAGGCAGCCACCAATCCCTCGCATCAGACCCAGTCCATTCAATCTAACCCCTGAGCAGATCCACACCCTGTACCGGTTGGACCGGGACACCATCACTATCATAGTGGACATGATACACAACAACATCGTCAGCCTCATAGAAATACGCACTGCCATTCCCCCGCTACTAAAGGGGGTGTCTGTGCTCCACTTCCTGGCCACAGGCACCTACCAGCACACAGTGGGGCAGCTGCATGGTATTTCACAACCACTATTTTCACGCATGCTGAACCAAGTGCTGGATGCCCTCCTGAAGCATGCTAGCACGCACATATCCCTACCACGGACTGCCCAGGAGATAGCCGACACCAAAGTAGGCTTCCATGCACTGGCAGGCATGCTCAATTGTGTTGGTGCCCTCGACTGCACCCATGTAGAATTGGTAGTCCCTCATGCCGTAGAGGCGGTGTACAGATGGTATGTGACTCCAGCAAGATCATCACACTGCGCCGGATATCCCGGATCGACTCATGATGCCATGGTGCTGCGTAACTCCACGCTACCCTGTCACATTAAGCGACATGCTGGAACACGTGTCTGGCTGCTTGGTGAGCTGCCTGACTGGCCCATGGCAGTACATCGGGGTAGTGATATGTTGGGATGCATACTCCATATGGGTGGGAATGGGAGGTAGGGGGTGCATACTCCACCTGGATGGGATTGGGGGGGATGCATACTCCACCTGGGTGGGAATGGGGGGTGCATACTCCACCTGGGTGGGAATGGTGGGAGGATGCATACTCCACCTGGGTGGGAATGGTGGGGGATGCATACTCCACCTGGGTGGGAATGCACAGTGAGAGGAGAATGCACGCAGAGCTAAACACTCCTGACCTGAACCTCCCAACCCCAACATAACACATCACTGGCACACATTGGACCAATTACGTATATCATTGACAACATGTAAAACACACAACCTGGCCCCCATGGGTATGTCTAGCAATGCATAACTAAACATGATTGCAACAGTGCCAATGTGGCAGATGTGACCATGCACTGTTCAGTATACACAGCCAAAATGGGGGGCAAAACATCATCCTGCAACCACAGTACATCCGCATCAGCATGCAAGAATTCACCCTGCATCATCTGTACAACGCCATCCAGACTACCACACCATATTGCAGTATAGAATGCATCTAAATAATATTTGTGTATACGTGCAGGGACATGTGCATGTCGACAGCAAATAGCTGCGGCCATGACTGTGAATCCTGAAGGTGGCAGCTCAGAGTGACACACACCTATTTGTATTCACTTGCAGGTGATGGAGGATATCCCTTGAAGGCGTGGCTACTTACCCCTGTGCGGAACCCGCAGAACAGCCATGAAGAGGAGTACAATCGGGTACATACCCGTACCCGTGTTGTGATTGAGCAGACCTTTGGCCTGTTGATGGCCTGTTGATGGTCCAGTTCCGCTGCCCAAGCAGGTCTGGTGGCGCACTCCTTTATCGGCCTGAGAAGGTGGGAAAGATCACCATGCCTGTGTCATGCTGCACAACATGTGCATCCGGAGAAATGTACCACTGCCACCTGACATTGACATGCATGCACCGGGTGAAGATGATGAGGATGGAGACGGAGGAGAAGCAGCACCCCTGCCAGTACGTGATGCACAGGATGGGCGTGCAGTACGCCAATCACTGATTGACGAATACTTCTGAACCACAGTGACGTTGATAGATATGTGTAAGTGACACATTGTACACTGGGTCCATGTGGACATGCACACAGGGAATGTGGGGAGTTGGGCACTGTGTACATTAAATGGATACACACAAAATGAACAATGTCCAGGCATTGAATAATTTTTCACACAACGGGTGTATTGATACCAACTGCAGAAATGTGCAACCCCCCCAAACCCCCAGTGAACTCCCAAAACCCCCCAGTGAACTCCCAAAACCCCCCAGTGAACTTCCAAAACCCCCCAGTGAACTCCCAAATCCCCCCAATGAACTCCCCCTAATACACCCATTCACTGCCAACAGCATCTGACCCACTCCCATAGTTCTCCCACACTATTTCTTGGTCTTCTTGATGTCCGGGGACAGCATTTCAGTGTGCCTCGCACTCCGTCTTGTTAGACGCACAGGGCTGGAGGGTGCAGAGGAAGTGGGGGCAGAGGAAGCGGGTGTGGTGGATGGGGTTGAAGCCATTGTGATTTGCACGGCTGGTGTGGGTTGTGGCTGCTGATGGCCCTAGACTGTCTCTCATCATCAATGCCGAGGCATTGACGGCGGCTGTGTTCGCCGATATGGCGGCTGTGGTTGCTGCTATGGCGGCTGTGGTCCCCGCTATGGCCTGGGCTATCTCACGCCTCGTGTCCTCCCCATCCGCAACATATTGTCGGAGCAGGTCCAACATAGAGTCCTGTCTGGCCTCCACCCTCGCTAGCCGTGCCTCAAGGGTGTTAGTGGGAGCAGCAGTGGTCGAAGGTGCTGTGACCGGGCCTGCATTGGCAGTGCTGTCCTCGTTGATGCTGCTGAGGTCAGAATCATGTAGCAAGGGATCTGCACTGCTGCAGTTGGGTGAGGGCTGAGTGTGGGGTTTGGGGGTGGACACAGGGCTTGGGGAGTGTGGACATGCCACATGGGTCCGTCCATCCTGGTCCACATACTCCTCCACTGCTGTATCAGTGTTGCTCAGTGGGTCAATGGCCTCGGCCTTCCACTGGTGTAGCCAGCTCAGTGTCCACGGTGACAGGCGCCCTGGGTGTTGTTGTGGGCTGCGAGGCTGCCCCGGAGGTGGTGTTGTCTTTGGCCGGTATGTGGATGCCCTTGTGGTAGGATCCTCGCTGGCATCTTCTCCATCGGTGCCTGGGGGGGTAGAAGAGATGCAGGGCATCAGTGATGGTGTTACATGCTAGATGCATTATATGGTGCTGTGGAGTATTTCATTTATCATGCATTCATATCTTACAGGTGTGTCACACAGGGTAGTATGAAGGGGGCATTTTGGTGTTTGCTGCATGGCAGGTGGCATGCCGTTGTATTGGGGTTTGTGTGATGTATTACATGGGCACGGTCCGTGTGTGTTGGCTGTTTGTTGGTAATGGGATTGGCACTCAGCATGCATTTCAGTGTGGCAGGGTTTGGCCCTCCATATGGACAAGGATATGTTCATGTGTGTGTTGGGACATGCATTGCCTTGCCTAGACTCTCTTCCACATCACTTGTGCTATGTCATGGTTTCCCCTACAGGGATCTGCAGGGTCACTCACCTCCATCTGCAGATGTTGCGGCACCCATCTCCATCTCCCCAAATCCCTCGATGTACTCCATCTGAATAAACATACTTGCCGTCTCCTCCCAGCGTGACAGTTTGGCAGGTGAGTGGGGACCCCCGCCTGTAGCCATGGCCCCCCTCCTCTTGCCGGCCAGGATATTCCGGACCCTGAGGCGGAGGTCATCCCACCTCTTTTTGCAGTCCTTCACTGTCCGTGGGGTGGTGCCGACTGCCGAGACCTTGCAGGCTACCTCCTGCCAGATCTCCTTTTTGCGCTGCTGCGCCTCCCTCTTCAGGTTCTGCATGTTGATCTCGTCTGCATGTGCGGCAAGGGTGTCTGCCAGCATATTAAGTTCTTCATTTGAAAAACGCTTTTTGCGCAGGCAGGGGGTTGTTTTCCGGGTAGCCTTTGACATGGTGAAGGGATTGGCATTGGTCTTTCCTCACTACGACTGCTAGTTTGGGAGGATTGCAATGGATTGTGTTTTTAAAGATGGCCGCCGGCGCATTTCCCGTTCTGACGCGATGACGTTACTTCTGTATCCGGTATTACGAGCCCGGTATTAGCATGCTGTTATTACCAGGTCGTTATTAAGGGGTGCCTCCTAGGTGGAGGCGGCATCGGCGGGTCCCATGATGGTGCTATGGGGTGGGGTTGGAGGGCCTTTAGCGCCATGGCGGTATGGCCATTACCGGCATGGGGGTTCGCGCATGCTCGCGCACTCATAATCACCCGCTATTAGCGGCATAATACGAGCACGGACCCGCTAGTTCCTCCATGCCGGTAATGAACCCGTTTTTACTGCGCTTCTCGTAATGAGGCCCTTAGTCTTGACCACCTGCCAAGCTACCGTAGATTGGTCGGGTTTGTTCAGAAGGTTCCCCTGTTTTACTAAACTATGGTGGCCTCCTAAACTTCTGCCCATCAAGTCAGAGTTTAGAAATCCATCTTAACACCCACCTAATCCTGTTTTGATGGACTGTTCAAGTTGTTTCTCAGCGCTAAAGAAGAGGAGGAGAGACAGTTTTAGGACCTGGATATTTCAGGGATTAGCTGTTTAAGGAGTCATGATCATGCCTTTTCGAAGGCGCTCCCATTACAGATTTCTCTTTTCAGACTGTTAATGTTATGCTTGGAAATTTTTTAGGATTGTATTTTCTTCTTCAAAAACTGTTTCCCAATGTGACTATCACCCTTCAAACAGATTTGAGGATAAGTGAACTCCTAAATAATCAAATTCTTCTACTCTTAGTATCTCCTGCCCTCCACTAAACCTCCTTGGCATTTTCTTTACTTTCCTCTCCCTGTAGCACATCATTATAGCAGATTTTTGGGTATAAATGTTCAGATCCAAGGAATTAATGAACAACGTGTATTCATTAATCAATTTTTGTAGGGTTGTAGGTGTATGTGCCAAAAGCACATCATCTGCATATGCCAAGACGGGAAAAGCTGTCAGCCCTATCCGTGGAACATCTGCCTCTAGCGTTGTTAATGCACTGTGTAACCCATTTACATATATTGAGAACAGCATTGGGGCTAACACAGAACCCTGCTTAGCTCCCGCTGAAACAGGAAAATAATCAGTGCAGTGGCCATGCGCGTCACTCCTCACACAAGCCCTGTTGTTGGAATGCACTCACTTCAATCAAGATGTCAATGAGATCAACAGGGCAACCCGAGGACCTGAGCACATCCCAAAACATAGGCCAGTTCACCTTATCAAAGATTGTGCTGAGGTCCATAAGAGCCAAATAAATGTGTTCTTGTTTAACTAAAAGGGAGAGGGCACACAATAAATAAAGGTTCGAAACTGGATCCCATGTGCCACATTCTGCTCAGAAACCTAATTGGATATCAGTTGTGATATTGTGGGTTGTTACCATTTGCTCCAATCTTGCTAACACCCTCCTCCCAAATACCTTAAAGCTGGTGTTCAATAAGGAAAGAGGCATATAAGATGTCGGGCACACTCCATTACCTTTTTTTGAACATCAGTGAAATAATCGCCAATTTCCAGGATGGTGACATATTTCCACTCTTTAAGATGGAATTAAATATAATGGTAAGCAGAGGAGCTCATAGTTCAGGGAGATCCTGGTATGAATCTGCTTGGATCCCATCGGGGCCAGGGGAGGGATTGTGAGCCTTAATAGAAATAGTTTTTGGTACCTCCTTCAGTGGAACATCCAATTGATCATCTGATTTAATTTTTGCTAACTCCTCTCCAGAATCTTTATAAAGAGATGAGAATTGATCTATCCAGAGCCCATATTCCAGATTCATATTAAATCCTGTTGATTCATATTTGTACCTGGGACCCTTTTCTACCATATTGCAGAACTTGCTGGAGTTCGAATCAGCTGCATGTTCCAACAACTCCACCCATGCCTGCTGTACCACTTATGCCTTTCTCAATAACAGGGATTTCTTATATTTTGGCCCTCATTTTACAATCTCCTGCTCCACAGTCTTTGGATTTTTTTTAATTACCAAAAGACGTTCATTGTCCTTTCTACATGCCTCATTAAACCAACCTCGCTTTGGGGGTAGCTGACCTTTTTTGCAGTCTCTTAAAATTACACCACAATTTGATTTTACAATAATTTCGAAAAGACTCCAAAATAATCACTGGGTTTGGTACATTATTTAGCATAGTCTCGAAATTAAACAAATAAGGTGCAATTACCTTGTGATGTATATAATTTGTATCCATGTGCGCCCCGTTTAGCCTCCTTTTACTGCTGAAATTGGGTTCTACGGTTTTCAGGTGCGTAATCACATTCAATGTCTTGTGGCCATAGACCCATTTTATACATAAAGACAATGGGAAATTATCACTAAAGACCTCCTTGTACAACCTTGAAATCTTTGATTACATTCCACATATTAGCAGCTATACAAAAATAATCTATGGTTGTTGCCCCATGATGATTTTGAAACGTATGTTGAGCCGGGCAATCAGAAGGGACTCAACCATTTATGGAGCGCAATCCCCACGCTACAAGCCACATACCTAGCTGTACATCTTTTGCACATGACCGTGGATCTAACGTTATACACTCCTTTATTCCCAACGATATTTCTTCAGTCACATCCAACAAATCAGATGCTAAACCGCTACCCATTTTCAGTTTTAAATTACCTCCAACTATCAATAAGTTATAGGGGTTAAATCCCTTCAGTACCAGGTCAGTCCTAAATGCATGCAATACTTCTAAACTGGACAGTTCTGCAAAATTCTGAAGGCTAGTGTAAACATAAATAATTACTATACACTCACCCTTCCCAGGGTTTAAGGTTATAATCTGAATAAATGCAATGTTCATAGCTATGTTATTAATCAAAAGGTTCAGCAAGGTCTTAATAAACATACTTAAACCACCAAAACAACGACCCCTAGCATTTCCTGAGGTGTGTATATTAAAAAAACTAAAACTGTCGAACGCAAGTTCCTCCAAGGCCCAGGTCTCTTGTACAAGAATCACATCATATTGCCTCAGAAAAGCCAGTATGTCTTGATCTAATAGTTTTGCATGAGCATCTGCAATATTCCAGGACAACAGGGACAACGTAGATGACTCAGGGGAAACATGTGTTCTAGGGGCTTCACCAGTCCTTTCTACAATGTCCCTTCATCCCTCATAGTCAATAATACCCCTGGTAGAGGATCTTTAATGGCCATTCAATATCATCAAAATTGGATAACACTTTGTATATATTACTAATGGATACCAGTGGCCTGATCAACCCTTATACTTATCCCACTAGATGACAATTAGAAGGACTCTCCAGGGATCCATTAACCAGTATTGTTGTAGAAGCCCTAGTAACTGGGCTATGAGTTTGTGTTCTTTGCCCTGGCATAGCACATGGCACTATGTTTGGGGAATAAAAGAATGCTAGGGGGACCTGTCTTGACCTGTTTGTTAGACGTTCATTATGCATATGACCAGCCAGGTTGTAGTTAATCAGGCATGAGGTCACATTCCGATTCAAAAATGTAATCACTATGCAATCTCCTTGCACTGCTTTTAAAGACTTACCTACCCAACCTATCCTTCTAGCCATTGAGACCTTTCATGGGTTAATTGCTGGACCATTCAGCCTTGTGTTTATCCAATGGGTGGCTTTATTTATAAGAGAGACTGCTGATTCTTGATTGTTGTTCCGGAGTGCCGGCACACCAATGATTACTGCTACCAGTGGTGCTGCTACTGGGGGCAAATTTAAACCTTTCAGTTCTTGACAACGTCCTTCACCTTGAGCACCAGTACCTGGTTCTATAGTTTCCTGCATTAGTGTGCCAGATGAATTTGTGCATATATCAACCCTTACCACGTGTGTCCTCTGTGTTTTTATTTGGCTTGAGCTGTTCACTCCCTTGCAGTTCTCTTGGGTTGTTTTAGGGGCCTCTTGTGTCTGACTTTGTTGTCCTTTCTGTGTAAACCTGTTAATAATTTCAAGCCGTCCCTTCTTGATGTCTCTGACCATGTCATCCATTATCAACATAGTATTGAAGATAGATTGTTTGAATGATACTATTACATCTTCAATGGGTTACATTGTCTAACATATCAGATAATTGCTTTGAATCAAGCAAAATACCATTTGAAGTAGCAGTTAATACTATGCTTGAGTTGTCAGCTCACCCACGTAAAGTGCCAATTTGGTGTCAAATTTGTGTTTTATACAAGTCTGGCGCAAAAAGGGTAAGCAGGGGAGAGAGACTTATCATAAGCATTTCTAATGTTACTACATGATTGGGCACCGTGTTACTACTACTTATGTCCAATTTCCTAACTTCTTGGGCATTAATAGAAATTGCAGGTTACGAAGTAGGGGTGAAGACTTCCTCCCTTATCACTGTATCAACCACCCCATATGATTAGGTTCAACATAATTATCTGGTTCTTCCACAATAATAAATCTGTACCTTCTCTAGCAGCTTCTATAGCCTGCTTCGCAATTAATATTTTCTCTTGTAATGTACCTGTAATTTCCTTTAAATATCAATTGTAACGCTTAACTGGACTCCTCAGGAGCGTAATGATTTCTCAGCCTGTGGACCTGGTACTTTGGCACTTTTTGGATTCTCTTTCTGTTTAAACAAACAATGACACCAATAGAAATGCTATAACATCTTTTAACTGAGATATTACTGCATGAGATGTGTACTCCTTTATTTTCTACAGGGGCGCGTTGAGGTGAAGAAACAATGCTAACTTGGGTAGCTGATGTACTCTATAGCTTCTTGACTTGGATAGTTTATACTTTAAAGAATGAGTCTTTGGGTAAGTAAGCTGATGAAAATACTGTAATCTTTCAGGGTTTGAATAAATTCCTACGTTGGAGAGATCTCTCTTTCTAATAATTTGCTCTTTTTGTCTTTTTTGCAGGTTCTTGGATTTTGGGAAAATAATTATGGCTGCGGATGGCTGCAGAGTTACTCAGGATGAGAAAACATTTTAAAAATGTAAATTTGCCAATACGGAGTAACTGCAGCCTTCAAGGAAGAGCATGGAAACAACTGTGAGGTGAAAACTTGAATAACCTTCAAGTCCGTAAATGCTTATTAAACGTTTTCTCTTATTAACTGTTACGTTCGTTTGTTAATTAAATACCTCTTGTGTTGTCTCCAGGTTTTCGGAAAGCTGAGGAAAAATACCTTCGGAAGATGCAGTGGCTGCAGAAGAAACCTGTGACTGAAGATGCTGCGACTACAAGCGAAAACTGCTGATTGAAGATGCTGCAGCTGTGAGTGAAACTTCTGACTGAAGATGATGTGACTACGAGCGAAGACTGCTGATTGAAGATGCTGCGGCTGTGAGTGAAACCTCTGACTGAAGATAACCGCTTCGGAGATAACTTCGGTCAGGCAAGTCTTTTCTATAAACTATTGTATTCTGTAGTATTCTGTAAAGCTAATGACTAGCTGGTAGGGTTACCCGCTGTCAGTGGAGCAGACGCGAAGCACGTGTTCCAGTGGAGGCATGGCTTAAGTAGTTCCCTCTGCAATATGAATAGAACGTGCTGCAACTTGTAAATGGATCTTGCGGCGGCCATGTTTAGTGTATGAAATTACTGTTAAACATCACAAGAGTCTATGGAAGCATATGCTGTGAATGGTGTAAAAGCCATATGTGCCAGGCTAACACCTACCTTTGACCTGCTGATTGTTATAATGTTCCTTGCCTAGCCTGAATGCCTGAATGAGGACTATGCTCACTGACTGGGATCATGACATCAATCAAGCAAAGACTGCGAGTTACCTTTAGACTTCGAGTTGCTATTCCTTGTTTTTTTTTCCCACTGCCCCTTCATGGCTCTCTTTTGTCTTACGTTTAACCATCCTGGATTAAGTATTGGTTCAAATAAAGAGGAATTCTGGGGACACCAACCTGGATACAACCAGCGAGACAGACATTTTCAAAGCAAGGGGCTGATCCAAAACAAAAAAAGAAATATTCTGAAAAGGCGAGCTGAGCACTCAAACGCACTGCATTTTGCTGATGAGCTTAAATGTATATTTTCGTCGATGCGCACATGTATGTGTTCCTGAAGGTGTGCAACCTCTAGAAGCCATCTGGCTATTGTTTAAACTCAGTACGAAATGCCACTTCAAAATGGCTGATGCATCCTCGTGTAGAGGGGCCACCCACCATCAGCAAGCTGCCCCCCTCTGATTGGCAGCCTTTTTCATCGAATAGCCAATCCTTAGACGCAGGCAGGCAGAAGCCTGCCCCTGCAAGCAAGGCTCCGCAGTAAGGCTCATGTCTGGTCCTGCTGCTTCCATTCCATCTACAGAAGGCAGGACAGAAGCCTTGTGAGGGCAGGAGTTCTTCACCATCACCGCTCGCTGAAGGAGCAGCGTTTACACACCTATTCTTGAAGCTAAGCCCTGTGGGCTTTTTTAGGGGCTGATCCGAAACGAAAAAAGAAATATTCTGAAAAGGCGAGCCGAGCGCTCACAAACACCACATTCTGCTAATGAGCTTAAATGTATCTTTTTGTCGATGCGCACATGTGGAATTGTGCTCCTGAATGTGTGCAACCTCTAGAAGCCATCTGGCTACTGTTTATACTGAGTACGAAATGCCACTTCAAAATGGCCGATGCATCCTCGTGTAGAGGAGCCACCCACTATCAGCAAGCTACCCTCTCTGATTGGCAGCCTTTTTCATCGAATAGCCAATCCTTGGACGCAGGCAGGCCCTGCAAGCAAGGCTCCATAGTAAAGCTCCTGTCTGTGCCTGATGCTTCCATTCCATCTACAGAAGTCAGGGCAGAAGCCTTTTGAGGGCAGGAGTTCCTCACCATCACCGCGATTTGCAGGAGCAGTGTGTACACACCTATGCTTGTAGGCAAGCCCTTTGGGCACTTTTAGGGGCTGATCCGAAACGAAAAAAGAAATGTTCCGGAAACGCGAGTCAAGCACTCACACGCACTGCATTTTGCTGATGAGCTTACATTTATCTTTACGTCGATTTGTGCATGTGGCGCTTTTGTTACTGAAGGTATGCAACCTCTAGAAGCCATCTGGCTATTTTTTACCCTCAGTATGAAATGCCACTTCAAAATGACCGATGCATCCTCGTGTAGAGGAGCCACCCACTATCAGCAAGCTGCCCTCTCTGATTGGCAGGCTTTTTCATCAAATAGCCAATCCTTGGACGCAGGCAGGCAGAAGCCTGCCCTTGCAAGCAAGGCTCCGTAGTAAAGCTCCTGTCTGTGCCTGATGCTTCCATTCCATCTACAGAAGTCAGGGCAGAGGCCTTGTGAGGGCAGGAGTTCCTCACCATCACCGCTCTCTGCAGGAGCAGCGTGTACACAGCTATGCTTGAAGGCAAGCCCTGTGGGCACTTTTAGGGGCTGATCACTCACACGCGCTGCATTTTGCTGATGAGCTTACATTTATTATTTACGTTGATTTGTGCATGTGGTGCTTTTGTTACTGAAGGTGTGCAACCTCTATAAGCCATCTGGATATTGTTTACACTCAGTAGAAATGCCACTTCAAAATGGCTGACGCATCCTCATGTAGAGGAGCCACCCACTATCAGCAAGCTGCCCCTCTCTGATTGGCAGCCTTTTTAATCGAATAGCCAATCCTAGATGCCTGCAGGCGGAAGCCAGCCTCGTAGTATGGTCTGTGCCTGTCTGGGCCTAACAGTGCTCAGATGTTCCCCCTACCTCTTTCACCCCACAGCAAACAATGGAGCAGTCTCCAGCCAAGCAGCTTGTTACCCCACGAATTGGGCCTATGTTACTCCACGCAGCCTACAGAATTCCTGTGAGTCATGGCTGAACATTGTCATTACCTCCCACTAACCATAACAAATTGTTGAACCAATGTGTGCCTACACCATTCTGCCTTCCTTGCCTTACTTATTCTCACTTGTTCTTTCTTTCATCACATTCTGTGTCTCTTTTTGCAAATACGAAGCCTGGTGTGTGTTTTCTAACATCTTTGCACCCCTTTTTGCACTGCATTCTGTGTCTCTTTTTGCAAATTCAAAGCCTGGTGTGTGTTTTTTACCATTTTAGCACCCCTTTTTTGCATTGTATTTTGTGTCACTTTTTGGAAATTCGAAGCCTGGTGTGTGTTTTTAATTTCTCTGCACCCATCTGCAGTACTAAAGTATTCCCAGTGCACCTGCTCTCTTTTGCCTTAACTACTAGGCCCCCTGGTGAGTTTGTGCTTGGATTGTGCTCTGCAATCCCTCCTCCTTCTTCCAACTATCCTCCGCCGCCCCTTTGGACCTCAACATCTCCCATATCTTCTCTAACTGCTACACTATCACCTACCCTCTCTAACAAAGTCTGAAAGAAAAAACTTAAAAAAGACATCCTGACCACTAACCCTGGCCTAATTATCGCAGACACCTATGTCCGCGCAACTTCCAGACAGATGTTCACTGATAACCTCTTTTCTGTCCCCTCTCCAGATCTATGGATTCCTCATCTCATCTCTACTCTCTCTCCTCTCACATCCTCACCCATTAATGGTGGCACTAAATGGGAAGTCCTGTTGGCGGGCTTTGCATTCTCCACATGTATCTTTGACTGGCACCTGCCGTCCCTCATTAATTTCCTTCCCACATCTGCTACTCCTTCTTCCACTCTCTTTGCCCCCCCCCCCCTCCGGCTGGTGTACCACGCCTCTGTACCACTCCTCGGAAGACCTTCAAAGGTGGAGACCTCTTGCATATAGCCACGCTTAATGCTCGTTCTGCCATCAAATAATCTGCCAACATCTGCCGCCTCCTTGAAGACATTGACCTCGATAGCCTTGCCCTCACTGAAATATGGTTCAAAGCCAGCTCAGTCACTGCTTTTGACTCCCTTCTCCCTGATGGCTATAAAATAATCTCCAAGCCTCGCCCTAACCGTACTGGTGGTGGGGTTGCTCTGATCTTCCCTGAGTGGGTCCCTTCTTCCCTCAGACCCAGCCAGCCTTGCACTTCCTTCGAGAGCCTGGTCTGCAAGCTGGTCATCTCTCCCACCTCCTGTCTGACCACTGCTACTATCTACAGGCCACCTGGCTCTACCACACTGTTCCTCTCTGAATGGGCTGATTTATCCTCCTCTCTCCTCACAACCACCTCTTAACTCCTTCTCGTGGGTGATTTCAACATCCACCTTGACTCCAAAATCATAGCATTCACTCTCTTCCGTGACCTTTGTACCTTGCTCTCCCTCTCCATTCTCCCTTCTGGTCCTACCCACTTGGCTGGACACACTCTTGATGCCTTCATCCACACTGATCAATGATCACCTCCCTCTCCTGGTCAGACCACTCTCTCCTCTCACCTGGGTCCTCTCAGCCCTCTGACTGCACCTCCCCCAGCCCTGCCAACCTTGTTTACGAATATCCGTCCTATGAAACGAGTTTCAGCTGCTGCCTTCATCCCCCCTCTCTTACCTCTACAGACTCTACCTCTGACTCTGCTCTCAGCAACCTCCATCTTGCCATTACCAATACCCTTGACATTCTTGCCCAAGTCATAAGGATCCACCTGAAACATGCCTTCACGCGTAACACCTGGTACCACTCTGAACTTGCAGCCTTGAAATGCAAGTGCAAAGCTACGGAATGGTAGTGGCAGACCTCAGGCTCACCCTCTGACAAACTGTCCTATTGCCTGCTCCAAAGGCAATACAGACATTCCATCCGCACCAAGGAAAGGACCCACATACAGGCTCGCGTCTCTGGTGCATCCAACAACATGGCTGAACTCTTTAAAATCTGCAGGGAACTAACCAACCCTTCCGCAGTCTCCTCCTCATCTCTTCCCTCCCAGCCCCTCTGCAACGCATTGGCCACGCACGTCACTGCAAAAACTCGGGACATCCTGAGCACCCTTGTGTGCCTCTCCCCCCCTGCCTCCTACGGCCCCCCATCCTCACTCTGGATTTCTCTCCCCCTTCTCTCCTTTCACTCCTGATGAGGTCACCAGAGTTGTCCACTCCATGAAGGGCTCCTCCAAACAGGTTTCCCCCTGCTCCTCCAGTACCGTTAAGGAGAATATTGGCTCTCTTGCCCCTGCACTTGCTGATTTCTGCAACACTCTTTTGCTACTGAATCTTTCCCCTCCTCCTTCAAGCACTCCCTTGTGCGCCCCCTCCTGAAAAAACCTTCTGCAGACCCGTCTCGTCCAGCCATCTACCGCCGCATATCTATCACCCCCTTCCTTGGGAAACTCTTGGAGAAGCTGGTCTTCCCCCAACTGACCCAGCACACTGAACTTGTTGGTTGCCTCAACGACCATCAATCTGGATTCCATAGCATCCAGAGGCCCAGAAACTGCTCTTCTGAAGACCCGTGAGGGACTGCTTGCTTCTCTTGATTCCAACTCTCCAGCTGTTCTCATTCTACTCCATCTCTCCTCTGCATTTGATACGGTCAGCCACTCCATCCTCATAAAATGGCTCCTCAATACCCTAGGCATCTCAGAGCGGGCACTGAGCTGGCTGACCTCCTTTCTCCATGACCGTCCGTCCCAGGTTATTCTGGGCTCTTTCTCCTCCCGCACCTCTATCTCCACCTGTGGTGTCCCCAGGTCTTCAACCTTTCTCCTTGGCTCTTTAACACCTATCTTGCTCTGATTGCACACCTCATTTACACATTCTCCCCTAACTTCCATTGTTATGCAGATGACACACAACTCTTCTTCAAACTTCCCTTGGACCCTCTCCTTACTTCATCCATCATTCCGGAGTGCCTATCTGCCACCCAGTCCTGGTGCACTTCCAATGATCTCTGCCTCAACGCCAGCAAGACTGAGATCCTTCCTATTGAGACTCCTGCTCCCTCTTTCTTCCCCTCACTCTGGCCATCTTCTAAGGGCTCTCCTCCATCTCCTTCACTGAAGCCAGAAATCTTCAACTCCTCTCTTTCCTTCCTCCCTCACATTCAGGACCTTGCCAGAAGGCTTTCAACTTCACCTGCTCAAAGGAATTCCTTCTTTCCTTACTTTCCCCCAGAAGCTCAATGGGCTTCATGACAAGTTTGCCGGTCCATAAATAAGGGTGCCGGTAAGCTCACCGGCACCCTTATTTCCGGACCGTCAAACTATGGGTTTGCCTGCAAGAGCCGCTGTGCTTGACAGGTCTGACCCTGCGGTCACAGTCAATGTCAAGCACTTTGCTAAACAGCGAGCTGGTGGTTGATCTCTTTCCTCGGCAAGCTCCCTCCTATGAAACAGCCTCACCCTTCCTCTTCGTCTTGAGCCAGATCTCCTCAAATTCCGGAAGCTTGTCACCTACTCTGCTAAACCCCACAGTTGCTGAGATTGGTGACCAGGGCCCGTATGTGTCCTCTTAGGCCCTGTCCTCCCACCCCTTAAACGCCTTCAGCCTCCGCCTGCTCCCAACACTTGCCTTGGCACCCACTTGCCTATGCCACCACATGTCAGCACTTATTTATTGGCAGCTGGTCACTCATCTAGGGCCCACCCCCTAGCACTTCCCTCTTTGTATACCTAGCACTTACCCCCTTCTCCTCATCCCTTCTCTCTCTCTTTCTCTGCACTTGCATCTTCTCAATGCTCACAAGGCCTAGTCGGTCCACCTCTATCTTTCATTGTTATATTTGATTTTCATTCCCATGTTCCCTCCCTGTTGCCCTGTGGGCGCTTTAAAACACACTTTACTTGATGTATAAGTGCCTTATAAATGCACAATAAGAAAAATAAAACAGTAAGCAAAAATATACGGACTTACTCATCTCTACTCCTCCATACGAGTAAAAAAAGAATTCACCTGATTACCAAAACAAAACCTAAAAAGACAGTAAAACTCTTTAAAACCATTTAAACACTTATGAATAAACTGTGCAAGCCTAAAATGATGAAAGACCGGAGAGAGGCACGCAGTTAAAACAAGGGTGTCCGGTCAAATGGTCGAAAATAAAAGATCGAATGACCATTTGATCGAAAGTCAAATGGTCGGAAAAAAAATGGTCGCATTTATTTATGTATTTATTTTTTTATTTTTGTTTGGTAAAAAAAAATTAACATAGAAAAAGAGGGGTTGGGGGGGAACCCCCCCATAAAAAAAAAAAAAATGCGACCATTTTTTCGACCATTTGACTCTCGATCAAATGGCATTCGATCATTTGGTTTTCGACCAAATGACTGGTAACCAAAACAAGTCGTAAAAAATCACAAGCGCAGCTTTAGATCTCTAGGACTTGCAATGATTCATCCGAAAGCAGTCTCGTTGCCATGCGAGTTCATCTCTTTTAACGCATTTCTTCAATTAAAACTCCAAGCATAAAACAGAATTCAAAAGAGTTGGGGAACCGGCAGGGCTGTTAACAAATATAGCAGCTAGTAGCTGCTGTCAGACGTCAGTGAGATAATAAATCCACACATCCTATCTGGATGGATGAATTGTTTTGTACAGTGCACTGTCTGTGGAAGAGATAGTTTGGGGGTATCAACACAAACATTTATTCTGTTGAATAGATTAGGGTAGGAGTAAAAGTGAAAACCAAGGTAGAATGTCTCCCAGGCTATTACAGTGATGGCAATTAAAAGTGCAGGGAATGTTCACATGGCTTAGGTCTGGTCTCCATTAGATTTGCCACCCTAGTTTCAGCAAGGGTTTGTGAGGTTCAATAGGAAATTCATGTCTGGATGACTTCTTCTTAACCCACAGAAACAGATTCTTCCTAGTTCATTTTTGCAGTTTGCCCGAGACCCAAAAAAAAGATTCTCCAGAGACGTGTGTGTTCCACAGTCACAACACCACAAATTCCTTAAATCTTCACTCTATGCCCCTTAGACACTCCGCAAGTGTACCAGCATGGGCTGGCTCTCCTGGAGCATACCAGATCCTCTGCCATAACAATCCTACTTTTCAGCTCTTGTAGGTAGATTTTCAGAAAATGTCATGTTAGCCCCCTCAAAGAGCAATCGTCCATCCTACATTTGATCTTGTGAGAATCTATCCCAGCATCGGATTGTCTTATTGGTCTTCCAAGCAAACTCAGGCAACCCACTTATTTTAGGAAATCCTGAAGGGGCATCCAGGTTAGCAGCCACTGATTTAACTTCTAGGCAGGTTTTCGTATATCGTTAGTAGACATGCCAATTCCACCAGATGCACAGTTCGACTCATGGATAGCCTGTTCTTTTCTTGTTTGGAAAATGTTTTTTATTCTCCTTGATAAGCTTGCCAAGCTCGCCACAGCTGTATGATGGCTTCAGGCCTACCTCACTCAGTTCATTTTGGAGTGGTTATCTTTGGGCCCTACCAGTTCTTTGCTCTATGTAAGCAAGGCTTCAACTGTTTCAGCCCTGGCATTCAGACCTCTCCCCAACTCACGCCACACAGCATCCTCCTTCTTCCTCTTGACTTCCCATTTGCCTCCTGGCACTCTTCCCTTGGCCAATACAGGATGGTCTTGCTGGACGTCACTGTCCACCACTTTATCTTCCTCATTTCCTCCAGGTTGCACTATCTCTTCTCATCATCTTCCAGTCATCTTTTCTCTTCAACCATCTTCCCCCTTCTGATCTTTCCCTTCTCCAATGTCTCCATATACCCAATGGTGTCTTCCTCTCTGCTCTTGATTGTTCTTTTTCTCTTCCCCCTCCTCATTTCTTCTGATGATCTATATTTTTTAAACCTTCCTCTTGATATTTATTTGTTCCCTGCCTTCCTCCTTCCTCTCAATGGATACCTTTTTCCTTATTTTCTCTCCTCCTTCCTCCTGTTCTTGTCTTCCTTGTACACTTTCCTTCCCCTGCTCTTTTTTCCTCCTCAGGATCTCTGATGTCTTCAAACTCCCCCAAAAACCTGGAAGTCCATCCCCGTTTATACCCTTAGCTGTGGGTAATTGAGTTCAGTAATTGTTAGAGCTGTTGCAACTCTAAGTAATTGAGAATTGGTCTCAGGGGTTTGTTTACATAGTTCCACCACACCTCACCAAAGTGCAGATAATGATTACCAATTGGGTTGAGGACATACATTTCTAGGTTACCGTGTCTTGGAATCAGAGAGCCACTTGAATGAGCCAAAGTCCCTGCTTCTTCTGGCATCTCTCTCCTGGTTTCTCCAATGCTGGTATAGATGCTATGAGGCATACAGTGTCCTCAAGCCTGGTGCAAGCAGTGGCACACATACCTTCAGCTGCTCTTTGCTTCCGAGGGTTGCAAACTGGTGTACATATGTATACAGTTGAATAGAGGAATGTTGGCTGCGTGAGAGAGTTCCTAGGATGGTGTAGAATGTTAAGTGCATGTGTTCCAAGGACAGCAGTTATGAGAGTAGAGTTAGAAAGAAGCTGGCATGGAGACACTTTCCCTTTAGCTTACTTACCTTGTAACTGTTCCAATAAAGCCGGTTCATGAATAAGTCCACGTTGTGTCCTCAGTACACAAACCACAATCCAAATCCTTGCACACCCATGGTCACGAACCTGTTAAAAGTAGTGTACATGTGACTTTTTCTGTGGGCATGGGTGAAAAGGCTCTGCATGGCGAATAAGGCCCTGGAAGACCACCTCTGCGGTTGACATCACATAGCGGGTAACCTCCCTGACCACTATTGTCGATCTTTATTCACTTCCTAACCTTAGATGTGCAACGCCGTCAAAGTGTATATTTGCCAAAAAACACCTTGGCATGACAAAGTGAGACAAAGGGTAAGGTCATCTGGGCAGGATGTGTTGGTGTGAAGCTTCCGTTGAGAGTCTTTATTGGGCAGCATCCAATTGAAACCATTATTAAGACCAGCTTGCCCTTTTCTATTTTGTTTGTGAAACATTATTTACACTTTTCTTTAGCATAAGTGGTTACACAACATTCACATTTGCACGTATAATAGCTACAGTACATCTCTGCAGCAATATGTACCATCCTTACAGTGCAATGGCATATCGAGGATTTAGGTACTAAGCCCTGTCATTACCCTGGAATCTTACGTGCTGATGTCAGCCACAGTAATCAAATTGCTCAAATAGACCGGCTATCCCTGCCATATATTCTTAAGGCAGTTTAGTACAAAACAGATCCTCCCCTCTTTTTTTGTTTACGGGGACGGTTTCACAGAGACAGAGCGAGGGTATCCAAAAGCACAAGGGTGAGAACCGGCTACCCCTCCCCTTTGCATCAAATTATTTGTAAACATGGAAAAACAGACACAGAACTACATTTTCAGTGCATCGATCTAAGCCTTAGCACAACATCAAAAGAAACTTTTACCCAAAAATGTTTTCTTTTTTTATTTCAATACAATTTTGTTAAAAACTGGTAGCAATCACCATTATAAGAACCTAGAGCACAACATCCCTTGGCGTGTAAACAGTGACAGTGGGTTAGAATCAAGTGCCCAAACAGGTGCGTACAGTATCCTCATTTGTGGGTTTGGGCTTAGATGGATGCACTGAAAATTGAGTCCTGCATCTGTTTTTCCATGTTTACAAATAATTTGGTGCAAAAGGGAGGGATATATTCTTAGGGCGACATGGCAGCATCACAGTGGCAATGTACAACTCTTCTCTTTTACTTGTATACGTTAATGCTTGTAGCCATGCAGAGTGTGTAGGGGCCATTTGTAACTTCCAACCTTAAGGATACATTTCCTGGCTATCAGGCAAGCTAAATTAATAATCTGCGGTTCTCCATAGAGACCTTTCCTATAACACCCAAAATGTGTTTTGCCAGTGTCAGTGTTGGTGTTACCTCATCCATCTCTGCAAGATAAGACCAAAATGCTTTTAACGGTGGGCACACGCAGAACTTGTGTAAGAAGTCAGCCTGGTGTTGCGTGACATGTAGGGCACTCGTCTTTGACCTCAGTAGAGAAATTAGCTACCCTGGTCGGTTTATAGTATAGTGAGTTCAAGAATTCGAATTGAATCCAGCAGTACCTGGCAGTCAAGGATACCTCCTTGGTGAGGAGGCAGTACCACACCCATGTGTCATCGAGGCGCTCCGGACCTTTATTGGAATCCCATTTGTGTATGGGTGCGAGATGTTGTCCCCAGTTCCTGTTGTGTTATTCCATACAACGTTGATACCAGCCTGTGACCAATTGTATCTTTTGAAACAGTGTCTATCAACATGTGCATCTCAGGCTCTAATGGAAACGTAGGCCATGTTTGTTTTGGAAAGGCTGTACTCATACAGATGTATTGGAGCCATAGGCTCACGGTGTCACTAACACAGCTGTAATTTACGACATTGGAACAAATCTTCCTTCTGGGTACATGTCGCCCATTGTAAGCCTGTTCCCAGGGTCCCATTTAGTCAGTATACTAGTATCGTGGGTGGGCAAAATGTTAGAGAAGCCTCATAATGGCGCTTTCCTTTTATATGTGGTATCAATCCACGGGCACCAAAATATTGTAGCTCAGACACTAACAGTTATCCGGACCGGGTGAAACATGCAATTATCATAGTATTTCTCACCAAACAGAAATGAGCACAGGTTCAGCGGTCTAGCCCCGATCTGTCCTATTACTACATGCTGATGGACTGGGCTTGTCACATACCAGTGTGCCCTAATTGTGCTGGGCTTGTCACATACCAGTGTGCCCTAATTGTGCTTGCGTTACTAGGTTGTATAATTCAAAATCAGGGGCCATCAGGCTTCCTTGGTCATATGGTTTTACCATATCTCCCCACACCAGTCTTGCTGGTCCCACAAGAGGAAGTGGTAGGCCAATGATCAGATCGCGTTGAAAAACACCCTGCCGGGCCCCATTTCAGTACCACAACCATTTTCAGGAGCGATAGATGACCATAAAAGGAGAGGGGTAGATGCGACCAGAACTCCGGCTTTGCAGTGAGAGCTGGGAGGTAAATGGCAAGTGCATCAGTATAGAGAGTTTTGGTGGGCTTAGACATTTAAACCCCAAATATGTAAACTTCTCAAGCACCCATAGGAATCCAAGTATTTCACCGGGAGGTTTTGTATTTTGAATAAGCGGGAACAGCTCTGACCTGGATCAGTTTATGCGGTGCTCAAGAATATTAAGAAAAATCCTGTATTTCTATCAGGATAAAGCAGAGGTTCAGATCCGGGTCGTGGACATAGAGTACTGTTCAACTGCATTCATATAATACCGCCTTTTTTATGAATATTGGCCTAAGCCCATTCGCGTTCAATGGAAAACCACATTCGAAATGCTACAATTTCTAAATCAACTTCGACGCCATTTTAAGGTCTATCCGCCATTTTGATTTTAACTCCTGCTTTGTGTCCTAAAATGGTGGACTGTGTTTTGAACTGCAGCCGAGCCGAACGGCCTTTGAGTTATGTCAATATTTAGGCTGACCAAGAGAAAACTGTTCTATGCAAAGAAAACTTGTGACTCAAATGAACTGCAATCCAAGTGTTGTCTGCGCTCACAAGCCTCATCCTCATATAAACAGCGTAACAATGTAGAGCAAACTCAAACCGTGTGATTTGGTGTAATATATTGTGTTCCTTCTTGAAACTAGGCTTACTATGAGCTGGGAACCCAATACTGTCATTGTAACTTCATGGGCATGTAAACTTGTTAAATCTGTTGAACAATATTGTAATATTTGTCATGTGAACTGGGCACGAACCCTATCATGTAAATTATTAGTTTGGAGAGGGGCTGGACAATGATCATGAAAATGTATAAAATAGCATGTATTAAGATGTCCAGCACTCTCACTCCTCACTGTGTCTGCTGCTACACACTGTGAGGTGTTGGGAGCTAGATAGTTATCTGTTTTGCTTTGAATTCTGTACAGAAATAAAGATATTCGTATCTTTCAACCCGTGATTGGCGTATATCATTTTGTGGTACTAAGCCTCGATATGTCTTTGGTCTTTCAGATGGTGCCCGAATAGGGACCCTCAAAGTTGATGTCTCCTTGCTGAAAAGAAGACACGGCTATTGGAATGGGATCGGAGAGTGAGAAAAAGGGGGCCCCTTTGTATGATACGTGACACCTCGACAGTACTGCACGATCCGATCCCTGAACGGTGAGCACGCGGTTCGAGAGGGCATCTTGACGAGGGTCCCCATATCAAGGGGGGCTCTTTGCCGAAATCGCCAACCACGAGGATCCTTTGTAATCCGATCGGACCTCCTTAGTCTTTGAAATCAGGTGAGTCGTGCCCCGATTCCTAAGAATCCTGATATTGGTTGCAGATTTGTCCTCATGAGCGCAAACAACGCCAGGTAACACCAGTAATCTGACATGCCTGGGAAATTGCCTGTTTCAGGGGTTTATTCCGCAGAGACAGACAATCTTTGGGACGAGGCCAACCGGTGCCACCTGTTGGCTCACCAGCTTGTTTAATGTACTGCAAGTACAGCCTTAATAGTATTGTATTTAACAATATTTGGCACAGACAAACTAGACATGCTTCTGAATTTCAGTGGCCAGTTGATGGTAGTTTTGAAATTGCCTGTATAGAGTATTTAGAGTCTATATTGTTGAAGAAAAAAGATAGGCCTGCAGCATTTGATGTCATTAAGGATTGGAGAAAGGAAGCTATGCAGTAACTTAAGAGTAAAGAGAAACACGTACGTCGACATATGTCTAACACTGAAAAAGCATTATTGTATGATCAACAGAAACAGTCGGAATCTATTAGAAGTATGGATAGGGCTTTTCAACTTGGAGTACAGAAAATATATCCGTCTCAGGATTTTCATACCTCAGACGAACTGATCAATAAGCTATTGAATGAGCGTAAGACTGTTGCCACTGCACCACCTCCTTATGTGACTCTTCCTGTTGTTTTACTTCTTCCCACTGTTGCACCTCCTCCCATTGTTGTTCATTTTCCTCCTGTTGTTCCTCCTCCTCCAGTTGTTGCTCCTCTTCATGTTATTGTTTCCCCTTCTGCATCCTCGCCCTTACCGACAGTTGCCGTTCCTCTAATTCTGTCTTTACCGCCAGCGGTAGTGTCTCCGCTGCCGATTTGTCTGAACTCTCTTTTCCAAGTGGTTCTGCTCTACTTGTAGCGATTGAAGGGGCGAGTGCTGATGCAAGAATAGTGACTCCTGGAACTGTATCTAAAGCTAGGAAAAGAGAATTGTATGCATGGTCTAAGAAATATATAGAAGAAGGTGAAAAATCAGCTGTATTAACTATGATTTCTGACCAAGAAAGTATTCCCGTACAAAATATTTTGATAGAGGGGATGGGAATGCATTTGGCTGATATTTGGAGTGATTTAACAGACATGAATGTCCCACATGGGCTGAGGGATTTGAATGTCTTAGCTCACTCAAGGGACACTGCAGAGAAAGTACATGAGCATGTTGAGAGGGTTTTTGAGTTTAAGAGGGAGTTAGATTGGTTACAGAATGATGAGACAGATGGTAATAGAGTGGAAGCATCATATGTGCAGAAACAATTTCTTCCTTCATGTAAACCAATGAGTGAAGAGACGCGTATTTGCACAAGAGACGCGCTTAGGTGGATTTCGGATGTTTCAATTTCTCCCATTGAACTATATGACACGTTTAGTCAGTATGCTCCGGCTATGCAAAGGAAAGTGTCACAGGTAATGGTAGAGTACCTACAGGATGAGTATATTAAGAAAAAGGTTTGTTGTCCCTCAGATTAGATGGTCATTTATAAGAGGGCATTTTCGCCTGATACTGCTTTGGCTACTTTGTCACTTGATTTAGCCTTGTTGCTTAATGAACGTTCAGAATTGCCTACTTCTCAATTGCCAATGAGGGAGGCTCCTCCAACATTTGTTCCAAAAGTAGAAATTCCAGCTAATGCCACAACAGGCGCAGCAGCCGCGACTAATGAAGCTCATTATGTCTCACAGTTTGTTCATGTCTCATTTTCTAGACAGGAAGTGAATACCATTAGACAGACGATTCCAGATATCAGGAAAAATCCAACAGGATTTTCTAAAGAAATTGAATCTGTCTTGCATTTGTCAGTTTTCACGCTAGGTGATATAGACTTGTTCCCTGTGATCCTACCGGCTGATTTATGGAAACAGATTAGAACTATGGATGATCAAGCAGGGCTGGGTGACACATGGGTTAATTTGGTACGGATAGATGGAGAAAGGAAGGCTGGTGAGAAACCGCCACAGGTGATATTGACACTGCCAGACAGAATAGTAACTAAATTGAAAACTTTGGTTCCAGAGAGAAGAATAGCTTGGGACAAGCTTACAGCTTGCATTCAGGGGAAATCTGAGCACGCTACCGAATTTTTTAATTGGTTCAAACAAGTGTTTTCAGATTTCAGCGGTCAGGACTTAAGTACTGAGTCAGGAAAAAGGCTGTTTGTAGACAAATTTGTGCGTGGATTGTTGCCTGATATCCAATCACAAAGTATGACTTCCGAAAGTGCCTGGCAAGCTAAATCACAGTCCAAAGTATTGCACATAGCTCAGTATTATGAGAATAAGGTTAATAGTGAAAAAGAGAAGATAGAAAAGAAGAAGGGAGACTTGAAGACAAAAGTATTGTTGCAACAAATAGTAAGAGGAACCTGAGGTGGGAATACACAGTTTAGAGGTCAGTTTGCACCATAGGGGAATGCGCAAATGGGTCCTGTACACATGAACCAATGTGCTTATTGCAGACAAGAAGGTCATTGGCGAGCACAATGTCCGATCCTTCAGCTGCGATCGAATAACACATATGGTACCATGGGTAGACGATCCAGAGGCCGTCCTGGGATAGGGGTCCTGGCAGAAGTCAGTTGGCTCAGAATCAACAGTCATTTTCACAGGATACCAACATAGTGCAAATAATGGGAACATTTTTGACAATCCTTCGACTGTTTATTTTTCTGAGGATCTTGCATTTGATGATGTACTGTTCCGTTAGGATAGCTTGAAGCAGAGTCTGGAACAAGTACCCATTCCCGTCGATCATAAAGGGCCCTACATTGAGATGAAGGTGGGGAATAGAAAGCATCTATTTTTGATAGATACAGGAGCACAGAAGTGTTCTGTTGATCATTCACAAGTCCAAGATATTCCACTGTCAGGGCAGAACAACATTTTTGTAGGGTTCTCTGGTATGCCAATGGTTAGTCCGGTCTCTCAGCCGGTACCGATTTCACTGGGGCCATTCACCAATTCATATCCATTTCTTTTGACGACGAATTGTGGCGAGAATTTGTTGGGGTTGAATCTGTTGAAAGAATTGAATGCTGTAATTTACTGTTCTCCGGATGGAGTGTGTTTAACGATTTCACCCCAACAAACTTCTGTTTCACAATTCTTAACTAGGCCTTTACCGACTGAATTGGATAAGGTTCTGCCATGTTTATGGGCGGTTGATGATAATGACGTTGGTATTTTACACATTGAGCCTGTTAAAATAATGTTGAAACCAGGTGTTAAAGTACCACGTATTCCACCATATAAGATTTCAGTTGACGGTGAACAAGCTTTAAAGAGTATAGTTTCTGATTTTGTACATCGAGGAGTGATTGAGGAAATTGCAGGGAGTTTGTGTAATGGTCCGATTCTACTGGTGTATAAGAAAGGGGATCATGCGATTCCTTTCCGTTTCATTATTGATTTACACGCTATCAATAAGATTGTTGCTCCACAATTTCCGATTGTGCCTGATGTGACTACTATATTGACCATGATTCCAGCTTCAGCTACTCATTTCAGTGTTGTGGATCTAAAGAATGCTTTGTGACAGTAGATATTTGTTCGCGTTCACCCTAGGGGGACGCTCATTTACATTTACTCGTGTGCCACAAGGGTACACTGAAAGTCCAAGCATTTATAGTAGAGCTTTGAAGGAACAGCTTGATACAATTGAGTTGCCTTCCACTTGTACGTTGTTGCAGTATGTTGACGATCTTCTTTTAGCTGCAGATTCAGAAGTAGCTTGTGAGGAGGGCACCGTGTTGCTGCTTATCCATCTAGCAGAACATGGGCATAAGGCTTCATTAAAAAAGTTTCAATATTGTCGACAGGAGGTCGCCTATTTAGGCTATCTCCTGTCATAGGAGTGGAGAAGACTGACACCTGAACGGATACAAAGCATCTCTAGCATGTCTGTCCCAAATATACAGAAAGAGGTCTGAGCCTTGATAGGCATGGCTTCATACTGTAGACAGTGGATCCCTAACTTTTCATTAATGATAAAAACCAATGTCGGCATTGACAAAGAAGGGCATTTCTTTGCCTTTACCGTGGAACATGGATTGCCAGAAAGCTTTTGATCTTCTCAAGGCTGCGTTGTGTTCAGCACCAGTTTTGGGCACACCAAATTACGACAAGGTCTTTGTGTTGTATGTGCATGAATGTGATGGATGCGCTTTGGCTGTGTTAACGCAGGAGCATGGAGGAAAGAATAGACCGTGCAGCTATTTTTCCTCCATGCTTGACCCTGTTGCATGCGCTTTGCCGAGATGTTTGAGAGCTGTTGCTGCTGCTGCTGCATCGGTAAAACAAAGTGATGGTTTGGTTCTGGGTCACTCCTTAACCCTGATGGTACCTCACTCTGTAGACGTTCTATTAAACAGAATGCAAACACATCTCACATCAGCACAACTAACAAGATACGAGCTGATTCTATTTCCACCACATATCCAAATTAAGTGATGTTGCTCATTAAATCCGGACAAACTATTGCCTCTACCACAAGAAATTGCTTGCCGTGACGAGATGTCACATGACTGCCTCTATTCCACAGAACAAGAGACTAAAGGCAGAATTGATTTAAATGATACACCATTAAAAGATCCACAAGAGGAGCTGTTTTGCCATGGCTCCTGCTTCAAACTTCCAGATGGTACATCCACTGCTGCCTACGAAATCACTACATTAAGCACTATTGTGGAAACCAAAAGAATTACGCATAACTCTGCACAGGCCGCAGAGATTATTGCATTGACTCGAGCTTGTGAACTTTCCAAAGGGCTTAGGGTGAATATATTTACGGACCGTCAGTATGTCTTTGGGGTGGTTCACAACTTCGGTCGATTATGGGCAGAGAGGTTTCTTGACCTCGCATGGAACTAAGATACAACATGGTACTTTGATAGTTCAGCTACTTTCAGCACTTGCACTGCCTACCCAGTTAGCAATAATGAAGTGCGCAGCACACCAGAAAGTAACATATGATGTGTTGAGAGGAAACGCTTTTGCTGACAGAATAGCTAAACAGACTGCCACCGATTTGCATTCCAAAATGTATATAACAAAAGAGGTCACTAACACTTGTGTAATAGACATAGGAATTGGTTGTATAAGAGACATTCAGGCTGATGCCACTCCAGACGAACTTAAACAGTGGGCTGAGGGTTCAGCAAGTTTAGACGATGAAGGTTGTTGGATAGATAATGCAAAACAAAAATGGATGCTGCCCGATGCTTATGTTGCCGCTATGGTTATGATGTCTCATGGTCCAACTCACAAATGTGCCAAAAAGATTAGTAAACTGTTAGAACCTGTCTGGGTTAATGTAAATATCTCAAAAACTGCTGAGCGTTTTGTTCACAATTGCATGGTATGCTTACAGCATAATGTTGGGGAAAATACATCGACACCGAAGGGTAGTTTTGGTCCCCCCTCTATGCCTTTGGAGGTTATACACTTTGATTTCATTGAGATAGAGTGTTGTCAGAATTACAAGTATGTTCTGGTAGTTATTTGCGCTTTTAGTAAATGGGTCAAAGCTTTTCCTTTAAAAGATGCCACAGCAATAACGACGGCGAAAACCATGCTGAAGGAATATTTTCCTAGGTTTGGTTTGCAGAGAGTCATTTGGTCGGACAATGGTCCACATTTTATCGCTGTTGTTATCCTGCAAGTATGCGCGGGTTTGCAGATCGATAAACGGTTCCATTCGGCCAGACACGCTCAGAGTGCCGGACTTGTAGAACGCCACAACAGTATATTAAAGAATAAGATGGCGAAGATCTGTGTGAATAGCAATTTGAAATGGCCAGATGCCTTACCGATAGCTCTGTTGTCCGTGCGGACGACCGCACAGTCTAGAACAGGGCTCTCTCCCTATGAGATAATCATGGGGAGACCAGTCGATATTTGGAATGTACTCAAACGGCCAAAAGATGTAGAGCATTTGCTCCTTTCTGAGTACTGTGACCAGTTAACTCAAAATCTGTATTTGATTTATCAACAGGTGCGAGAAGCCCTCCCAGTAAAATATGAGGGTCCAGGTCATCAACTCCGACCTGGCAACAGGGTGCTTGTTAAATCGTTTGAAAGAGCCTCCAGTCTCGCACCTCGCTGGAGAGGACCGTATCAAGTCCTCTTGGCCACACAGACCGCTGTACGAGTGGAATGAAAACAACACTGGATCCATGCAACGCACATCAAGAAGATACCTTTTCCTCTGCCCCACAAAGGAAGAGAAGGGAATTGTTCACTTTGATGCTCACCACAAGCCTGTTTTGTCTACGGAAATCCTTCCTGAGCCCGTGGGGCCTGGGGAGACTACTGCTTTGCCTTCAAGTTCTTCTGTGTCTCTTTCTGCACCGTTGAGCAATCTTGCTTCTGCTTCATCACTTCCTTCAGGAAGCGACGACACTCTGTTCGCAGATCACACCATACCTGGAGCCTTGAGGTGCGATCTGCGTCCGAGACACTGGAAATACAGCACAGCATCAGCTGTGCCCCCCACAAGGAATCATCGTAGAGCCAGTCCCTTGTCACTCTTTCGCTGAAGAATAAATAAGAGGCAGGGACCGGCAAAGTTACCTTCAAGCAAGATAGGCCACGTGGTCAGGAGCCACCGACGAATGAACTAAAAGAGCCTAATGGAGAGGCTTCTAAACGGACTCTGAGAAACAATGTCTTTTCCTAAATCCACTCGTACGGAGCAAGCTATTGGTCTTGTGGCTGACAAAGAATCTGTTCATCAAAAATTATGGTCCTTGAGGACCCACTGTTTTGTAATCACAGTACTGGTTTGTTTAGTAATTATATTTGCGCTTGGGTTCTGGTACATGTAAAGGGGGTATCCATTTGAGATTTTGTTACCCACTGAAATAATTTCCACTGTGTCTCGATCCTTTGTGCATCTGCACACTCTTCCTTCTCGAGACTCCCAACATAGACAGGGTTACCATAATAACACGCTCTTAATGATCATGAATGTGACCCATGCGATTCTGAACAGAACGAATTGCTGGGTGTGTTCACAATTGCCACAACACGGGGAAAAGGGGTTTGGCTAGTATATTCATCCTCTTCCTCTAACTACTGCATGCTATGCCTTGCTCAGGGCACTATTCTTTGGTCGTATTTCTGGGAACTTCGATGGGACTAATCTGAATGAATTTGAAAAGCGAGTCTTAACACCTTTGGGTTGTTCTCTCTTCGCAAATAGAAGCAAACTCAATGTTGCTACTATTAGGCCTTCTGGTAGACTCTCTAGACCTTTTCAATCACTAATTCCCTTCAAGATGGCTCCCGTAGGCAACCGGGATGCCATGCCTCCTTCCTATACTATTAATCACAGCCCTAACTCTGTTTCTTTCTGTATACAATGGGAAGGTTCTCAGCCAATGGGTACATTCGAGGGTTGTACTAATATTGCAAATCTAACCAGTGAGGACAGACCTCTGTATGTAGGAGATCCCGTTTACTTTGTTTGTGGCAATGAAGCTTGTCCTTGGTTACCTAGAGATTGGCAGGATACTTGTTATTTGGGTATCTTGTTACTACCACTGAAGTTTCTAGATCTCGTCCAAGGCGGGATGAGAATGGAGATACCTGTTCACAAATCATGGGTGATGTAGCGAAATCCTTTGTGCCATTTTGGGGACAGATAATGAACTCTGAGGATATCAGAAGACTAGCAAGGGTACTGTAAAGAACCATCAATAAGACCACTGATATTCTGTACAACATGACGCTGGAGCAAAAGGCAATTAGATTACTGGCCCTCCAAAATAGGATGGTGTTAGATGTCATCCTAGCTGAGCGTGCTGGGGTATGTAAATTGGTGGGATCCGTGTGCTGTGTTTTTGTTCCTGACTCCTCCCCTACTATATTCAAGGCAATACAAAATCCGCATACCTTGAGTACTGAAGTACATGTCCCCGAGGGAAACTGGAATCTTAGTGCTTGGTTCTGGGACTTACTACGATCATGGGGTTGGAAACTCTTTGCAGTCCTAATGATAGTTCTTGGTGTTCTATTGTTTTGTTGTTGTGTACAATGGGCCTCATTACGAGTTTGGAGGTAGCCTTGCTGTTTTTAGCGGCATGGCTACCCACAAACTCAGGTAATTCCCATTCGTGGCACCCTGACCCGGTACATCCCCATTCACATTTGAGCCCCCATAGGGCTCAATGGGAATGGGGAGGATGGTAACAACTGACCCGTTCATAATGGGCCAGTTGATAGCATCTCGTTCTGCTAACAGGTGCCGCTCTGCACGTCCGGTTTGACCAGGCGTGAAGAGCGGCCCCGCGAGCAGAACTCATAATGTGCCGGTAGAGTGATAACGGCACCGGCAGCACTACCAGCGCTGTTATCACTCTACCGCCAGGGTCGTAATGAGGCCCAATGTCTCCCTGCCATATATTCGATGTTAGGAGGATGTTGTGCACAAACGATAGGTACACTATGACCAAAGGTACATACGCCCAAAGAAACTGCTAATGCTTTTGTAATGAAGGATATTACTATCAAGGAACTCATGGCGATTGATATCTCTGAAGAATATGATTCAGGATGTACAGACATTGAGGCGTGGGTTTTAGAATAAAGCGAATGTTTGAGTAATGCTCTTGGCTTAGGCTAAAAGGAGGATTTGTTAAACTGCATTCGTATAATACCGCCTTGTTATGAATATTGGCCTAAGCCCATTTGCGTTGCACAGAAAACCGCATTTGAAATGCTCTTATTTCTAATCAACTTCGCCGCCATTTTAAGAACTATCCGCCATTTTGATTTTAACTCCTGCTTTGTGTCCTAAAATGGTGGACTGTGTTTTCAACTGCAGCCGAGCCGAACGACCTTTGAGTTATGTCAACATTTAGGCTGACCGAGAGCAGACTGTTTGTTCTATGCAAAGAAACCTTGTGACTCAAATGAACAGCAATCCAAGTGTTGTCTGCGCTCACAAGCCTCATCCTCATATAAACAGCAGAACAATGTAGAGCAAACTCAAACCGTGTGCTTTGGTTGTAATATATTGTGTTCTTTCTTGAAACTAGGCTTACTATGAGCCGGGAAACTAATACTGTAATTGTAACTTCATGGACATGTAAACTTGTTAAATCTGTTGAACAATATTGTAATAGTTGTCATGTGAACTGGGCACAAGCCCTAGCATGTAAATTATTAGTTTGGAGAGGGACTGGACAATGATCATGAAAATGTATAAAATAGCTTGCATTAAGATGTCCAGCACTCTCATCCCTCACTGTGCCTGCTGGTACACACTGCAAGGTGTTGGGAGCCAGATAGTTAGCTGTTTTGCTTTGAATTCTGTACAGAAATAAAGAGATTCGTATCTTTCAACCCGTGATTGCCGTATTTGATTTTGTGGTACTAAGCCTCGATATTTCTTTGGTCTTTCATAGTCTAGTACCAAAAAAGATAATCCCAGCAAACCAAATCGAACACCTTTTCCGCATCAAGAGTTGGGGCTAGAGCGCTCACTCAAGGTTTAATTTGCGAGAGTATAGCAAATAGGCATCTCAAGTTCAAAGCCGTCGACCTACAGAAATGGATCCGATGCAGCCTTAATGGCCTTAATGGCAACAGTCTACTCACCAGGAGTTTAGTGAATATGTTAGCATTGCTGTTGATTAGAGATAGTGGATGGTAGGAACCCATTTTATCCGGCCGTTTATTTGGCTTCATATGAGCGTTTCCCGTAATGTGGGAGGTAAGGTAATGTGCCATTATCCATAGATTCTTTCAATACCTGCAACAGCAGCAGCACAGAAATGTCTACATAATCTTTGTAAAACTATGCGACAAGCCCATCAGAGCCTTGCTAGCAGGAAGATCCAAGATTGCGGTACCAATCTTCCCAATGTGAATGGTGCGTTCAGTGAGTCTGCCGCTTCCAACAAAAGTGCCAGTAGATCGATGTCAGCTAAATACAAGTTCAGGTCTGAAGCGGACTTCCCATCAGGATTAGAGTATAGATCTTCATAGAATCTGGCAAAGGCTTTGCATATGGAGGCATTGGCTGGAAGAATTCTCCTTTCTACTTTTGGATGCTCACAATTGTCATGTTGCCAGTGCTTGAGCCATTGGCCTGCACCAGGGCTCTGTCAGGCCTGTCAGCCTCCCCATATCTACGAGCCTGTGCAGGTATATGCATATAGATAATTTCTCTGTCTGCAAGTTTACACAACTGGAGTGGTTTGGCATTGATGCCGCTTAGTAGGTGTTCTGCATGATTGTTTTCGAGGTCACAGATTTGTTCTCTTTTACACTGTGTACTGGCGTAGCGACTTCAGTGTGCCTAGAGACGGAGACAACGCCACCCCTCTAACATAAACATTAAACGCCTCCCACAGTGTGGAAAGTGTAGAGACTGTTCCCGGGTTCAGATGAAAATATAGGGAGATATTATCAGAGTGTCCGTAGGAGTGCAATATCTAACAATGCGGACCTCCAGAAAGGCTCTTAAGTGACAGAACTATCAGAGAGTGATTCAAGTAGGTGTGGGGCAATATATAACAATTGGCTGCCAGATCGAGCAGCAAGGAGATCAGCCAGTAGTTGATACGAGACATATCATTTACAGAGGGGTAATAGGTATACTGTCTGCCTTGTGGGTGTATGACTCTCCAGGCATCAATTAATCAGAACTGCTCCATGATCTGCCTAATAGCTCTAGCAGCACCGTTAGGGTCCTGTCAAAACGATCTAGCTCCATATGAAGAATTGTGTTGAAGTCACTCCCCCCATATCAGCAGACAACTCTCCCAGGCATCCAGAATTGATTCTAGTTGCATATATAACAGAGTCATCTATGATGGGGCTGCATGCGTTTATTAGGACAATGTCTGTGCCTGCCATCTTTTCCTGCAATAACACCAATCTCCCGCATGGGTCTGCTACTGTACAAGCTAGCTGGGAGGGGAGTGTGTGATGGATTAAGGGGATTACTCATCGCGTTTGCAATGAGCATGCAGTATAATACCTATTCCTCCCCCAAATGTATTATGGGTAGCGGCCATCACATGTGTTTCTTGCAACATCACAACTTGGGGTGAGTGGCGATCGATACATGCAACCAGTTTCACTGGATTATTGATTTAGCGTATGTTCCAACTAAGGAGCATCACCGGTGCTGATGAATCCAAAGATGGCATATTAGTGAATTGTCAATGATTCTGTCAACAGTCTTAGTTTTTGCCCTCAGAAGAAGAAATTCTTGTATAGTGTAAAACAACATTGATGCAGATGTAGAACTTTGTCAAAAAACAACTCCCCCACCCGTACTGTCTACCCTAACTCTAAAATGAAACCCATACTACCCCCGATCAAATACTCAAAAATTCAAGGGGGGGGGGGGCTTGCAAGCAACACGTTAACCCTTCTGCACACTTGAACAGCACCCAACAAGGAATGGATATTAAACGTTCCAGTCAAAAGAATAGTACAGCCTCAGGGCAGTAATATATGCAGCTTGGGCGAGAGGGAAGCGGCATGTAAAGGCATTCCCACACTGTCCGCCAGCAGATTCCACAGGGACAATGTCTTCCTTACTCCAGAACAGTACAATTAGGACTCAGTATTCATGGTCCACGCACAGCTCAGCAGTCCGCCCAAACCTGGAATTGGGAGTCTCACAGAATAGGGGTGGTGGCAGCATGCAGATATACCAATTAATAGCCAATGCACCACATGAACTATCTGGCCCCTTGGGATCATATCGGAATTGGGATACAGTAATTTTATCTGTCCTATTCCATCGCAGGGTTTCTTGATTCTGCCATATTTTACTGCGATGCGTCCTTCTGTTTCAGCAACCCCATGGGTATTGTAGATTTGATGAATGATTTGGTATTGTCAGGCAAGGTAAAGAAGTGTGCACAGCCACCAAAATATACCCTGTTTGGATAGCACCAGCATTGCATACAGCACTTGCCTTTTCCTGAGGAGGTATTTAACCGCATTGAAAGATCTGCAAGTGGCCTGAATGGCAGGTGTAAAGTCTGGATAAACATACTCTCTACTGGACTCATAGTGCAGCTCGCCACATTCCCTGTAAGTTTTAAGGATCAAATCCCTGTAGCAAAGCAGCTGCGCAATGATGGTTCTTGGTGGGGCCCGAGGCCTGGGCTGGATGGTCCTGTGGGCTCTTTCGACCATGAACGGAGAGGTAAATTGTGGCTTGTCCAGGATCACTGTGAGCATTTCCTTTAAAACAGTTCAATGAGCCCTGCAACTGAGGTTTCCGGCACTCCTATTATGCAAATATTGTTTCACCTTGATTGGGTTTCGAGGTATTCACATTTGTCCGTAATCTGTGCCAATTCTTTCTTGATGGTCAAAATATGTACCTCCATCGCCGCCACCCTTTCTTCTATGTCGCCAATTCTGGTTTCCACTCAAGTAATGCTTTCTTTCTCTAATTTAGCTCACACTGATCTAATATTAAGAGACAGGCCATCCAATTTAGTATTGACAGAAGCAAATCCACTCTGCATATCCTCAAGTAACGGATCCAGCGGGTGCTGTTCGACAGTGTCCCCAGACCCTGCCATCGATGCCAGGGGTATTCATGTAGGAATCACTGGAACCATGTTTTGTGTGTGATCCTCTTATCATGTTTAGTAGGAGGGGCAGTATGAGGGAGATGAGTCACGACACAATAGGCCCAATATTGATCCACCAAGGCGTAGCAGTGTATGTACCTGGATAGGCACCAGGCCACCAAGCTCAACTACAACAGGAACCAACTTGTGTAGTTTCCACAAGTCACTCAGTCCTGCATTGTGGTCTACACAGTAATTACTAGATGTGCTCCCACGCCTTGGAGCCAACAGTGCCAGTGAAGGACTATGCCCCTGTTCAGTGTAGGCCAATGGGAGCAGCCGCTCCCGTTACTAGGGAGAGGCAAACTGCATGGCCCACAGTGGCAATGGCCCAGCCATCGAGTATGGTTGCAGTAGGGGCTCCTCTAGCCAACACTCACTTCCATGTTAGCTGGGACCATGGTCCGGTCATAAAGTGCCCCTGTAGTTTCCTCTTCAGTGCCCCCAAACCGAGGTAGAGCTACATGAGGTCCCACTCACAGAGCTGCCCCTGGTTTATAGGCAGGCAGCTCTGTACCCCCCACCAGATGCAGCAGTATCATCCGCGACTCATGGGAGTTCCAAACTCAGGGCCTAGGATCTTCGATTCCCTTTCTCACCAAAGGTTGTGGCTCATTCTCTCGCTGACACTGGCCAGATCTTGTACTACCTGCCGGGGGTTAGGAGGGCTCACGCATAGCAGCACCAGGTCAGGAGCAGTCCCTATCACCAGCATGGCCCACAGCGTCAACAGCCTCTCCAACAAGTGTGGCTGCATGGGTATGGGCCTCCAACCATCACTCACCACGATGTTAGCCAGGACCATTGCCCGGGCCATGTATGGCCCCGCAGTTCACTGTTCCACAGCCCTCAAACCTAGGAGATGCTCCACAATGTCCCGCTCACAGGGCTGGCTAAGGGATATAGGCAGGCAGTGCTGTGGCCCGCGCCGGGTGCAGAAGCACCCGCTGCCACTCATAGAAGGTCCAAAACCAGGGCCCAGGATCTTCGGCACCTTTGCTCACCACCGGTCGCAGCTCAGCATCACGGTGCAACCAGCCAGCTGGGCGCTCCTCACGTAGCCGCCTGGTCAAGAGCAGGTCCACCCGCCAGCATCCGGACCATCAGGCGACACAACTCTCAGCCTGACAAATGGGCCGACAGCACTCGCCCAGGCAGGTATGTAGGGGCTAGGAGGAAACACCAGACCACTCCCTCTGTGTCTCAGGAGTGCATGTGGGAGCTCTGAGGTGGTATCTGGAGCCTTGAGCGCAGAATTAGTGAAAGGATTTTTGTACGGGTTCTGGCGCTTCATGATCAAGCAACCATCTTGAATGCCACTTAATAGAGCCCCCCTCCTGCTTGTCCTTTCCACAGCCTCAATGCACTGAAGTCTCTTTGATATTTGGTATGTACAAAGGCTATATAAAATCTTTTAATAAAGATGTGGATTTATCTGGGGTAAATAATATCATATCCAAAAATATCTTTGACTTGTGTTTGGTATGCTGGAATATAGCAGTTTGTATACTAACTCGGGAGACAAAATGGGCAGGATTTCCTATTCCTATTTGAGATCTACAGTTGTCAGGAGACTTGAGTGATTGATTATTTCCATATTGAGGATATTTAACCCATTTCCAGAAGTTTTGGAGAGCGAAAAAGTACACTTTTCACTTTTGTGGTATAACGAGTCTATTTCAGACAATATTGGAAGCTGGGACTCAGCGGGTGTTTATAACGCGCCTATACACAAGTGTTGACGAGGCAAATGAGGGGGAACAAAGTGATGACAGAGACAACAATCTTATTAGGCCAGATTACATTGAGATCGCGCAAGTGCAGGGAGCGGGTAGAGGAAAAGTGCGAGGGGAAATGGTAAGGGGCAGTGCAGTACATGGGATCAAACAGTAAAACAATAAAAAAGTGCGGCCAACTGGTGGCAAGTGCAAAGGGTAAGTGCAGACATCAAGTGTCCAAGTGCTGGTAGGGGGATTGTCGAGATACAGAAAACAGACCTCAAGTGCAAGGGTTGCAGGTGTGCAACTGGCAGGGAGGGGACCTTGGCCCAAGATCAGAGGGTAGCCAGGTGACCAGTGAAGCTTCAGTTTCAGCCAGGAGTTCAGCAAGGGAGAAGAAGAGAGAAAGCAGACATAAAGAGGAAGGTCTTGAGGTGCTACCGGAAACGGAGATTGTTCTCCTCAAGTTTCAGAGAGGCAGGGAGGCCGAAGAAAGAGATCTACTACCAACTTGTTGCTTGGAGAAGCGACTGACCCTGAGGGAGTTGGAGGTAGTTGGAGGCGGAAGAGCGAAGAGCTCGAGAAGAGAGTTGGAGGCATTGAGGCCCCAGAAGGCCTTGTGGACAATACATAGGGTCTTGAACATAATCCTCACAGCCACTGGGAGCCAGTGCAGAAATTTCAGTGCTGGAGAGATACGTTCCCTGGGCTTGAGGCCAAGGACAAGTCTCGCAGTCCTGTTTTGGATGAGTTGCAGAGGGTGTAGAGTAGAAGCAGGCAGATTTAGAAAGAGCCTGTTGCAGTAGTCCAGCCTAGCGAATACCAGAGCACTGGAGACAGTGAGCTTCTGGGGGAAGGAGAGAAAAGGAAGAATACCTCTGAGGAGGTGCAGTTGGCAGTGTGACTTCTTAGAGACATCAGAGATGTGAGGAGAGAAGGAGAGTGTGGAGTCAAAGATGACCCTGAGGTTTTTAGCCTCACGGGTGGGAGTAGTAAGAAAGCCAAGGGAGGCTGGACAGAGAGTGACAGGAAAGGAGGGAGCAGGTGTGCCAATGACGAGAATCTCTGTCTTACTGGCATTAAGGCACAGATTGTTAGTGGCACACCACTCCTGGATAGCAGACAGGTAGTCAGAAATGAGAGAAGGAGAAGAGGTGGCGGAAGGGAGCCTGAAAACGAGCTGAGTGTCATCCGCATAGCACTGAAAGTTGGGGCAGAGAGCAGCAATGCGGTGGGCAAGAAGTGCCAGGTATTGGTTGAACAGCCAGGGAAAGAGGTTACACCCCTGGGGAACACCATAGGTAGAGAGAAAGATCGAGGAAAGGAAAGACCCTAGTTGGACCGGGGAGGGTCGATCAAAGACGAAAGAGGTCAGCCATGCCAAGGCCTGATCGATGATACCCAGGTTATCACGGAGACGGTCGAGCAGGATGGTATGGTTGACCTTGTCAAAGGCAGAAGAGAGATCAAGTAAGATGAAGACACAGGGGGTATTAGAATCGAGGTTGGAGAGCAGGTCTTCACAGATGTTCAAGAGAGGAGTTTCCGTGCTTCTGGCTGCTCTGAAGCCAGACTGATGGTCATGGAGACAACCAACAGATTCAGTGTGAAGATTACACTGGGAGATGGACAGCTTTTCCAGGAGTTTGTCCAGGAAAGGAGTGATGAAGATCGGGTGATAGTTAGCCGGGCAGGAGGGGTCCGCTGAGGGTTCCTTAAGAAGGGGGTGCACAAGAGAGTGCTTCAGGGCGGAGGGGAAGACTCCAGTGGCGAAGGAAGGGTTGCAGAAGTACGCCAGAGCAGGGGCAAGGGTGTCAATGTGGTCCTTGATGGTTTTTGAGGAACAGGGGAGAACCTGTTTTGACAAGATTTTCATAGATCGGAATTGTCTAGAAACCTCATCGGGGGAGAACAGAGGAAAGGCAGAAGGCAGAAGAAAGGTGGCCACAGGTGGGGGGCAGAGGAAGAGCGGAGAGTACAGGGAGGAGGGGGAGAGGAAGAGAGAGAGAGGACAGGATGTCCTGAGTTTTAGAGATGAAATGAGAAGCCAGGGCCGTGCAGAGGACAGGAGAGGTAGAGACTACAGCAGGATTGGCCAGCTGCTTGCAGATTTTGAAGAGTTCAGCCGAGTTGTTAGATGCCGCAGAGACGTGGGCTTGTATGTGGGCTCTCTTCTTGGTGTAGACAGAGAGCTGGTATTGCCTTTGGAGCAGGCGGCAGTCCAGTTTATCAGAGGATGCACCCTGCACTTGCATTTAACGGTGACAAGGACTGAGTCATATCAGGAGTTGCACTTGGCTTTGGGCATCAAGCGGATCCGCATGACAGGGGCAAGAACATCAAGAGTATCAGATATAGCAGAGTTGAGCATGGAAAGGGCTGTATCAGGATGTGAGTCAGCGAAAGGGGGGGGCGGTGAGAAAGTGGCGGTGAAATGAATGATAACTGAGAAGGTAGGTGGCAGTGCTGGAGTTGGCTTGGCCTGAGGGGGAGAGAGAGTGAGATGGGAGGAAAGGAGAAAGTGATCACCCCAGAAGAGAGGAAGCATCCAGGTGGATGTTAAAGTCTCCCAGGAGGAGGAGTTGAGTGGTCAAGGCCAGGAGGGAGGAGGACAGGTCTGCCCTCTCAGAGAGGAAGGAGATCTGACCAGGTGGCCGATAGATGGTAGCCACAGTAAGGGAGTGGACAGGAGAGAGAGAGTGTAGGAATTCCCACTAAGAATTTATATGTATGGTTTGAGGCTGAATGATGTGTGGGTAATATACATTTGAAAATATTGATTAGAAAAATAAATAAGGGGAACATGGAAAGTATAGAGAGCATAGATTTGAGTCATCTAGGATTCGTTCTATCACCCTAATAACAAATGGGCTTGTAACTCTGGAGTCTCACGTTTCTGGTCTTTAATACTATGATGACTGTCTCTTTGCATGAACATCTTTCAGATACCCAGTGCTCCAGTTTCTGCACAACTGTAGTTATAAGCAAATGCAGAAAGATTTTAAAGGGCAGTAAGCAACAACACAAAAAAGCATGTGTAGAGAATATTTCACTTGAAGGAAAGGAAAAATAATAAAGATACATTTAATATGTGTCAGGACAGCATTTCACTTAAATGGGGTCAACTCCCCCCAGAGCATCTTCTGTATGTCCAAACACTTCAAAGGCTCTGGGTAAAGGCACAACATGTCAAAGTTATCCTTTTCTTATCAAGCTCAGGGCGAGGTTTCTCCTGGCTCATTGGCCCAACAAAGTAGTTATTTGAAGTATCTACAGGGCTAGCAAAGACAAAAAGAAAAAATAATAATCCAAAATAGGAGTGTCTCTTACAGTTCTCTTTGTGGATTGTCTGTGCCGCAGTTTCTGGATAAAGTCTCCCTCTTAACTTCCTGCTATTTTGGCTGGATCTTAGGGTTGCTTGATGAAGGTGGGGAGACCTCCACGGTCTGTGATCCAGAGTAGAAGTTGTTTGCTTTGTCTGTGTCAGACATTGAATCTGAGCTGGCTAAACAATCAAATGGCCAGTTTATGATGTCCACAGGCAGTGGACTTGACGTCTTGTCACCTCCATGCCTCAGGGCTGTGGCCTTACTTCCCAGCAGCCTCCTCAATGTCTTGCAACATACGTGCAGCTATAATACCTTCTCCTGCTCCTTTGTGCTTCACCTGCACCTCCTTGATGCTTTGTCACAGGCTTGCTCTTCCACTTGAACCATCTGCCCTCTTTCTAGATTCTTCATCCAACCTCTTCCTCTCTACTTCCTTAGTCTTCTCTGCCCACTTGTGCCCTTCTCCCAAATAATCGCCCCACTCCCTCTGGTGGTATTCCTTCATTAATCTGCATTCACCCATCTCTCTTCTCAATTGCTACACCCCTCTGGAAAATCACTTTCCTTCTCATCTCTTTAACTCCTGATAGTTCTCCTTTCATCTCTTCTCACTCTCCTCTCTCCAACTCCTGGCCTCTTCCTCTTGTGCTGTCTGCTCTCCCATCCAGCACACTGCATATGTACACCTTCTCAACAAACCCTTCTCTGAAAGACCCTGCCTTGTATAGTGCCCAGGACACTCCCTCCCAGACCCTCTTGGCTACAGGCCTCTAGTGTGCTTCTCCATGAAAATCAAAATGTGATTGCTTGCGTATGTTTTCACTACACCTCTTTGTCTCATGTTAACCCCACTCTTCTTCAGGGTTCTGCTGTGGTAGCAGAGTGTGTTGGCCAGATAGGCTCTGTGGATCAGCTTGGTCTTCCTTGGTTGTGCTGCAGATTAAAGGTTTTCTCAACCCAAGTGTTTGTGTTCCTACGTACATCTTCAGGTTTGAATTCTTATGCTGAGAACAAAGCTCGCAAACCAGAAGTAGAGACTGTATCTTGTGGCTGGGTGAGTTAATCAGATCAGTGACACAAAGACAATAGTTACACAGGAAACATTTCAATTGTGTCCATCATTATTTAATAGTTCATCAGAAATGTTATTCTGGAACAAACAGCAACATTTCTTCAAATTCTTTCTTGAGGCTAATAAAAACGATCATCCCTCACGGCACTTAGGCTTGCAATTGATATTTAGATATGCTTGCAAATCTGACACATTCATTGAACAAGAAGGACTTCATACACATTTAAACAGTCCCTTACTAGAATTGTTACGTAGTTCAAACATCATAAAATAGTACATTTAAACTGATAATTAAAGGAATATGCGATCATATCAATTTCTATTCATATGCAACACTTGGTGGCTACTAATGCACCTTTAAAAAACCACTCAATAATTCCCATAATGTTTTCCTATGATTAATCATGATAACATAATTGTTTTCTATCCAACAACAACAGACATTCCCTTTTTATTTGTATGTGTTAAAGAGAATCATTTAGTGAAAGAATAATAGGCCTAGTTTGAATGTGAACATGGGCTAGTCATGATAACGCATGAAAAACACCATACCACCTACTCAAAAATCATAGGTACTTTTGTAAATCTTCATTTCCAACTCTTGCTCAATTCTTTTGAATTATTTTGCGGCAGACCAGGGGAATCTCTAGCTCTCCAGGTGTTTGGCCTACAACTCCCATTATCCTTAACCATTGACTATGCTGGCAAGGGCTCATGGGAGTTGTCATTCAAAACATCTGGTGAGACAAAGGTAACAGTCCCCGGCCCTAGACTTATAATGAAATCTTTTTTTTTAACATCTTTATTTATTGGTTTCAAACAGATACATGGAAGGTAATAACACAAGAAGATTAAAACAGCAAAACCTTTAAACCTCCCCATATGTTATAATATATCAATCATATCCCAAAAACATATATATAAAAAAGAAAAATAGAATAAACAATTAAATAAATAAATAAACACTATCAGGGTAATTAATAGAATTTCGCACAAAAGTGGCGCACGCGGCTGGCGCAGAGTGTCCCTGTGCGATACACTGCGCCAGCCGCGTGCGAAAAAAAATCCATTTCATCGCACAGCGTATTCATGGATTTTAGCCTCCGAAACCAGCCGTGGCGCAGAGTGGTGCAACGACCCTGCACCAGCGCCAGTTACGCCCCCAAGAACGCCCTCGCGCAAGGAAAAGCCATCAAAATTCCCAATTCATCGCAAATGTCTGCGCTAACCCTGGACCAGTTCACAGGGCTGGCAAACAGCAAACGCCAAGCGGGGAACGTGTATTTCAGTGGTTCGCGGGAAGTTTCACACGCGAATGTCCTGGGTACGTGTACATCAGGGGTGCGCGTGAAGTAATACACGCAAATCCATCAGGGCACGTGTATTCCAGGGGTGCGCGGGAAGTATCACACGCGATTCTATCAGGGCACGTGTATTTCAGGGATGCGCGGGGAGTACTACACGTGAATTGGGCGTGTGGGTCCTCCCAGGTGTTCCCTCTAAACCCTCCATGGCCCCTGCAGGTAGCCCACACCACAGGGGACTACCCTGCACCCCTGCTCATGTCCTGCAGGCAGCCCATCCACCATGGGCATGCCCCCAGCCAACCCACATGTCACCTTGCACCACTGATCAACAACGCATGTCTCCCAGCACCCTCACCCCCCAGCACTGTAGGGCACCCTCCACCAGGCCCCCACTCATGTCCAACTCATGTCCCCCTGCACCCCCACCCCCAGCACTGTGGGGCACCCTTCACCAGGCCCCCACTCATGTCCAACTCATGTCCCCCTGCACCCCCACCCCCCAGCACTGTAGGGCACCCTCCACCAGGCCCCCACCCCTGTCCCCCTGCACCCCCACCCCCCTGCATCCAGGGGCACCCTCCACCATGCCCCCACTCCTGTCTCCCTGCACCCCCACCCCCACCCCCCAGAACTGTGGGGCACCCTCCACCAGGCCCCCACTCATGTCCAACTCATGTCCCCCTGCACCCCCACCCCCCAGCACTGTGGGGCACCCTCCACCAGGCCCCCACTCATGTCCAAATCATGTCCCCCTGCACCCCCACCCCCCAGTACTGTAGGGCACCCTCCACCAGGCCCCCACTCCTGTCCCCCTGCACCCCCACCCCCCTGCATCCAGGGGCACCCTCCACCATGCCCCCACTCCTGTCTCCCTGCACCCCCACCCCCCAGCACTGTAGGGCACCCTCCACCAGGCCCCCACTCATGTCCCCCTGCACCCCCACCCCCTGCATCCAGTGGCACCCTCCACCAGGCCCCCACTCCTGTCCCCCTGCACCCCCACCCCCCTGCATCCAGGGGCACCCTCCACCATGCCCCCACTCCTGTCTCCCTGCACCCCCACCCCCCAGCACTGTAGGGAACCCTCCACCAGGCCCCCACTCATGTCCAACTCATGTCCCCCTGCACCCCCACCCCCCAGCACTGTGGGGCACCCTCCACCAGGCCCCCACGCATGTCCAACTCATGTCCCCCTGCACCTCCACCCCCAGCTCTGTGGGGCACCCTCCACCAGGCCCCCACGCATGTCTAACTCATGTCCCCCTGCACCCCCACCCCCCCAGTACTGTAGGGCACCCTCCACCAGGCCCCCACTCCTGTCCCCCTGCACCCCCACCCCCCTGCATCCAGGGGCACCCTCCACCATGCCCCCACTCATGTCTCCCTGCACCCCCACCCCCCAGCACTGTAGGGCACCCTCCACAAGGCCCCCACTCCTGTCCCCCTGCACCCCCACCCCCTGCATCCAGGGGCACCCTCCACCATGCCCCCACTCCTGTCTCCCTGCACCCCCACCCCCCAGCACTGTGGGGCACCCTCCACCAGGCCCCCACTCATGTCCAACTCATGTCCCCCTGCACCCCCACCCCCCCGCACTGTAGGGCACCCTCCACCAGGCCCCCACTCCTGTCCCCCTGCACCCCCACCCCCCTGCATCCAGGGGCACCCTCCATCATGCCCCCACTCATGTCTCCCTGCACCCCACCCCCCAGCACTGTAGGGCACCCTCCACCAGGCCCCCACTCCTGTCCCCCTGCACCCCCACCCCCAGCACTGTAGGGCACCCTCCACCAGGCCCCCACTCCTGTCCCCCTGCACCCCCACCTCCAGCACTGTAGGGCACCCTCCACCAGGCCCCCACTCCTGTCCCCCTGCACCCCCACCCCCCAGCACTGTGGGGCACCCTCCACCAGGCCCCCACTCATGTCCAACTCATGTCCCCCTGCACCCCCACCCCCTGCATCCAGGGGCACCCTCCACCAGGCCCCCACACATGTCCCCCAGCCAACACGTCATCACAATCTAGATCCCTGGCCCTTATGGGCAGCCTCCACATGCCAAACAGCCACCCAAGTATAGCATCCACCCACTTAGAAATGCCAATTACATGATACAACCCCAATGGCAAGTATGTAAATGAAAACATGTCCCTCACATACACACAATGGGTGTCAGTGAATGTCAAAAACCAATTCATGACATGCATGAAACCAATGAGATGATACTACACATTGAAGTATGATGAAAAAATATGTATTAAAAGCAACATATATGGAATCAAAAATAAACAAAGGAAAATGGGAATTTAAAACAAAAAGCAGCATGTCCGTAAAATAATGTAAAACCACAAATCATAATCCAAAGGAAAGGCTCCATGGGTAAAATCAAATTTTTAAAAAAAAATCCCAACAGTCAACTATATACAGATAAACAAATCAGAGTCCATGATCCCAACAGAAGAAATGAAACCTATCTAATAACACTACCTAATTAAAAAAACTATATACAAAAATGTGGTCCATTGTCCAAAAGGTCCAAAAAATATAAAAAAGCAAAGGAAACCTAACACTAACTACAGAACTATTTACAAGGGCAGCGGGCCAGTCCGACGGCTCACTTCGGGATGTTCCGGGCCAGGGCATAATCGAAATCATGCTCAATGTCCCGGAGGCGGTCCTCCTCCATGGCCCCGAGGGTCCGCAGGGCCGACGACATGGTCACCTCCAACTCCCTGTGGATTGCCTCGAGGCACTCGGCCCGCCTCAGGGCCCTCTGCATGGAGTTCTCCGTCCTGACCATCGTGAGCCGTGCCTCTTCCGCCCGCTGCCGCTCCGCATCTATGGCGTGGCCCAACCGCTGCCACACGGAAGACACTTCCCGTCCTGGATCCTCCTGCCCTCCGGCCGATGCCTGCCCCTCCGATGTCGAAGGCCCCGAGCCATCATGGCTCCCACCTCGTTGCTGCTGCTGCTGTGCCTGTGCCCTGGCTCCTGCTGCCTGCACATCCTCCACCGGCTGGGGTGCAGTCGTTGATGTGGCCACCCCTGCTGGACGTCCGCCTCCCGACTGTGGCAGGGATTCCTCCTCCACCAGCCTGGCGGCACCGTCAGAGGCAGCTCCACAGGGCACCCAGGTGACAAATGGGTGGGAAGATGGCACGGAGGACGACTGGCGCATAGGGTGTTCCGTTGAGGAGGGGGTCGGAGCAAGCTGCAGCAAACAGAGGAATCCGGCCTGGGTGACCTGTCCCAGTAGGCCGACGCGGTCAACGAGCCATTCGAGATGACGTGCAGTCTCCTCATGAAAAGACTGCAGGTCACCTCGCATGGCCCGTTGACGCAACGCCACACCAGTCAGGACAGGCTCAACCCGTACCTGGATAGCCACGTCCGCAGGCAGAGGAAGGTCAGTTGTTGTGAGCTCATCTCCTGCCTGAAAACGGGTCTGGACATAGGCATCCCTGCTGGTGCAAGATGATGCAGCGACAGGATCAGGGACAGGATTGCACACAGGCACCTCCGCGGCGACCTGTGCTGCCTCCTGTCTCTGGTCCTGCACTGCACCACTAGCACCAGTGGAATCCCCACCTCCAGACCCCGTCTCTGTCGCTTGCACGGCCTCCTCCTCCACCAAACCCCCCACCAACCTGGATGACTCCGTGCCATCTTCCCCCGTTGGGCAATTTTGGGGTCCCAGCTGCCCCTTCTGCTGCCGATGAGTCCAACTCTGACCTCCGCCTCTTGGACCTCCCCCCGGCAGCTGCGGCCTGGGACGCTGCACCAGACTCCTCACTCCCCGACGAGATCACAACCTGGGAGGGGAGCCGGGCCTTGCGTCTCCGGCTGGCGGTACGATCTCCGCCGCTGTGCTCCACAGCACCTTCTCCGCCCTCTTCATCAGTTGACGCTGCAGACAGGGAGAAATAAAACACAGGCATCAGGGTACTGTACAATGGACACATACACACATGACAGTTGTACATGAGTGGCATTTGCAAACCTCAGACATGGCATCACAATCGCCAACACACATGTCATTTCAACTCGCACACATGAGCCATACCACAGCCATATCGGAACAGCCAACACCATCCATACACATACAACAGCATGAACAGGCAAAGGTGAGCCAGACATCACATGCAACACAGGGAGTACACTACACATGCACACACACCACCACACTTGCACGCATGTGTACACCTCTGCCAACTGTTGCAGTGTTCAGATTGGCATCCATGTCACATCTGCCAATCAGGCTTCCACATCCCGCCGTCACATGCATCACTGTTGCACCCTTGTCAAATACACACACATTCACATGTACACAGTGCTGATACATGCAGCTGAAAACAACATCCATGTGTGACATCACGAACATGCCTACTTACATACACATTCATCCAAACATGTGTGCCCACACAACTGCATTTGGCATGCAAGCCTACACACACAAGCACCATCCATGTCTCACACATGATAGCCCTCGCATGTGTTAGCCTCACGGCCCTGTAGACCCCCCCATACTTGGCCCCATAAAAACACATGTTCAACCTGCACACTACTGGCACATCACCATACGCACAGCTCACAATCATGATGCATGTACACCTACCGCTCGACTCCAGACGGGTCTGCCTCTCAAGGACCTGGACGTGGAGCGCTGGGGATATGCGTTCCAGGACCCTCATCTGATCTTCCGACAAGTGGCCCCAGCGCCCCTTAGCATCCGCTGCTTTCAAGAGGCGCCGGGCCTTGTTGAGGGTCCTGGACCTGAAGTCCTCCCAGCGCTTCTTGACATGATGGAATAGTCGGACTGCCACCCCCTCCGCGTTGATGGCAGTCACGATGTCCGTCCAGATCCGAGTCCGTCCTTCCTTGTCGGCGCGCAAACTTCCGAAGAGGGCATCATACTGCCCCAGGACTTTCTCCACCAGGACACCAACTTTGGTGGCAGTGAAGCTGGTGCCCCTCTGCCTCTCTGGCCGGGGGTTGTCAGTGGTGCCAGATGTTGCAGTGCCTGACATGACAACCCGAGAGGCAGGACTGGGTGGGCAACTGGGTCCTGGGGCTGGTCTGTGGAGCGATGGAATCCCAGTCGGGAGTCTTCGGTTCCAGCAGGGATGGTCACAGCAACAGCACCCCTGGCTGATGTGCAGGCAGCAAATGGCAGGGCACGTGGGCAGCAGGCAATCAGGCAGCAGCAGATGGCAGGTGGGAGCGTGCTCGGGGCTCTGGGGGGGGCAGTAATTTGGCCTTCTGGGCAGGAGCGTGGTCTTCCGTGTGCTTACGCGTGGCCAGCTTGATGCGGAGTGATTTGGCACGTGAAAATCCAGCACGTCTGCGTGTAATTCGAGGAAAGGGCCTAAGCGCGTCAGCACACGTACGCAAATTCATTGACCCAAAGGCCACCAGCGTGTATGCGTTTCCCTGTACACGGGTGCATGTTAGATGTCCAATGACTGCACATCAGAGTGCCAGCCTCAGAGTGTCAGCTCGTGTAATTGGAGGATGGGGCCTTAGCACGTACACGCGGAAGTGATGCTGGACGTGTGGGCATGTTTAAAAGGTACGTGTAGAACGCCATTTCCTTGTACGTGCTTTTCGTAGAGAGCGAGTGGGTGAAATCTGTACCTCTTGTCGGTTCACACGTGATTTACTTCACGGCGTTCCAAGTTCGTACTTTCTGTTACCTCTGACAGCTTTTTCTCCTTTTGTCTTTTTCCTGGGCCTGTTTCCTCAAACAGCGTTCACTTCTCCTGTTGTCCTGTCTCCTCAGACAGCGTACAATTCTACTTTTGGCGGGGGTGTTGCCAACGTGCGTATTTTTCACGCGTTATTTCCTGGCAGACGGTGAGTCACGCACGTATTTGACATCTGTGCTTGCCCCGTGTGTTGCCTACCCCTTCAGAGGTCAGTCTAGGCTGCGTGTGACACGCATACGTTCATGTTTGTGTTTCTGGGTGCCACAGCGTAGTGCAGGTTTATTTGTCCACGCACGTGGTCTAGGAGGGGTTGCGTGCACATTATCTCCCTTTTTCGAGTGCCTGTGCATTGCCCCATAAAAACACATGTTCAACCTGCACACTACTGGCACATCACCACACGCACAGCTCACAATCATGATGCTTGTACACCTAACGCTCGACTCCAGACGGGTCTGCCTCTCAAGGACCTGGACGTGGAGCGCTGGGGATATGCGTTCCAGGACCCTCATCTGATCTTCCGACAAGTGGCCCCAGCGCCCCTTAGCATCCGCTGCCTTCAAGAGGCGCCGGGCCTTGTTGAGGGTCCTGGACCTGAAGTCCTCCCAGCGCTTCTTGACATGATGGAATAGTCGGACTGCCACCCCCTCCGCGTTGATGGCAGTCACGATGTCCGTCCAGATCCGAGTCCGTCCTTCCTTGTCGGCGCGCAAACTTCCGAAGAGGGCATCATACTGCCCCAGGACTTTCTCCACCAGGACACCAACTTCGGTGGCAGTGAAGCTGGTGCCCCTCTGCCTCTCTGGCCGGGGGTTGTCAGCGGTGCCAGATGTTGCAGTGCCTGACATGACAACCCGAGAGGCAGGACTGGGTGGGCAACTGGGTCCTGGGGCTGGTCTGTGGAGCGATGGAATCCCAGTCGGGAGTCTTCGGTTCCAGCAGGGATGGTCACAGGGGTCATCTTCCCCCAGGGGTCACATACAGCCTTGCTAGAGTACTAGGGTACGACTTCCATCTAGTACCCTACCCCTTTGACTCCCAATTGCCGAGGACAATAGTTTACTGCAACTCCCATACGCACAACTACATCAGTGCCATGGTTGGGAGGCGAGCACGCGGTAAGGGTGGCAAAGGTGGACGAGCCACAAGAGATGGCCGTGGTGGATACGGTAGGGGACGTGGCCGGGAGTTGCAGGGTGCCCCTAGCCCCCCATGTGTGGGTGACCAGTCAGGGACACCCATGCCCACCCCCCCTGGTTGAGGGTAACGTGGCTGACACCATCCCTGCTCAGCCCTTGTTGGACCAGCCCATTGTGGCACCAGACCTGGCACAGGGTGACTCCATGGCTGACTTCCAGGTCAGCAGGTCTAGGCCACATGTGGCGGTGCACGTTGGTGTCACCAGCCCACGTGGATCAGGGGCAGCTATGTCATCTGCTGCCCCGAGTAGGCATGGTGGGGAGGCTGCAGGGGCAGCTGCGGCTCCATCCACCCCAGCTCTGAGTCTCCCAGCCAGGACAGTGTCGGTTCTAGTCCATCCTGCTGACGTTCCCCCTGACTACATCACACTTCAGCTAATGCCTGCACCAAGTCCCATGGTGAGTGTTCATTCCCACACTCCTGGTCCACAGTCCACCGGGGCACCTGCCCCTAGTGTCCAGAGCGGCGTAGGACACTCAGTATCACCACCACCTTCCAAGCGGAAGAGGAAGAGTGCTCGTCCAGTACAGGCTGATGCCCCAGACACGGCTACACAGTCCGGCCCACCAAGGAAGCCCAGCTTCAATCAGGCCGAACTTGATGCACTTGTGGAGCATGTGTCCGCACATGACAGTGAAATGGGGATTACTGCAGGATGCAAGACCACACCTGCACAACGTCAGGCATACTGGCAGACCATTGCGGAACTCATAAGTGCCCTTGGATTCGTGAGGCACACAGCTAATGATTGCTACAAGCGCTGGAATGACCTGAAGCGCAGGGCAAAGAAAAAGCTGGCCTCAAGTCATGCCGCAACTCTAGTGAATCGAGGTGCATCTCCAGCAGAGGACATAGAACTCACTCCACATGAGTATGTTGCTGGGACCTACGTCACAGAGGAACAGATCCAAGGCGTGGGAGACCTGCCAGATTACGAGGCATTGTCCGTCGAGTGCACATGCATGTGTGTCATCCATGCGCATGGTGTGTGTGTGAGTGCTTCTGATTGAGTGCCAGGTGGGGGGGGTGTGCCTGAGTGGTTTGGGTCACCCATGTGCTTCATCCAATACATTCTGCGCACCAGGATTTGGGTGTTGCAGTATCCCTTCTGGCAACAGTAGACATTCAGCCCAACCTCACGCCAGTTGCCCTTGAAGTGTCATCTTGCCACAACATAGTTGCATATTATTCTGTGTTCATTCAGGCTGATTGTCTGCATTCCACCACTTTCACTAGGCATTTCTCAGTCCTATTGTCACATGTGTGACATGGCTAGGGTACATGCCATCTGTCTGATGGCATGTGTTATGTATGTGTATTGGACATACCAACCACAGGCCAATGTGTGATGGCACTGTCAGCCAACATGCAGCAAATGTGTTGGTCTTCCATCTTGGTGTCATCAATGTGTGCCATTTTCCTCCCCTTCACACGCAGTGCCAGTGCATGCATGGGAGGGTTATAGTCATGTGGGTCATGTGTCAATGAAGTACTGTTTCTGTTGCTTCTCAGCCCTAATTGTGTGTCATGGTGCTAATGCCTGTTCCCATTTCTTTTCTTTCATGTCTTTGCAGGGGATGACGCACTTGATACTGCTGGGGTTGTGGAGATGGTGCAGATCCAGGAGGGGTCTCAGGCCCGACCGGGCACCAGTGAGGGACGTGGTGTGGTGGTGGGTGAGAACCCACACTTGCTGCAGACCATCATCTCTAGGGGTGTCTCTGGGTGCACTCCCCTGAGCTCTATTCAGGTGTTGATTCGGATGATGAGACCTACGTGCAGTCGCAGGTAAGTGTTTCTGGGAGGGATTCTGTACTGTCCAACCCACCTGCACCAGGGGTAGAACCCTCAATGGGGATGTCAGTGTTGGTAGGTCCGCCTTTGGTGGTTACGGATGCAGGGTCACACTCCGCTACATCTGATCCTGTTCCTGGGCCAGAAGATCAGAGGGGGAATGCAGTCCTGCAGCTTCAGGCAGTGCCGGCACAGCAAGGCGCAGTTCGCCTTGCCCCAGACAGGTGTGGTGCCCGCCGACGCGGTGGCCGTACGCCACCTGACAATACCGCATGGCAGCAATCCATATACGGTATGGCAAACCAACAGGCAGCATCAACTGAGATGATGGCTCAGGCCATGGATAGGGTGGCCACTTCCATTGTCCCCCAAGAAAGGTTGATTGAACAACTACAGCAGGCAACAGACTCCATTAGCCAGTCACACAGGGAGGACATGTTAGCGTCCAACAGGGACAGGCGGGCGGCACTGGAGACTCTGCGGGAAGCCATTTCTATTGAGTCCCAGGGCCACAGGAAAGCCCTGAGGGTGGAACTCCGTCAGCTCAGGGTAACTCTGGTTGATCTTGAGGCTTCAGCTAACACGAGGGCAGACCAGCAGCTGGAGCGGCTCACACGTACGCTCTCAGCTGAGATGCAGGCAACTAGGGAGGAGGTCCGGGCATCCCGTGAGTTGTTGCATGGGGATCTCCGCACAATTATCCTCCAGAACCAGACCTTCCACACCCGCATGCTTGCAGCCATGGAGGACCAGACTAGGGCTTTGCGTGGGCTGCCTCCCATAGTGCCACCACCTCCTGATGCAGCTGCAGAGGGTGAGGAGAGCGACAGCAGCGATTCTCCCACAATAGGGTAGCCGTGCAGGCCATGAGCCCATGGAGGTGTTTTTTTTTCCGCAAGATCCACACAGGTGGGTTTTGGTGTGCACCCTGTCCTCGGACCTCCTGGGTAGCCTCCCCCACGCCCATTCATGGCCATTTTTGATTTTTGTTTTTTGATTTTTGATTTTTTGGACAGTGTGTTGCCTTGTGTGGCTCCCGTGGGCATACGCTGTATTGTGGCTGGGCACATGCAGGCTTGTCCTGTATTTGGGTCAGATGCTTGGGTTTGTGTGACACACACCCCTCCTGCTTCCCGTTTCCATGGGCTTGCAAAGGGTGTGCCCAAGTGACATTGACTTACACAGTGACGTTGGACTCCCATTTGATGTGTGGGCAGTCTGTAGTCAATACTGTGTATACATTCCTAGTGCATATTGTTGTTGTATTGTACACTGCATGGTGTATTGATATGTGCCTCTGCATCCATCTCATCCTCCTAATTTGCAGGTCCATTTGTCATGTCTTCACAAGGCGGTCTACTTTGGAAATGGAGTCCATGTTGTAAGCAGTGCACCTACACTTTTGCGTGGTGCTAATACTGTACAGTTGGAAGTGTTCGAAGTGCTGGCATTATCAGGTAGTGAGGCTACCAATTATTTAAGTCTGTACTGTCATGTTTATGGTAGGTTGGAGGTTGTGTAGGTGATTAGTATTATTGGTAAGTATTTGGTGATGTGTGTTGTTGGTCCTGCATTACTGTGAGCATTTCATTTGTGTCCAGTCTCCATTAGGGACACTGTAGTTGGTGACACTTGGGTCATGTTGTGGGGATTACTTTGTTTGCTCTCACATAGCATGACATGCCATGGTGTGTTGTGTGGCCGTGCCGGGGAGGGGTTGGGTGACATGGCACTGTTCTCATGTTGTATTTTGCAAGTGGGTATTCATTTTTGCTGCATGGAAGTGTGTCTTTTGATGACACTGCATTGGTGGTGTTTGTGTAGGTAGGGATGCCCACATTGTGACACTTCCAGATGAACAATCTCAGGCTGCTATGGTTCTGACAGTTGACTGTCCCTTAATTCATCATAATTGTCAGATTGAGTCATCATTGATTGTCAGATGGTATGTGCCAGGGCTGTGTGCACTCCGCAGGGGTGTGATTTCTATGTGAAGTAATTAGCCACCAGCTGCGTACGGGCTGCCTCACACCGTGCCCTTTCCCCTCCCATGCGCAGCGTGCATGCATGTGGTTGGGGATGTGGGGGCACCACCATGTCCACAGCCAGGCCCCGGCGTGTTGCAACATTGTGCAGGACACATGCTGCCACTATGATCCTGCACACTACTGGGGGAGCGTATAACAGCTGCCCGCCAGAACGGTCAAGGGAGCGAAAGCGTGACTTGAGCTCTCTGAATGTGCGCTCCACTATGCCCCGTGTTGCAATATGGGCTGTGTTGTATCTTACCTCTGGAGGCGTGATGCGGTTCCAAATTGGCGTCATCATGTGGGTGCTCAGAGGGTAGGCACTGTCCCCTGGGGAGGTGGTGATGGGGATCATTAGTGGGGTATTGACATTACTCTGTATCTGTCATGCATGCGTGTGCTGTGGCATTTATACTCACCAAGCAGCCATGCATCGCCATGCCGCCCAGCTTCCATGTCCCGGTTTAGGGTTGACATCCTGTAAATGAAGCTGTCGTGGGTGGACCCTGGATAGTTGGCATATACTGAGGTGATGATTCCCTTGGAATCACATACTACCTGGACGTTGATGGAATGCCAGTGCTTGCGGTTTCTGTAGATGTGCTCAGATGCCCTGGGGGAACGTAGAGCCACATGGGTGCAATCAATGGCACCTAGCACTTTGGGGAATTGTGCCACCCTGTAGAAATACTGGCTGACAGCCTGCCTTTCTGCAGGTGTTCTGGGCAGGTATATGTGCCTGCGGACTGATGGGCGTGCAGTGATGATGGCCAACACCTGGTGTAGGCTCCGTGACTGCGTGGCCTGTGACACCCCCCCCACTATGGCACTTGTCGGCTGAAATGATCCCGTAGCCAAGAAGTGCAGTACATTGAGGACCTTCTCCAGGGGGCTGAGTGCTTGGGAGCACAGGGTGGGTGATGTGAGTTCATCCTCCCACTCACTGACCAGGTCGAGTATTATGTGTGGCGGAAACCTGTACCTCCCATACACCTGGTCATCAGGCATACCAAATAGGCTGGTTCTGGGTGTGAAGATTCTGGCCCTGACTATCCTTCTCCTCCTCCTGTGGTATCCCACGGCCACTGCTACTAGGAACGGTATATTCATCCTGGCGTCTGAGCTTGTTTGTTGTTTGCGCACTCTTTTATGCTGCGCGGGACGTACGCCTGCTTCATGCTGGCATACGTGTTTCCGGATTGGACCTTTTTTTTTTGCGCGTTGTAGGCGACCGTGCGAATCTTCCCGCCCACCACAGGAATACACGTAACACGCTCTCCCAGGCCCAGTCGCGAGTAAATATTCCCGCCCACCCCTGAAATACAAGTACCCTGCAAATTTGCGTGTGAAAATACACGTACCCAGGGCAATCGCGTGTGGAACTTCCCGCGAACCCCGTAATACACATACCCTGCTGATATCGCGTGTGGAAGTTCACGCGGACCCATAATACACATACCCTGATGAAATTGCGTGTAAGACTACCCGCGCACCCCTGGAATACACGTACCCTGGCAAATCGCACTGCTGGGGGGTGCAGGGAGACAGGAGTGGGGGCCTGGCGGAGGGTACCCTACAGTGCTGGGGGGTGGGGGTGCAGGGGGACATGAGTGGGGGCTTGGTGGAGGGTGCCCTACAGTGCTGGGGGTGGGGGTGCTGGGAGACAGGAGTGGGGGCCTGGTGGAGGGTGCCCCTGGATGCAGGGGGGTGGGGGTGTAGGGGGACATGTGTTGGACATGAGTGGGGGCCTGCTGGCAGGTGCCCCTGACTGGTGGGGGGTGGGGGTGCAGGGGGACATGAGTTGGACATGAGTGGGGGCCTGGTGGAGGGTGCCCTACAGTGCTGGGGGGTGGGGGTGCTGGGAGACAGGAGTGGGGGCCTGGTGGAGGGTGCCCTACAGTGCTGAGGGGTGCGGGTGCAGGGGGACAGGAGTGGGGGCCTGGTGGAGGGTGACCTACAGTGCTGGGGGGTGGGGGTGCTGGGAGACAGGAGTGGGGGCCTGGTGGAGGGTGCCCCTGGATGCAGGGGGGTGGGGGTGCAGGGGGACATGAGTGGGGGCCTGGTGGAGGGTGCCCCTGGATGCAGGGGGTTGGGGGTGCAGGGGGACAGGAGTGGGGGCCTGGTGGAGGGTGCCCTACAGTGCTGGGGGTGCTGGGAGACAGGAGTGGGGGCCTGGTGGAGGGTGCCCTACAGTGCTGGGGGGTGGGGGTGCTGGGAGACAGGAGTGGGGACCTGGTGGAGGGTGCCCTACAGTGCTGGGGGATGGGGGTGCTGGGAGACAGGAGTGGGGGCCTGGTGGAGGGTGCCCCTGGATGCAGGGGGTGGGGGTGCAGGGGGACATGAGTGGGGGCCTGGTGGAGGGTTCCCCTGGATGCAGGGGGGTGGGGGTGCAGGGGGACATGGGTTGGACCTGCTGGCAGGTGCCCCTGACTGGTGGGGGGTGGGGGTGCAGGGGGAATGAGTTGGACATGAGTGGAGGCCTGGTGGAGGGTGCCCTACAGTGCTGGGGGGTGGGGGTGCTGGGAGACAGGAGTGGGGGCCTGGTGGAGGGTGCCCTGCACTGCTGGGGGGTGGGGGTGCAGGGAGACAGGAGTGGGGGCATGGTGGAGGGTGCCCCTGGATGCTGGGGGGTGGGGGTGAAGGGAGACAGGAGTGGGGGCCTGGTGGAGGGTGCCCCTGGATGCAGGGGGTGGGGGTGCAGGGGGACAGGAGTGGGGGCCTGCTGGAGGGTGCCCTACAGTGCTGGGGGGTGGGGGTGCTGGGAGACAGGAGTGGGGGCCTGGTGGAGGGTGCCCTATAGTGCTGGGGGGTGGGGGTGCAGGGGGGACAGGAGTGGGGGCCTGGTGGAGGGTGCCCTGCACTGCTGGGGGGTGCAGGGAGACAGGAGTGGGGGCCTGGTGGAGGGTGCCCTACAGTGCTGGGGGGTGTGGGTGCTGGGAGACGGGAGTGGGGGCCTGGTGGAGGGTGTCCCTGGATGCTGGGGGGTGCGGGTGCTGGGAGACTTGCATTGGTGGGCAGTGGTGCAAGGTGACATGTGGGTTGGCTGGGGGGCATGCCCGTGGTGGATGGGCTGCCTGCGGGACATGTGCAGGGGTGCAGGGTAGTCCCCTGTGGTGTGGGCCGCCTGCAGGGGCCGTGGAGGGTGTGGAGGGAACAGCTGGGAGGACCCACACGGCCAATTCTCGTGTGGAATTTCCCGCGCACCCGGAGTACACGTACCCTGCTGAAATTGCGTGTGGAACTTCACGCGCACACCGAAATACACATACCCTGCAAATTCCCGTGTGGAAATTCCCGCGCACCCCGGAATACACGTGCCCAGGCCAATCGCGTCTGGAACTTCCCGCGAACCCCGTAATACACGCACACGCTATTTTTCACACAGCGGGTGTCCGTGTTTGTCGGTACCCCTTTGCACCTCATTTGTCCTAGAGGGCCACAGTATGGATCATTCATCATAGCTGTATATGGGTGTTTTTTGTTAGCGCACATTTTGCCCATATTTTCACGCGTTGTTCCCCATTCCGAGTGTTACGCCCTGTGTTCCGCCTACTTTTGTAATGTGCGCCGCGCTATGTGCGATTTCGCAGCGGCCGTGGCGCACGGCGTTGGATGGCCTGTGCGCCGGCGTGCGCTGCGCACTTTTTCAGCGCACATCCAATATTTTTCTCGTGCACGGACTTCCATGTATCGATGTGCGCTGGTTTCCCTGCGATTTTCGCAGTTGCACTGCGATTTTTGCACTTTTACTGCGAATCGCACGTTTTTGGCACCTCTGCGCCGGAATTTTCGGCGCACATTAATTCCATTAATCGGCCTGTAAATTATTTAACCATTGAGTAAATAAAGCTCATTGCAAAAACAACATAGTTGCATCAAATGTTACTACTTCCCTTAACATATAGACAAGAAGACAGAACAAAAAGACACAATAAACACGAACACACAAATTACAAATCTACAAATAACACTATTCACCCTACTAAAATGCCTTCTTCATCACGTTCTTCATCTTGTACCTCACTACCATACAAATCAATGAAAGACTTCCATAAGGGCCAATAGTTTCCCTCTTTACCCTGCTTCTTAAACATCACTAATTCAAATTCAGACAATACAATCATATCATTAATCCAGACCTCCGCTGTTGGTTATTTTCCAGACTTCAACACCTTCATGATCTGTTTTACTGATATCCCTAATACTTTATCTATCCAATGTCCATACAAACGAGCCTTCAAACAACATCCACATTTTGCCAATAACAAAACCTGAAAAGGCTCTCTTGGAAATGAAATTGACAAAGTGATATCCAATCTATCTAGCAACTCTCGCCAAAAAGTCAACACTCTTGGACAATGCCACAACGTCCCCTTCTCTTTCCCACATCCCCAACAAAAATCTTCTGTAATTAATCCCAAATCACACTTTCGCACTGGTGTCCATTATAATCGCCCCAGAACCTTCTGATGGACAAGTCGTAACTTAAGATCCATTTTAGTATTGCATCCAACCTGCCACACATTTCCAGGCATCATCACTGACTGCACAACCTAAATCTACCTCCCATTTCTGTTTCAAGTTGTTCCAAGACTCTAACACTGAATCACTCTCCCGCATAAATTAGATATGTAGATACATTACGTGGCGATAAGCGAAACATGGTCCAACCCACAGGCTCCTTCTCAAGTGGCATAGTCATCATACCAAAAACCTGGATCGGAAGACTTTCCAATTCCCTATATCTATTCCTTTTTTTTCCACTTAAATGAAACACTCTTTGAAGTTCCTCAAAAGACAATAAGCTCCCATCCCGCAGTAAATCACCCAATGTCAACACCCCCTTTGAAATCCAACTTCACCAGAACAAAACTTATGACCTATTTGCAAGGCAGGATTATACCAAATTGAAGAATTATGATTCAAAAATACATTGCCATCAAAGTTAGGTATCCACCATAACATTGAGTCTTTAGTCACCTTAGCAGTTGGTAACTTAGTAGATCCTCTAGGTAATTTCCCCATTGAGAAGATATTTTCCAATTTAAATGGCGACAAGGCATCCCTTTCTATAGTTAACCAGACTGGTTCTTCTTCTATCTCTCCCTTCGCATACTGGGCTGCTTTCTTCAAAACAAAATCCCTATAATACTTTTCCAAATTTGGATATCCAAACCCCCCTTCCTTAGTGTCCCATTGCAAAATGTATTTTGGAATCTTTGGAGCCTTCTTCTCACCCCAAAGAAAATCCTGAAAAACCTGATCAATTTCTTTAAGCTATTTTTTTTAGAAAAACTAAGAGGAAGCGATTGCATAACATATGAGATCTTAGGTAGAAGTGACATTTTAATTGTATTAATATTTGCCCAGATCCCTAAATCCAATCTTGACCATTTTCTAATATCTCTCCTAAGTGTGTCCAATAATTCAGTTAAATTAAACTGAACCATTTTCCACACATCTTTGATCAGAAAGCTCCCCAAATATTTCACATACCTCGCTGACACCTACAATTCCACCCTGCAAAATCCCCTCTTCTAACTGTCGTTGAGAGTGGGAACACCTCTGTTTTATCCCAATTGATTTTATAACCTGAAAATGTGCCCACTTTTTCAAGTATCTCCTTAAGAACCATACTACCCCTCTCAGGATCTGAGAGCACCACTGCCATATCATCCGCATAAGAGAGTACTTTAACTTCTTTTGTCCCAAAGTTCAGGCCATTTAGTCTCTGTTCATTACATATCAATGCTACCATGGGCTCCAGAGCGATATTAAATTAAAAAGGTGATAAAGGACATCCCTGTCTTGTACCTCTGCTAAGACTAAAAGCTTCAGACATTTCACTATTGACCTAAACACACGCCGTTGCTGAGCTTTGAAAACAACAAACCATCCCTCTGAACCTATGCCCAAATCCCATTTTCTCCATAGTAAATTCTAGAAAGTTCACTCTGTCAAATGCCTTCTCAGCATCCATGAAGACCAAGACAGCATTGACACGTTCATTACTATAAAGACTTATTATGTCTACCAATGTCCTTATGTTGTCATAACCGATCTACCCCTCATGAATCCTACTTGGGACTCATGGATGATTTTCCCAATGCAACCACCCAATCTATTTGCCAATACCTTTGTAAAAAGTTTGACATCCACGTTTAACAGAGAGATAAGACTATAATGCTTACATTTTTTACTATCGCTTCCTTCTTTAGGTATCACAGTAATTATGGTCTCGGTCATTGATTGACACAGATCTTCCCCTTTTAAAAAAGAATTAAACAAATCACACAATATCAGAGCCACAAAAGTATCATATTTCCTTTAGAACTCAATGGGTAATCCATCTAAACCCGGAGATTTCCCTAATTGCAATTGCCCAATTGCCAATAGAACCTCATCAATTCCAATGTCTGCTTCTAACATATTATTATCATCAAGTGACAATCTTTTAATAGGAATATTTTCAAATAGACTTTCCAAATCTTGTCTGACTATTGATTCTTCTTCTGTATATAACATTCTGTAGTAGTTTCTGAAACTTGAGCAAATATCATTATTCTTCCACACTAATTGTTCATTCTCATCTTTAATTCCCCGAACAAAGGTCCCTCCATGCATACCCTTCAGTCTATTCACTAGTGACCTACTCCTTCTGTTACCAGTCTCCCGATATTTTTGTTGTGAAAAAAGACCCCTTTCTGCCAATAAATAGTTTGCGTTTGCCAATTTTTCTAGAATCTGATTCATTTCCGCCCTCTCCGTTATACTCCAATTGGTAATGCTGAGATGCACAAAATGGGCAAATCAAAAATGTCACCACAAACGCGGTTAGTGAATTTATGAATGATTTTAATGCACTAATCACATTATCCAAGATTGACACTGCTCAATGAAAATACATTCCTAGTCCAACAAGTGCATTTGAAGTAAGACATTGAGTTATTGCTTAGCTTGTGAATCATAACGGTTTGTCTTATACGAAAATGGTGGAAAGAATACCCATTGGGTTAAGCATGCTACATTTGGATAATTACCTGAACTCTCACTTATGTCAATAAAACATGCCCCCATCTGATTCGAATGGGGAACATCGGCAGGATTTTAAAAAAAAGTTATACAAAATAATCTATGATGTTTTGCTAATATAAAGAAAATAACGGGGTCAGGGTAGGAGGTCTATTAATTGCCACCCGTCCCAGATAACCCCAACATAAAAACATTCTGATTCTGTGATTAATTTCCAAAATTTACATTCACACAAGTGATTTAGTTTTGGTAGGAGTAGCTAAACATATGAAAATCTCTCAGTCGACATATGCCTCCATTCATCTCTCTCGGCAGCTGTATGCCATTTTTGTTGAATGTGAATTTCCCAGCTGACTAGCAGCCGGCTCGCCTACATTGCTCTTACCCCATTCCTCCACCCCTACTATTCATCAGGTCCAAGCTTACGTCTCCTGATATAAATGTTGTGTAAGACTTTTACCTTCTCTTTCTACACAGGTTGTATAAGCCTAACAGCCCCTGCAACATGCACGCTGCTTACTCTGTATGTTGTGTAGTGAAACATTTCTTGCAAATAATCAAGCATTATAAATGTCAGCTTTAAAGTGTTTTAAATTGTTTTGTAAGATCCAATATACTTAATGGAGATTGTTAGTGTTCAGATTATTTACATGTGATTTTTATTGTACGCCCTCTACTTGGGTTCAGCGTGGTGTGCATTTCCTGACTGAAATTTACATAAGTTGTTATTGGTTTATGGTGCATTGATCTTTCCCATCAGGTTGCTGTACTTTGAAGTTTGCGGATACAAGTTATGCATCACTATAAATTACTTCAAATTTAATATGAAGTTTGTGTCGTACTCCCGTACAATTGATCAGGCCACCTGGGATCCAACTGATAACGCCAGAACACGACTTGAACCCAAGAAGGGTCTCCTCAATAGAGGGCGACCTTTCCTTTGAGACACCATGCTACACCAAGGATATACGGGTAACACAGCGGCTCAAATGAAAGAGCAAGGTACTGTCAGTACACGCCAGGCTGGAAAGAAGTGAAAGAGTATGTGTCAAGCAAGGAAGGTACGAAGGGCAGAATAAAAGGAACACTGAGATATAACACTAACCTTAGATAAACACACTCTGATTCCAGACGTGTACAGGACAAGGAACAGATCAGGATCTTGCAGATGAGCGAGGGAGCCAGCATCGCAGGTAGGACGGAATGGGATAAGGTTAGTGTGTTAGTAGGACCTATCCCTAATGAAACGAGGATGCACTAAAGTTCAGGGGAAACAATCCTTTGTGATGTGAATACTGCATAGCGTCCAAACCTCACCGTAGGCAAGTATGAGGCAGGTAGCAGCAATCCGTTTCGCGTTCTGAGGTCGAGGAGCCAGACTTCTACAAAGCAAGCAGGGAGTTGGCAAACGACAATCCTATAAGAGATCCGAGGTCAGGAGGAATAACGTTCAGCAAAACCAGAGGAGCAAGCAAGGGCAAACCGTGAAACAATTCCAGGTCGGTAACAGAATGCAAAACAAAGTCTTCAATGTGGACAGAAAGGTATCAAAGCAACTTCAATCAGAAGTGCCGCAGTGAATATGAACGAAGCGGAAATAGGCTTTGGACGCCGTCACGTGTCACTTCGTCTGCCGTTGTTGCCAAGGCAACAGGACGCCGAAGGGGCTGCCTATGCGTGCCTAGCACTGCATAAGGCGCCATGGTAACCGCCAAGTACGTGGCCACCATGCACGCCCAGGAACCATGCAACGTGGTGGATAACGCCACCGTTTGCATATCGTGACAGTATCCCCCCCTCAAGGACCACCCCCCTCCCCGAGAGGCATGGAAATGGGCTAGAAGACGTGGGGTATGAATATTTTCCACAGGTTCTCAGGATCTATCTTCAGGAATGTAGACCTTCCAGTCTACAAAATAATACAATTTTCACCTTTCTCAGTTTGGTATCAAGGATAGCCTGGACTTCTTATTCATTGGAACCAAGTACGTCAATCGGGACAGGTCGCACTGGTAAACGGGTAGTTGGGGAGCAGGGTTTCAACGAGGATACATGGAACACAGGATGTATTCGCCAATGTGCTGGTAGGTCCAAACGGACGGCAACAGGATTCATTACATGAAGGATGGAGTAGAGACCAATGTTCCCTCTAAGCTGTGCACATGTGCACTTGCCCAGCTTCCTTCTGGGTGCCGCTCAGAAGAATTTTAGCAGCGCACAAAGACAATTCCCACCTATTCAAATAATCAAATAAGATTTAATAATGCACAAGCCACAGCAGGTACCTAATATTTGCTTTCTCTCAAAATGAAGCTAAATTATACTAACTATTCTTGATATTCTGGCCTAACTGATTTACGTAGCCCTATTATGCAAGCTTGACCTTAAAAACGTAAAATCTCTAAAAATAGAATACACCCGCACACGGTTAAAAATGAATATGAAAAAGTGGCTCCATGAACAGAAGATATAACTTAGATATGCCTGCACATATTAACTAAATTATCATTCCTCCCCAACGAGGATCCTATTCTTGACTCTGCCACACTTATACCGTATGGCTTGGACTCCGCCCCATTCCGCATGCAGATATTACCAGACAACCTTGACTCTGCCTACTATAGCTCAGTAAAAGGTTACCAGACTTAGATACAAGTGTTGGTTTATGTTATAATATGAATGACGTTCAAGCACAAGCATTTCTGTTACTCATTGTGCCTTAGCAAAAGCATTACCCACATTATATAACCCGAGTATCAGCTCAAATATCTAGTACTGGCTGTAAGTAAGCAGGCTACTAGGATATTTAACCTCATCCCATGCTTCCTATTCTTTGTACATATGTCACACAAGCACTTTGAAGAGCCCCATTGCATGTGAGAACATTATAAAACTCAAATATTAATTTGCCCTCTAAGTATTTTGAGTAGGCAAATGTCATGCCCAGCGTCTCCTAGTTTAGCATTGCTAACATTACTATATGAGTGGAGAGCAACATTGAAATATCATTTACTTGGCCTGAAAGGGATAATTGGTATGGACTCTGCTTGGCCTTAATCATATATAAAATTAGGGAAACAATATTCAGATAACAAGAATGCTTTTCACACAATCTTCAACCTTTCAAAGTGTTCAGAGTTCCATGGGGGATAGACCTTAACAAGTTATGTTAACTCGTTGATATACAAAAATGGTTTCACTGAGCACTTGTCGAAACCTACTCAACAATTGAAAGGTGAGGTATGTTGCAAACAATCTTTTATGCACTTCATAGTAATTGTGCACGTGCAGATTTATGACATTTTACTAAACCGCACATATCATCATCATGAGGCTTTAAATTGGATTTGCTTGCAAAGTATTGTGGGTATGCAAATATCTGAGTTAGAGTTTTACTTCTACAATCCCTCACTTTTTACAGAACCCTGTCAACTAATATTGGAGACTAGCACAGAAGCCCGGGAGGGGAACGGGTGGAAGAGAACAGGAGAATACCCCTTTGTGGTGAACAACGAATTGGAAACTTTCAAACAACAAATCAGAAGTTTTGGCAGTACAGTGAAGGAAATTTGTGTTTGCTAAAGTATAGGAAACAATAGTAATAGCCTAGGAAACTGCACCTTCTATTTCTTTCTATGCTCAGCTGCTGACGACTTTTCAATATATTAATGGGTTTGCATTTATTGCTCCTAGCATCCCCATGCATCTTGTTCAACTGATAACAGTGAATTTCAAAAGAGGGGTGCGTAGTTAAAGAAGAAGGTGCTCTATATGTTGTAACAGTTAGCATTGCTGCTATTGACTGAAAGGGCAAATATATGTGATTTTCTACAACAGGGTGCCAGAAGAAACCTCAGTAACTGTAACGCTCACCTGATTCCCGTAGAGGCGCCGGTCTTGACTTGGCGTATACCGTATCTGCAAAGGTGATGTGTAACACACGGCTGGCTCTTTGGGCTGGACCTCTGTGCACTGTATGTCTGACTTGAAGGGTAAGATGTCTGCAGATAGAAAATATGGATTAAGGAACTGGGTTATTGAATGTCTCTCTCTTCTTCCCTTTCTCTTCTCCTGTAGAACCCCAAAGGTTAACGCTCTCACCTTAGGTAAGGGAACGCCGTGCTCTCCATCTGCCTCGGGGCAGGGTGTTGTAACCAGTTTCTTCACTGGATAAGGGGAGCAGGCCTCTTGACTTCAGAGGACTGCTGTCCATCATTTACTGCACGAACGGTAAGTTTCGAGTAATTCTTATGTCTTTAAAGTCTTTAGTAATGATGTTTCTTGTTTTGCAGGGTTCCGGCGATGGCGGATGACGGGCTGAAGTGAGTTGAAGATGGAGCCCGTGTGATGAATAGAAGCGCCTGGAAGCACGTAAGTAAGCGCTTGTTGTCTGCTTCACGATGCGCTCTAACTGTCTTTTTATTTTGCAGGTACAAGTTCGGAGCGGCTGCAGGGTGCCGGAATACCCACTGGGTTAGATGTGGAAAGGAGTAATGGCACGTGAGTATTAAAGTTCCCCAATGTTTTTAAACGCACCTTGTTTTGTCTTTCAGATGCGGGATGCAGCGCCGAAGGCCTCCGGAGCGTGCGAAGAGTTGGTAAGCTTTTGTCTTTCAGATGCCGGAATGCAGTGTGAAGACCTCCGGAGCGCACGAAGAGTAGGTAAGCCTTTGTCTTTCAGATGCCGGAATGCAGCGCGAGGCGTTGGTGACAGCCGATGGACCAGGTAAGTGAAGAGCTGTCACTGAAGACCGTAATGCTAACCTGTTCTTTCTTGTCTTTATAGGTGTTGCTGAAGACTGGATTCAGGATGGTAAGCCTTTTTCCTTAGGCCCAGGATCAGATGCAGAAGACACGATGAGCGTTCTGCTGCAGAGGATGCAGAATAACGCAAAGCAAGATTCATCCATCGGGTGTGGTTTAAATAGCCTCCTGTAGTGCTTAGGTGTCTCCTTCCACAGCCACGCCTAGGTAAGAAAAGAGTTCCTGCTTTCCAGAAGAGTTGCAGTGTTCTGAATCTAGGGAGTGGCTCCTGCCCCACCCAACAGGAAAAGTAGTTCCAAACAGAAGAGGATCAGAGGCTCAACTGGCAGGCAAGTAAGCAGCATGGTCTGCTGCAGGTAAGTCCACCCAAGCATTATGAGCCCGGCGCTTCCAGCGCTGGGACTGGGCATATTTATGAGCCTGGTGCCACTGGCGCCAGGACTGGGTCCAAAAGGTCCCAATTGGGACTGGTTGGCACTCGGAACCTAGGTTATGGATCTGCTTCCAAGGGAGTTGGGAAAACCCTGACCTTTTGGAAGCAGAGATCATGACAGTACCCCCCCTCAAGGCCCCTCCCAAACCGGGCTTCTCCGGGGGTTTTGGCTTGTCAGGAAATGTTCGGTGAAATCTTTTGATTAGGCGAGGAGCGTGGACATATTCAGCAGGTTCCCAGGATCTCTCTTGGGGGCCGTAGCCTTTCCAGTCAATTAGGTAAAATAGTTTAGATTTGGAGATCTTGGAGTCCAGAATGCTTTTGACTTCAAACTCGAGTTCTCCATCAACTAGGATAGGTTTTGGAGATTTAGTTAGTCGGGTTTGAGGTTGCACGGGTTTTAATAGAGAGACGTGGAAGACCGGATGTATCTTCATGTGCGGGGGCAAGTCCAACTTGACCGCTACTGGGTTTACTATGGTAGTGATGGAATAAGGACCAAGGTATCTTGGGTTGAATGTGCGTGGCCCTTTTAGAGGTAGCTATTTGGTGGAAAACCAGACTTGATCCCCTACTTGATATTGAGGGGCTTCCTTCCGATGTTGATCTGCTCCTTTCTTGAATTGTTCTTTAGCCCTTTGAAGGTGAGAAACAGCTTCCTTAAAGGCTTGGGTGATTGTAGAATGCAGGTAGTCTACTGCTGGTGTTTCAAGATCTTGGAGGGGATCCAACTCCGAGGTTCGAGGGTGACTGCCGTACAAAAGAAAAAACGGGGTTTTCCCAGTTCCCGAATGGACAGAGTTATTGTAGGCATATTCGGCTATCCAAAGGATGTCTTTCCAAGTTTTTTCAGTTTGTTGCAGCATGCAGCGTAAATACTGTTCCAGAGTTTGATTGGTCCTCTCGGTTTGTCCGTCGGTCTGAGGGTGGTGACTGGTCGATAGTCTCACATCAATTTGAGCCGACCGACAGCAACTTCGCCAAAAATGAGAAATAAATTGACTACCTCGATCCGAAATTAGAGCCGAAGGAAAACCGTGCAGTCGGACAATGTTTTCGAGAAATTCTCGGGCCAGAGTTGCTGCTGTTGGCAAGCCTTTGAGCGGAATGAAATGCGCCATCTTGGAGAATAAGTCCACGATTACTAGAATCGTATTGTATCCGGAGCATGGAGGTAGATCGGTGATGAAGTCCATAGAAAGCGTATGCCAAGGGCGAGGTGGAATGTCAATAGGGCGTAAGAGGCCTGCTGGTCTTTCCTTTTGACTCTTGTTTTGGGCGCATACTCCACAGGACATTATAAAGTCTCTGATATCTTTTTTCCAAGACGGCCACCAGAAGTAGCGCTTGATCTTTTCTGAGGTCTTGGCCATACCGGGATGTCCTTCCATTAAAGAATCGTGATAACAAGAGATTACTTTTTTCTGTAAATCTGTGCTGGGTAGGTATAATCGTTCTTGGAAATACAATAAGTTGTCCTTTACTGCAAAGTCCTTTCCCTGCAGATGCCAATTCTGTATGTCTGCTGGAGTTACAAGTTGCCTGGCCTTATCCTTAACTTCCTCTATGGATTCTGTGGCGATTACACCCAGAATTCTTTGTTCGGGAATGATTGGTACAGGTTTAGGGTTGATCAAGTGTTCTTCCACTCCCATCCGAGAAAGGGCATCAGCTTTACCGTTCTTTGTACCAGGTCGATAGGTAATTATGAAGTCAAACTCGGCAAAGAATAATGCCCAACGGAGTTGTCTAGAGGATTGGGCTTTTGCGGTTTTCAAATATTGCAGGTTTCGGTGATCCGTAATCACAGTAACGGTGTGTCGGGCCCCCAGCAGATAATGCCGCCAAGCCTTAAAGGCAGACTTGATAGCCAGAAGTTCCTTGTCAGTAATCGTGTAATTGATTTCAGGAGGCGAGAATTTGCGGGACCAAAATGCCACGGGATGCAACTGATTGGTTACCGGGTCCTTTTGTGATAGAACTGCCCCCATGGCAAGGCTTGAAGCATCAGTTTCCACGATGTAGGGGAGTTCGGGGCAAGGGTGTTTTAAGATTGGTGCAGAGATAAATTTAGTCTTCAAATCCTGGAAAGCTTGTTCCGCCTCGGTAGACCATTCAAAACGTTTGTTTTTCTTTAACAAGGCAGTGATGGGCTGGACTATTCGAGAGAATTCGGGGATAAACCTGCGGTAAAAGTTAGCGAAGCCTAACATGCTTTGCACACCTTTTACGGAGGATGGTGATGGCCATTTGAGAAGTGCATGGACCTTCTTTGAATCCATACGCACTCCGCCAGGTGATAATATGAATCCCAAGAATTCAACTTCAGTCACGTTGAAAACACATTTTTCCAACTTAGCGAAAAGTTTGTGTTGACACAATCTTTCGAGGACCATTTTCACGTGTTTCCGATGTTCAGATTCCGATGAAGAATAAACGAGGATGTCGTCAATGTAAACAACAACACACACATCTATGAGCTCTCTGAGGACATCGTTCATAAAATATTGAAAGGCGGCCGGGGCATTGCAAAGTCCGAAGGGCATGACCTGATATTCAAATAGTCCATACTTGGTGCGGAAGGCCGTCTTCCATTCATTGCCCTCTTTTACTCGTACCAAGTGGTAAGCTCCTCTAAGATCCAGCTTTGTATATATGCATGCTTTTCTGACTTGGTCCAGGAGTTCAGGGATCAAAGGTAACGGATATCTATTCTTAACGGTGATCTGGTTCAGGGAGCGATAATCTATACAAGTTCTAAGGTCTCCTTCCTTTTTTGGAACGAAGAACAAAGCTGAAGAAGCAGGGGACTTGGAAGGACGAATAAACCCATTTGCCAGGTATTGATCCAGGTATTGTCGAAGGTGAAGGTTCTCAGGCTCGGTGAGGGCATAAATTCTACTACAAGGAGGAGTAGATCCAGGTATCAGGTCTATCTGGCAGTCATAAGACCTATGAGGAGGTAGAGAGTTAGCCTGATCCTTCCGGAAAACATCTTGGTATTCTAGGTATTCGGGAGGTAACTGGGGAGTCTCTGAAGAAATTGCTGCCAGTGCAACACCAGGTGGAGGGTGACAAGTAGAGATACATTCTGGAAACTGGACCGTTCTTGCTCGCCAATCGATCAGAGGATTGTGTTTCTCTAACCAAGGTATTCCTAGAATAATCTGAAACTGAGGGGCCTTGATCACATCGAACACGATCTTCTCTTGGTGTCCATCTTGACTTACTAGCGTCACCTCTTGAGTGGTATGCGTTACTGGCCCGGAGGCTATCTCCGTACCATCCACCGTAGTAATGACGTCCTTTACAGCCTTGGGACAAAGAGTTAGATTCATCCTCAAAACCATTTCATGATCCACATAATTGCCGATGGCACCGCTGTCGACGTAAGCTTCAATTGCATGCAATCGATCCGGATTATCAGGGCTAATGAGGACCATAGGTATCACGAAATGCGAGGTCACGGAACTGGTTTTCACGCTCGGCAAGAGGACCTCTATTCTTGTCGGGCGAGGTCGTTTCCCTGCTCAGAGTTTGTAACTTTGGTAACTGCAGCTCCTACTGCCTTCTTGGCAGGTTTCACCGGACAGTCTCGAAGAAAGTGCCCTGAGTTTCCGCAATAGAGGCATAATTGCAACTGTTTTCTCCTTTCCCGCTCCTTTTGTGTTAGAGGACCTTTCAGACCCCCTATTTGCATGGGTTCCCCGGGGTCTACTCCTTTGGAAGGAGTTGGCGGTTTGGAAAATACTCGAGCATCAAACTTGGAACGATCGGCCTTCCTGTTCTGCAGTCTGTGATCTATTTGAACGACTAAGTCTATATAGTCCGAACAATCTTGTGGGGGATTCACTACTTGGGCTAACACATCTTTGAGCTCTCCACGTAGACCTCTATAAAACAGCGTAATCCTTTTGTCCTCAGGCCATTGAGTTTCCACTATCAGTCTGTTGAAAGACGCAATATAAGCCAAAAGGTCTTGATTACCTTGTCGCAACGAAAGAAGCTCATTGTCCAAGGCCTGCCCCTGTGAATGTCTTGCGAACAGTTTTTCCATACTGAGCTGAAAAGCTTGAAAATCATGGAGGACCGGATCATCTTGATTTTCATAGAGGGATCGACCAGTCTGCCGCATTGCCACTAAGGTACGAAAGCACGAAAGCTACTTTAGCTTGATCAGTTGGAAAGGCTGCTGGCCGGCATAAGAAATGCAACCGGCACTGATTGATAAATACTGCAAACCTCTTTGGGTCACCAGAAAATCGTTCGGGCGGAGCCAGAGGTACATTCCCAGGTAGGTTGATCTGCACTGGATTCATAGAGGATGTAGAAGGAAGATTTCCCCCAGATGCGGGTAACGGGGTCTGTCCGGCTTGTGACTGTAGCAATTGTCTAGCGAGATCATCTGTTCGCTCCTTGGAAACAATCAGTTCCCTTCTTAGAGCGTTCGTTTCCTGACGGGCTGCATGCACTTCTGCCCTTAGTTCCCCAAGTAACTGGGCTAGCTGGTCTGTATCCGAGGTTTCCATAGCGCCTGGACGGGAGTTTTGTGGTAGGCTTTGCGTTCTGTAACGCTCACCTGATTCCCGTAGAGGCGCCGGTCTTGACTGGGCGTATACCATATCTGCAAAGGTGATGTGTAACACACGGCTAGCTCTTTGGGCTGGACCTCTGTGCACTGTATGTCTGACTTGAAGGGTAAGATGTCTGCAGATAGAAAATATGGGATTAAGGAACTGGGTTATTGAATGTCTCTCTCTTCTTCCCTTTCTCTTCTCCTGTAGAACCCCAAAGGTTAACGCTCTTACCTTAGGTAAGGGAACGCCGTGCTCTCCATCTGCCTCGGGGCAGGGTGCTGTAACCAGTTTCTTCACTGGATAAGGGGAGCAGGCCTCTTGACTTCAGAGGACTGCTGTCCGTCGTTTACTGCACGAACGGTAAGTTTCGAGTAATTCTAATGTCTTTAAAGTCTTTAGTAATGATGTTTCTTGTTTTGCAGGGTTCCGGCGATGGCGGATGACGGGCTGAAGTGAGTTGAAGATGGAGCCCGTGTGATGAATAGAAGCGCCTGGAAGCACCTAAGTAAGCGCTTGTTGTCTGCTTCACGATGCGCTCTAACTGTCTTTTTATTTTGCAGGTACAAGTTCGGAGCGGCTGCAGGGTGCCGGAATACCCACTGGGTTAGATGTGGCAAGGAGTAATGGCACGTGAGTATTAAAGTTCCCCAATGTCTTTAAACGCACCTTGTTTTGTCTTTCAGATGCGGGATGCAGCGCCGAAGGCCTCCGGAGCGTGCGAAGAGTTGGTAAGCTTTTGTCTTTCAGATGCCGGAATGCAGTGTGAAGACCTCCGGAGCGCACGAAGAGTAGGTAAGCCTTTGTCTTTCAGATGCCGGAATGCAGCGTGAGGCGTTGGTGACAGCCGATGGACCAGGTAAGTGAAGAGCTGTCACTGAAGACCGTAATGCTAACCTGTTCTTTCTTGTCTTTATAGGTGTTGCTGAAGACTGGATTCAGGATAGTAAGCCTTTTTCCTTAGGCCCAGGATCAGATGCAGAAGACACGATGAGCGTTCTGCTGCAGAGGATGCAGAATAACGCAAAGCAAGATTCATCCATCGGGTGTGGTTTAAATAGCCTCCTGTAGTGCTTAGGTGTCTCCTTCCACAGCCACGCCTAGGTAAGAAAAGAGTTCCTGCTTTCCAGAAGAGTTCCAGTGTTCTGAATCTAGGGAGTGGCTCCTGCCCCACCCAAACAGAAGAGGATCAGAGGCTCAACTGGCAGGCAAGTAAGCAGCATGGTCTGCTGCAGGTAAGTCCACCCAAGCATTATGAGCCCGGCGCTTCCAGCGCTGGGACTGGGCATATTTATGAGCCTGGTGCCACTGGCGCCAGGACTGGGTCCAAAAGGTCCCAATTGCGACTGGTTGGCACTCGGAACCTAGGTTATGGATCTGCTTCCAAGGGAGTTGGGAAAACCCTGACCTTTTGGAAGCAGAGATCATGACAGTAACTCTCTTGTTTATTTTTTGTCTAGGCTGTGGTGATCAAAGGTGTGCAAAACTATAGGCTGTATTATGTGCCCTGTAATTACACTTTGATGTCAGTGTTACAATCAGGGCTCTGATACGATTTTACTCCATACTTGAAATCAAAAGATTTTTCATGGAGTAAGAAAGTAATTGGCTTTGCCAGTAGGGATATTTCATGCTTATTCAAATGTCATTTGCCCCTGAAATTCCTCTTGAGATCGGGCAGTGATATTCGAGTTTCTACCAATGACACTGCTCTGCTGGTCACTGATTCGAAAATAGATCAGGGGAACTTTGTGGTTAGAAGCAGGGGGTAGATTCCTATATGTTTGTGGTTTCCCGTTTTTGTTGAGCACATTGCCCTGTTTTTAGGGAGTAAAATAGTATATGCCTCCCAGCCATAAAACTGGCTTTGAGTAAATGTTGTTACAACTCACAGAACAACATGTGTGGCTAGTAAGCAGAGGCCCATGAATTCTGATCATCATATTCTGTGGGGCAGTTATTCTGATGCAATTATCATCCTTACATAAATTATGAGAGGCATTTTCTCCTGGCCCTTGAATTACGCCATTAAAGGGTCACATGAACACCTATTGGCATGTTTTCTGACGCATTTCTTCCAGTTGCAATTATTATTTTTGCAAAAATGTCATAATGTCTGATTTTTTTTACAACCACATCAGTGATTAGCGATACTTGTTTTTTGTAATAAAGTTTTTTCCCAATGGCTTTAAACACTTTCTGAATTGTCTCTGAGCAGTGTTGACAAATGAATAGCCATAACTAAACCTATTGTTTATCCGGACCATGCAAAACTTTTTTGTGCATACACGTTTTTCTCTAGGCACAGGAGTACATTTGGTATGTTTTAAGCTATATGTCTGGAAAAAGAGTTGCAAGATGCTTCTTTTACACTGATTTGTAAAGAATTGCGGTAGTTGGGAAGGGGACATATCCTTCCAAACCCTTCGGAGATGGTATCTCACCAACTATGCATTCTCACAAAGTGGCCTACATCGATATTCAGTTGCGCACATGGAAAATAATGTGCGCACGAAGGCTAATCTTTTCCGCACTTAGGGAAAAATAATTAGAGGGAACACTGGTAGGGACCGATATATCATGGAAGGAGTTTGCGTTTTCACGGTATGTGTAGGTTTCTTGTAGATAACCATACCTTAGAACCGATTTGATAGGGAGGAGCAGCTAGACAGTGAGCATTGGCCGACCTTTTTGCCTGGATTTGAGCTGCTCTAAATGGGCTCGAACATTGGCTTGGACAGTGGTCAGATCACGAATACATGCAGGAACTGCCGGATTCTCCAACTGAAGAGACGGTTCCAAGGGAATGGACCTAGGATACTGGCCGTATAGGGCAAAGAAGGGAGAGGAACCAATGGAGGAATTATTTGAGTTGTTGTAAGCAAACTCGGCTGTTGCCAACAAAGAAAGCCAATCGGTTTGTTATTGTAGGCAGAGGCAATAGAGATATTGTTCCAATGTAGCGTTTAAGTGCTCTGTCTGTCCATCGGTTTGTGGGTGATAGACGCTGGAGAATCTGTCCTCTATTCCAAAGGGCGATGTTAAGTTTTTCCAAAAATGCAAGGTAAATTGAGGACCCCTATCAGTAACGATAATAGAAGGCAAACTGAAGAAACGAAGACATTTTTGACGTATAGCTCGGCTAACAAGGGGGCAGATGGAATACCCACACATGTAACACATGGAACAAAGATAGCCAATTTGGTGAAATAGTCAACTATTACCCATATGGAGTCGTAGGTCGAGACAGGTGGAAGTTCTACAATGAAGTCCATCAAGATCATGTACCATGGTTTAAGCGGGATAGGAAGGGGACACAAGAGGCCCATTGGTTTGCCTGTTTGGCCTTTACATTGAGCACATATCGAACATGTCTTAACTTAGTCTATTACATCCCGCAACATGTGCCACCAACACCATCTGCGCAGTAATTCAAGAGGCTTTTGTCGGCCAGGATAAATGGCAAGCAGGGAATCATGACACCAATGGAGCGCAGACAGGCGTGTCTCTTCATTGGGCATAAATTTCTGCTGATAGACGTAGGGGATATCATGGAATGGTTAAATCTAATTCGTCTAAGAGACTGGTGTTCGAATGGACCCACTGCCATAGCTTGTCTCTTAGTGTGTTTCCAGGGTACAAACAGAAACCACGTGTTGTGGTAGCAAGATCGTGGTATCATTATCTGAGGACGGCCTGAGTCCGCCTAATCGCGACAAGGTGTCAGATTTGGTGTGTTGGGCCGCTGGTCTATAGGTGATGGTAAAATCAAATATTGAGGAAAAGGTTTGCCAATGAGCTTGCCTAGCGTTGAGACACTTCAAGGACATTAGGGCTGGAAGGTTGCGGTGTCAGTAAACACGGTGACAGGATGGAAAGCCCCCATTAAATGGTGCCTCCACTCAGAAAAGGCATCTTCGATCACCAGCAGTTCCTGATCCATCACCGAGTAGTTGCTCTCGGCAGGAGTAAGTTTACGGGAATAATAAGCCTTCGGATGTGTTTCTCCCGTACTTGGGCACCGTTGGGAAAGGACGCACCTAATGCGACAGTAGAAGCATCTGCTTCCACCTGAAACAGCCGCTGCGAATCAGGATTTTACAGAAAGGTGCAGTTGTAAAGGCCATTTCGAGGGTATCGAATGCCTCCTTGGCGGTATCATTCCAGGTAAAGGGTACTTTGGGGCTGGTCAGAGCGGTGAGGGGTGCCAGTATAGCTGTGAAAGCATGAATAACCCGCCTGTAAAAGTTGGCAAAACCAATGAAAGATTGCAGTGCTTTCAAAGAGGATGGGACAGGCCAGTTTAAGATGGCCTTCACCTTAGAGTGGTTAATTTGTACCCCCTTATCGGTGATATCATAACCCAAAAACTCTGTTAGCGTGAAAAATACATTTTTCAGCTTTAGCGTAGAGGTGATTATCCCGCATCCTCTGGAGGACCGAACAAACATGTTTTACGTGGTTCTCATAGGAATCGGAATAGACCAGTATGTCGTCTACATAAACAACCATATAGTGGTCTAACATGTCATGGAAAACATTGTTCACAAAACGTTGGAAGGTTGCCGCAGCGTTACAGAGTTCAAATGACATGACCATATACTCAAACAACCCGTACCGCATCTTGAATGCGGTTTTCCACTCATCACCTTTGCAGATACGCACCAAGTTGTAGGCCCCTCTCAAATCCAACTTAGTGAAGATTCTGGAAGAACCTAACTGGTCCAACAGCACTGAGATGAGGGGTAGAGGATACCGATTCTTGATGGTCACTGCGTTGAGTGACCTATAGTTGATACAAGCCCTCAAATCTCCTTCTTTCTTGGGTACAAAAAATAAGGGGTGCACAGGAAGGGGATTTAGAGGGTTGTATGAACACAGTAGTGAGCGCCTTAGCAAGGTATTGTTTTAATATCTGATCTTCCTTGACAGTCAGGGAATAGATGCGACCTGTGGGGATCTTCGACCCTGGGAGCAGGTCAATAGGGCAATGATATCTGCGATGCGGTGGCAATTGTTCAGCTCTTCCCTTGTTGAAGACACCAGAAAACACATTGTACTCCTTGGGTAGGCCCATGGTGGGAGTACTGGACACAGCTCCAATCAGAGAGACGGAATCAAGGATAGCCACACTAAGGGTCTTAGGGACATCAACACATGAGTTGAAGCAGTTGGTGTTGCAATGATCAGGCAAGAAGGTAACTTCCTGTGTCTCCCAATCAACAAGAGGGTTGTGAGCTTTTAGCCATGGTATACCCAATATCAACTTGCATTGTGGAGCCGATATGGATCAAACGAGATTTTTTCCTGGTGACCAGAACCAATGGACATAGAAACAGGCTGTGTTTGCTCCGTGACAAGGCCTGAGAGCAAAGCAGTACCATCTAAAGCGTTGACTAATTTGAGTTGTGGTTTGGGTATGGTGGGGGTACATATTTGATGGGCATATCCTATATCAATGTAATTACCCATGGCTTCCCTCATCTCTGACTGTCTGTCTGCTATTTCCATTCCCAATTCAATACATGCCCCGCGAGATAGGATTCGAGTGTTGGATGTACTAGATAGGCGGTACTTAGCCGCGGGATGAGTGCAAGGTCCCGAGAGGCCAGCATGTGATTGTGCAGTGCAAACAAGTGTAATACGCCGCATGGCAATTTAAAAGAATGCCTGGCACGATAACATGTAACAGAGGTCTTGACTTTTAAACAACAGCAGGACATATTAATATATCTATTTAACAACGTGCAGAATACACGTGCCATGAGTGGGAAGCTGGGGTGCTCGTGTAGTGCCTGGGACCACGGTGTATTTATATTAAGAGTGCCCACTATATCACTTTATTATATCTCTAGCCATGTAAAAGATGTGACATGGAATTGAATCCCACAGAAGCTAAGTGTATCTTTGGCAAACGAATCACTAAGAGAGACCATTAGCATTCTAGAATGGGATTACACCATACATTCCAAGTGGGAATCCTCTGGACCTTACACTAAAGAGGTGGAGCTTAAAAAGGGAGTCATAGTAAACATTTGACACACTTTGTTATATATTTTTTTATTCTCATATACATTCAAACTAGTATGTTACACCTCTTTATAGGTAACTGGACCCAAACTAGTTGCAAGTGTCAGAATTGGAAGCACCAATTGCAGACTTTGGAGAAAAGGGCCATGCTTAGAACAAAAGCACAGATTTCCAAGTAGGTGCATATGAGATAACTGCATGATTGAATGTTTTTCAATCAAGATGATTTGCTGAATAGCCGATAACTGGGGTATTGTCTATATTCAGGTTGTGCTATTGTGGGGAAACAAGGACCCATAGAGCAAAATGGACTGATGCCAATATCTGAACCATCTGCGCCGATTGATAAGTGCAGGTGAGTCAGATCATGACGAATAAAGAGTCGATGCAGATATTAATTATACTATGAAGTAACGACAGGGGTGATACAGAATTGAGAGTGTTTTTAATTGTTTTTTAGAGACCTGGGCTTACCCTACCTGAACAGACAGCACACAGAAGCTTTGCTGTCGGTTTGTCCTGAAGAAGGTTGCTACATTAAGAAGACCCCAAGAGTGGTTATGAGAACAACCGAAACACGTGTAGACATTTGGAATCTGTGAGAGTAATTCCTACACAGATGGATTTACTGAGCAATAGATCTGAACCCAGTAAAACCATAACAGCATAGTGGTCATATCTAACCATAGAGTGTTAGATTGAGATCATAGGAAGTATGAACGGAATGAAGAATGAGAGCGAATGAGTGGTAGTGTATTGTGATAGGTGAGCCTGGTCTCAAAATTGTGGGTTTTGAATATATTGATTTTTCTTTCAAAAACACAATATATATTTAAATTGTAAAAACAAAAAAGATTTTCTTTGTAGAATGTATATTGTTTTTTTATGTTTAAAAAAATGTGTATGACACAATAAATCTGATTTTATGTTTTGAACTAACTGAATTACTAGTCGATATTTGTAAAAAGACCACACATTAGCAGAAGAGGTCACCCCCCTCCCCGATTGGTCCAATATATATTGTTTCACAGTTGACAGCCTGCAGGACCAATTGCGATATCAGGCATTCCCATTAATTTTGTTTGTCTGTCTGCTATCCAGGAGTGGTGTGCTGCCAATGACCTCTGCCTTAATGCCAGTAAGACTGAGATTCTCCTCATCAAGCACACCCGCTCCCTCCTTCCTTGTATCTCTATGGCCAGCCTCTCTTGGCCCTCCTCCTGCTCCCACCTGCAAGGCTAAAAACCTCAGGGTCATCTTCGACTCCACACTCTCCTTCTCTCCTCACATCTCTGATGTCCCTTAGTCACACTACCAGCTGCACCTCCTCAGAGGTATTCTTCCTTCCCTCTCCTTCCCAGAGCTCTGGTTCTCTCTAGGCTGGACTACTGCAACAGCCTCTTTCTAAATCTGCCTGCCTCTACTCTCCGCCCTCTGCAACTTATCCAGAACAGGACTGCGAGACTTGTCCTTGGCCTCAAGCCCAGGGATAATATCTGTCCAGGACTGAAATCTCTGCACTGGCTCCCAGTGGCTGCAAGGATTAAGTTAAAAACCCTCTGCATTGTCCACAAGACCTTCTGGGGCCTGGGGCCTCAATACCTTCAACTCTCTCTTCCTAAATATCTTTCTTCTCAAGCTCTTCGCTCATCCGCCTCCAACTCCTTCAGGGTCAGTCGCTTCTCCAAGCAACGAGTTGGTGGTCGATCTCTTTCTTCGGCTGGTGCCTCCCTCTGGAACAGCCTCCCTTAAACTTGAGGAGAACCATCTCGGGTTCCGAAGGCACCTCAAAACCTTTCTCTTTGCTTCTGCCTTTTCAACCTCTTCTCCTCTGCTGACCTCCTGGCTGTAAACGTAACTGCACTGGCTACCTGGACACCCTCTGATTCCGGGCCCAGGTCCTTCCCCAGCCAGCGTCACACACCTGCACTGCCCACCTGGCAACCCCTGCACTTGGGGACTGTATCTGTATCCCTACAGTCCCCCTACCAGCCCTTGACACCTGATGTATGCACTCACCCTTGCCACTTGTTGGCCGTTACTTACTTATTGTTATAATTTTTTCCCATGTACTGCACTGTCCCTGCCCCCTCCCCCTGCACTTGTGCAATCTGAATGACACCTGGCCTTGTAGGATCGTTGTCTGTCCTCCCTTTGTCTCCCTCCCTTGCCTCATCGCGCCTTGAAACACATGTATAGGTGCGTTATAAATGCCATATCATATCATATCAATGATAGCCTGAGTTTGCAAGAGGGCGTGAGTTGACAACTGAAGCACACCCGGGACACAGATCAAAGCGTGATGAGCAAGGGGCTGGGAGTCCAATATTTTGTTACTCAGCTGCAGGACCCCTCTTTCCAGTCGAGTTCTGGCATTTCCCTATTTCCTTGCAGGTTTCTTAGGGCAGTCCCGAAGAAAATGCTCAGGTGAGGCGCAGTACAAGCAGAGGGTTTTCTTTTGTCTATGCTCTCTCTCAGTGGTGGACAAAGGACCTCAAAGGACCCCTATCTGCATGGGTTCTGTACCACTGACAGAGGATTTGGAGACGTCGGATCTATGATCTGCGGGTAAGGCAGCTCTTTTTTCACCACGTCTTTTAGCCTTGCAGGCGTCGATTTGGAGGAATAGGTTTCTGGGAATGCCACATAGTCCCTTATAAAAGACTGCTGCTTTCTTTTCATCCGGCCACCCTGTCACCGCGGCCAACTGGTTGAACTTGGCTAAATAGGTCAATAATGGCAGAGAACTCTGCTTCAAACCTAGAAACTCAAGGTCAGTCGCCTTGGTCTTTTAACAGGCATCGAAGACTCTATTCATGGAGGTGATCAGAGCATCACAATCACATAAGAGGTAACTGTTGGATTCAAGCAAAGGATTGGCCCATGCTGCGGCGGTGTCCGCAAAGTAAGCGAGAACAAAGGTTGCCTTGGTAGTGGAATCAGAAAAAGAAGCGTGCAACACAAAAAGTGTAGCTTGCATTGGTTAATAAAGGTACAGTACGATTTCGGGTCACCCTGAAGCCGTTCCGGTGGTGCCAACTGAAACTGTGTAGACATTAGTACAGGAACAGGGTTCTGTGCCAGAGCAGGGTAAACAGGTGCAGAAGCTGCGGGAGCCCCCGCAAAGTCAGCACCATGGGGAGGATTGTCATACAAGTTATCGATCTTGTGGCGGAGAGCCGTGGTCATATCGGTCCTAAAATCAGCTACTAATTGTAGCAAATTAGCCAGTGTGTCAGCGGTTTCCATGGCTTCTTATTCTGTCTTACTCACGTACAATTGGTCAGGCCACCTGGGATCTGACTGATACCCCCAGAACACGACTTGAACCCAAGAAGGGTCTTCTCAATAGAGGGTGACCTTTCCTTTGAGACACTGAGCTACACGTATGATATACGGGTACCACAACGGCTCAAATGATAGAGCTAGGTACTGTCAGTACACGCCAGGCTGGAAGGAAGAGAAAGAGTATGTGTCAAGCAAGGGAGGGAGGAAGGGCAAGATAAAAGGAAAGCTGATATATAACACTAACCTTAGATAAACACACTCCTATTCCAGACATGTACAGGACAAGGAATAGATCAGGATCTTGCAGATGAGCGAGGGAGCCAGCACCAGAGGTATGACTGAATGAGATAAGGTTAGGGTGTTAGTAGGACCTATCCCGAACGAAACGAGGACGCACTAAAGTTCAGGGGGAAACAATCCTTGGTGATGGAATACTGCATACCGTCCAAATCCACAAGGGGGTGATGTGATGCTGGAAATGCATCTGAGGGACAGGGCCTCCGTATCCTTGTCCTTATCGTGTGTTCTGTCGTGTTTTCCGCGCAGGAGTTCATGCGGGACTCCAGGCGGTGCAGTTCTCTTTCTTTTGGTTTGGTGAACGGACCCGTGGGATACCCTTATGGCACCCATGGATCGGGGTACAACCCTGTACCCCTAGTGTATGTTTTTGGGCACCTGTGGGTGGCCCGCAGAGCAGGGTATGGGCTGGTGGCAGCTCCATGCTAAATTTGACAGGTGCGCGGAAGTATCCTCCATTTTGGGATACCCCGGCCCTGCCATTGGGATCAGTTGATTCCTGATGGAAAACAAGATGGCCCCGGTGGCCTCTTGCTTTCTATTATCCATTACCTTGTTTTCCCAAAGTCCTGGGAAGCCCTGACTCTGTCCCTTCCCCCTGACTGGCTGTTGGGTGGAAATACCATATATGGTGTTTTTGTGAAGGACCGGCCAGACTAGCTGGAGCCTTCCCGGTGATGTATGTTGTGGGTACCTCCTGTGGGTGGGACCTGGGTGAATAGAGTGTGTGATGAATATGCATTCTGTGTTGTGGATGTCTAGTATCTGGTGGTTAACACAATGACTGAGACAGCCCTGCCCGAAACCAGTATGAGTGCAGCATGGAGTGTTGAATGGCTCGGTACTTGTCCCAATACACATAACTTGTTGTGAGTGTCTGGAGAGAAGTGAATGGCCTGAATACCTCGTGTGCCTGATTGGCTACCTGCCTGCATGAATGCCCGTAGTCGTGATTGGATGCTTGAGGGTGACCCAGCGGAATGAATGGGAGATCAACAGTATATCTGGGGACCTCTCACTGCTAGGAATCGTGTTCAGAAGCTGAAGTCCACTACGACGAGTAACTGAAGTTTGACCTTGAAGCCCTGCTGGACGAGAAGAATTGCTGTTGCTCTCCTTCACAATCTGAAAGCTGCTGTGCCTCCAAGGACTGACCCATAGAGGACCTGGTTAGGCGCCCTCTTCCCGAGCTACAAGGGACCATCGTGCACAGCTGATCTTTGCCAACGCTCCCTGGTAGACAGACCTTCGACAGGCTGCCGACCCGATACGGGGACTGCTGCGGAACTCCAATGAGAAGCACTCGGACTGTTGTCCGCCACTGTCGACGACAGCCGTCGCTGACCGGAGCCGCCGTGCTCCCGTTTGCCTAAGAACTTCAATTGATCATCGGACGCTCTCGTCTGCATCGTCACCCGCTTGTCTCCCGCTGGAGAAGGCCTGACCATCGATGCGCCGAGGAGCATCCACCGGTGGGTTTCCCGCCACCTAAAGACCACAGAGACGCCGACGACTCGACGCCCTTGCTGGGCCACAGTTCTTCGTCATCTCTTTGCAGTCCAGACCTATCGTCACGAGGTGCCCCGCACGCCTCTTCCTTGCAGGACGCCAACGCTCTGTCGTCGACGAGCACTGCTAGGAACGAAGCTGCCACTTCCCTGCCGTAGTTCACCCTGTTCACCGTCGGACGTTCGACGACCCGTGACTCCTGCCTTAAAGGGAGGGCACTCAAGAAGGGCCGTCGATTCCCCGACACCGAACGCCAAGTTCCCCGACGCCTCTCGACGATCCGTGGCTCCCGCCTCAAAGGGAGGCACTCAAGAAGGATCGGTCGACGCATCGTCAGAGAACTCTACTCCACCAGGTACATTGGGGGGGGGGGGGGTAAAACCTTAATAGGAGGAAATAAGACTATTGAACATTACATGGACTGGGCTTGTGTTATATATCTTTATTTTACAGGTTGCCCAGGTGGGGGGATCTCCACACCGAACTGTGCCTAGTGGTATGGGTCAGAATTCTGCCTATTGTTTCAACCACCTTGCGTTCCTTCCTATCTCTATTGCTGGTTTCCTCGTTATTGATCTGTGTGACATTTTAACCGTACAGTTGATGCACTTTAATGAGATTTGATAACATTGATGGTACCACTTTAGAATTGTATATATTTATCATTATTGACTTCCGAGTACAAAGTGCGTTATTGTGATCGTGTACATACCTTTGAATATTAATTATATAAAGACTGTGTTTTCAGTAATACAGTGTGTGGACATTCCTTTGGGGGGGTTCGGGGACTACACTGTACTTAAGAACCAGCCTGCATCACCTCCTGAGAAGCTAGGCCTTGATTGCTCGTCCATTGCTACCGTAATAGAGATTCTTGGCTGGGGTCTTCTGTGCCTCTCCTCTACCATATAGAGAGCGGAAGTACAGCCACCCCCTACCAGTCTTTACACTGGTGGCAGCGGTGGGATGCTTATGGTTTTAAGAATTAGTGTATAACCGTGCCACTTACAAAATATCTGCACTTTATTTGATTAAGGTTGGGTGTGTACAAAATAACTGCATTACAAGCAATGGAGTCTATTGCGAATGGTAAATTGACTCGGATGAGCTTAGAGGCTCTCCAGAGTGCTTGTGAAGCCAGGGAGTTAGACTTTGTGGATAAGTCTAGGGCTGAGCTGATAGCTGCCCTGGTGGACTACAAGACCGAAGGTGAAACTCTTGATGAAGGGGGGAATGCAACCAATGAGGAATCTGCCCCTGGGGTTTCTACTGAATCTGTTTCTGGGAATGCCGCCATTCCTGCTGCCTCTGTTCCGAGCCCCAGCAATTCCTTGGAACTTGAGTTATTAAGGATAAAATTGGCCTTTGAATATCGCAAGTTGGAAATAGATGCTGAGCTTAAGAAAGAGGAGCTGGCGCAACAAGTTGAACTCAAGAATAGGGATCTTGAACTCAAAGACAAGGACACTGAATGTCAGAGAATCCAGCTAGAGAAAGCTCGAGTGGAGACTTCAGCGAAACCCAGTGAGAGTGTCAGGTCCCCAGCGACTAAATTTATGAAGGATTTGGTTGGTGTGTTTTCGGAGGGTTCTGATATCCTCCAATGGATTGAAGCTTTTGAAATGGCTTGTGCAATTCATGATGTTGACAAAAGAGATTGGGCTAAGTGTTTGCTAAGCAGAGTGCCTCAAACTGGATATGACTGTATTCTGAAGCTGAGTGTGGAAGAAAGGGGTCAGTATGAGTGTATGAAATCTGCTTTGATTGCCAAGTTTGGCAAGACGCCTACCCAATACCTTAAAAGGTCCAGGGATTTTAAGAAAAGAGAGAATGTGTCTTGGGTTGACTGGGTGAGTGCTGCGCACATGAATATGATGGGGTGGATTGATGGTTACAAGGTGAAAACTTTTGTTGAATTGTCCCACCTGTTGTTTTTTTAGCATTTTTCGGAAGCCTGTTCACCAGAGCTGCGTCAGTATGTTGCTGACCAGAACATCTTGGATCCCTTTAAGCTGGCTAGGTTGGCTGACAAGTGGGTCTCCCACCGGGTGTCCCCTAAGGACTCCAGTGGGAAGAACAAGGACAAAGAAAAGGGGGCCTCTCAGAAAGCTGAGGAGTCCCAAAAGCAGTCAGAGTCGAATAAACCTAAACCCTCCTCTCCTAAGACCCAAAAATCTAGTGGGGATAAGTCATCTGTGGGTGGGAATAAGAGTAGTGGTCCACCTGCTGCAAAGCAGGCTCCCGGTGGTTCCAGTACCGTACCCCGCACTCCCGGCACTTGTTGGGACTGTGGAGCTCTGGATCACAAAAAGGGTGACTCCCAAGTGTAAAGGTAAGGCACTCGGAGTACAGGCTGTCAGCCTGACCTACCCTTACCCCATGTCTGAGGTGGAGGCCACTGTCCTCCCCTCCTCTACAGGGATCACATTTGGTGCTCCCGTAGAGATTTCCTTAGTGTCCCTTGGGGCCTGGCACCAGTACGCGGAAGTCCTGGCGACTATCCCACAGAACACCCGTAGATTTTTGAGAAGTGTCCTCCTGAATGGCCAGCCTTCTACTGGTTTGAGAGACACTGGGGCAAGCATGACAGTGGTGGACAGGACCCTGCTCAAGCCAGAGGACTATGTAGATGCTCCTCTGAGAACCACCAGGTTAGCTGGTGGGCCTCCCAAATTATCGCCTGTAGCCCGAGTCACACTCGTAATTGGAGACAAGACAGCAAAGCTTCCTGTCCTGGTTCAGGACAACGTCCCTGCTAACATTCTGTTAGGTAACGATCTAGTCAAGTTGGGATTGATCGTGGATGGTCTTCCCATGACTGCTGCTGCGGTCACTAGGTCACAGGTGATGCCGGGTCTGGCTGTGAGTCAGGTACCCGAGCCGAATGCGCGGCCAAAGGCAAGACGAAGGAAGAGCAAGAAGGCCACCTCTGTGGAGGGAGCTCCTTCTCTTCCTGCTGTTCCTACAGCACCCATTGGGATCCATGCTCCGGACGGGCTGGGTCCTGTGGTAAACCCTGTCTCAACTCCTGTGGGAGAAGAGCCAGAAGACTCTCCTGTGGGAGAGGTTCTCAACCCGGAGGATCATCCCGATCTTCAATGCTTGTTAGCTGAAGGGGGACCCTCCTGGGCAGACTTCTGTAAAGGACAGAGAGAGTGTCCCTTTCTCGAGGGTCTGAGGAAACAGGCCCTGTCCCAGGCACAAGGAGAAGTGCCTAGGACTTTCCGGATTTATTGGGAGGGTGAGCTCCTTGTTAGTAAGCCCACTAAGCGTGAACCTGGTGCCCTCAAGAGGTTGGTGGTACCCCAGGTTTACAGGCCCTTCTTACTGCAGTTGGCGCATGAGGTGCCCTTGGCTGGTCATCTTGGTACCAAGAAGACTAAGCAGAGGCTCTCTGCCCATTTCTACTGGCCTCGAATGGGAGTAGAAGTGGAGTCCCACTGCAGGACCTGCCCAACTTGTTAGTTGTCTGGCAAAACTGGAGGCAGTGTCATCGCCCCACTGCCGCCATTGCCAGTGGTTGGCACACCGTTTCAGAGGGTGGGCATCGACATCGTCGGTCCCCTTGACCCTCCCACGTCAGGTGGACATCGGTTCATCCTGGTTTTGGTAGATCATGCCACCAGGTACCCTGAGGCTATACCCCTTCTGACTGTTACTGCCAAGGTGGTTGCCCGGGCCCTCCTGGGCATTTTCACCCATGTTGGATTCCCCAAAGAGGTTGTCTCTGAACGAGGATCCAACTTCATGTCTAGTTACATGAAAACCATGTGGAAAGAGTGCAGGGTAATCTACAAGTTCTCCACTTCTTACTATCCTAGACCAATGGTCTGGTTGAGAGATTTAATAAAACTCTCAAGGGCATGCTAGGTGCTTTGGAAGAGCCCCTAAGGAGGAAATGGGATCTCCTCCTGCCATGCCTGCTGTTTGCTTACCGAGAGGTACCTCAAGAGGGCATTGGTTTCAGCCCCTTTGAGTTACTCTTTGGACATCCCGTGAGGGGGCCCCTCGCCTTGATCAGAGAAGGTTTGGAAGCCACCCCTCCTGGTCCTGCCAAGCAAGTGGGGGACTATGTGTTAGGCCTCAGACGGAGGATGACACAGATGATGGGTCAAGCAACGGCGAATCTCAAGGCCAGCCAGGAATTGAACAAATACTGGCATGACCTTAAAGCATTGCAAGTGGATTGGACTCCGGGACAGGAGGTCCTCGTGATGGAGCCTACCAAGCCTCGGGCATTGGCAGATAAATGGACTGGACCCTTCAGGATAATCTCCAAGATGGGCAAGGTCATTTATCTGGTTGACATGAGAATCCCAGGGGTAGCCCCTCAGGTATTCCATGTCAATAGGCTCAAGCCTTTCCACAGGCGAGCAGAAGTCTCATGTCTCTTGCTAGCTTCAGAGCAAGAAGAGGATGAGAGTGAGCCCCTTCCTGAATTGCTGCATAGCAACCCTCAGGATGGCTCAGTGGAGGGAGTGCAGCTCTCTCCAGATTTGACAACCGAGCAGCAGAGGGCCTGCAGGACTTTGCTCCAGCAGTATGCCTCTCTGTTTTCGCTGGCGCCAGGCCTTACCCCGTGGTGTAAACACGAGATTGACACTGGTGACAGAGTGCCTGTCAAAAGCAGGAGCTACCGAATGTCGGATACGGTTAAGAACCACATCCAGGCTGAGGTCGCCAAGATGTTGGATCTGGGTGTTATTGAACCCTCAACCAGTCCCTGGTCCAGTCCCGTGGTCCTTGTCCCCAAGGCAAGTTCCCAGGCAGGTACCAAGGATTGGAGGTTCTGTGTGGACTACCTAGGAGTCAATGCCGTCACCAAAACTGACGCGCACCCATTGCCCAGGGCTGATGAGCTCGTGGACACCATAGGTGCTGCCACATTTGTGAGCACCTTTGACCTCAACCTCAGGCTATTGGCAAATAGCTCTGACGGACCATGCCAAGGAAAAGATGGCGTTCTCAACACCAGAGGGACTCTACCAGTTTAGGGTCATGCCTTTTGGGTTGAAGAATGCCCCTGCCACCTTCCAGAGATTGGTCAATCATGCTCTCAGTGGGCTGGAAGCCTTTTGTGTGGCTTATTTAGACGACATTGCCGTCTACAGTTCCACTTGGGAAAAGCACTTGACACATCTGGGTAGAGTGTTGCAGGCCTTAAAAAGGGCTAACCTCACTATCAAGGCCACCAAGTGCCAGATAGCTCAGTGGAAAGTCACGATTCCTGGTCATGCGGTAGGAGGGGGTCAAATCCAACCTCTCCACAGTAAGGTACAGGATGTACAGGACTAGGAGACTCCCACTACTCAAACCCAGGTGAGAGCGTTTTTGGGCCTCACCGGGTACTATCACAATTTCATGGCGGACTATGGAACCATAGCTGCACCAATGACAGCTCTGACTTCACCCAAGCAGCCTAGGAAGGTCAATAGACTGAAGACTGTCAGAGGGCCTTTGATGGCTTGAAAGAAAGTCTGTGCCGGGCACCCGTGTTGTGTGCGCCTGACTACAGCCGACCCTTTATCGTCCAGACGGATGCCTGCGACACCGGATTTGGAGCTGTCTTGTCCCAGTTAGATGACAAAGGGAGAGAACATCCTATCATATTCATCAGTAGACAACTCAAGGGTAGAGAACTTAGGTGGGCTACTGTTGAAAAGGAATGTTTTAGTATAGTTTGGAGCCTTAGGCATTTTAGGCCCTACCTTGCGGGGTCTACCTTCAAGGTCCAAACAGATCATAAGCCCCTGAAGTGGCTTATGCAGATGAAGGGTGAAAACCCGAAACTGCTCAGGTGGTCCATTAGCCTGCAAGGGCTAGACTTCACCATAGAGCACAGACCAGGGAAAAGTCACGATAATGCAGATGGCCTTTCCAGAAGGTATGTTGACCGTCTGGATGAGGGTGTCTATCCCGTGGGAGATTAGGCACCCTCCACCTCAGTCTGGGGGAGCGACTGTGATGCTGGAAATGCATCGGAGGGACAGGGCCTCCGTATCCTTGTCCTTTACTGCTTTTTATCGTGTGTTCTGTCGTGTTTTCCGCGCAGGAGTTCATGGGGGACTCCAGGCGGTGCAGTTCTCTTTCTTTTGGTTTGATGAACAGACACGTGGGATACCCTTATGGCACCCATGGGTGGGGGTACAACCCTGTACCCCTAGTGTATGTTTTTGGGCACCTGTGGGTGGCCCACAGAGCAGGGTATGGGCTGGTGGCAATTCCATGCTGAATTTGACAGGTGCGCGGAATTATCCTCCATTTTGGGATACCCCGGCCCTGCCATTGAGATCAGTTATTTCCTGATGGAAAACAAGATGACCCCGGTGGCCTCTTGCTTTCTATTACCCATTACCTTGTTTTCCCAAAGTCCTGGTAAGCCCTGACTCTGTCCCTTCCCCCTGACTGGCTGTTGGGTGGAAATACCATATATGGTGTTGTTGTGAAGGCCCGGCCAGACTAGCTGGAGCCTTCCCGGTGATGTATGTTGTGGGTACCTCCTGTGGGTTGGACCTGGGTGAATAGAGTGTGTGACGAATATGCATTCTGTGTTGTGGATGTCTAGTATCTGGTGGTTAACACAATGACTGAGACAGCCCTGCCCGAAACCGGTATGAATGCAGCTTGGAGTGTTGAATGGCTCGGTACTTGTCCCAATACACATAACTTGTTGTGAGTGTTTGGAGAGAAGTGAATGGCCTGAATACCTTGTGTGCCTGATTGGCTGCCTGCCTGCATGAATGCCCGTAGTCGTGATTGGATGCTTGAGTGTGAACCAGCGGAATGAATGGGAGATCAACAGTATATCTGGGGACCTCTCACTGCTAGGAATCGTGTTCAGAAGCTGAAGTCCACTACGACGAGTAACTGAAGTTTGACCTTGAAGCCCTGCTGGACGAGAAGAATTGCTGTTGCTCTCCTTCACAATCTGAAAGCTGCTGTGCCTCCAAGGACTGACCCATAGAGGACCTGGTTAGGCGCCCTCTTCCCGAGCTACAAGGGACCATCGTGCACAGCTGATCTTTGCCAACGCTCCCTGGTAGACAGACCTTCGACAGGCTGCCGACCCGATACGGGGACTGCTGCGGAACTCCAATGAGAAGCACTCGGACTGTTGTCCGCCACTGTCGACGACAGCCGTCGCTGACCGGAGCCGCCGTGCTCCCGTTTGCCTAAGAACTTCAATTGATCATCGGACGCTCTCGTCTGCATCGTCACCCGCTTGTCTCCCGCTGGAGAAGGCCTGACCATCGATGCGCCGAGGAGCATCCACCGGTGGGTTTCCCGCCACCTAAAGACCACAGAGACGCCGACGACTCGACGCCCTTGCTGGGCCACAGTTCTTCGTCATCTCTTTGCAGTCCAGACCTATCGTCACGAGGTGCCCCGCACGCCTCTTCCTTGCAGGACGCCAACGCTCTGTCGTCGACGAGCACTGCTAGGAACGAAGCTGCCACTTCCCTGCCGTAGTTCACCCTGTTCACCGTCGGACGTTCGACGACCCGTGACTCCTGCCTTAAAGGGAGGGCACTCAAGAAGGGCCGTCGATTCCCCGACACCGAACGCCAAGTTCCCCGACGCCTCTCGACGATCCGTGGCTCCCGCCTCAAAGGGAGGCACTCAAGAAGGATCGGTCGACGCATCGTCAGAGAACTCTACTCCACCAGGTACATTGGGGGGGGGGGTAAAACCTTAATAGGAGGAAATAAGACTATTGAACATTACATGGACTGGGCTTGTGTTATATATCTTTATTTTACAGGTTGCCCAGGTGGGGGGATCTCCACACCGAACTGTGCCTAGTGGTATGGGTCAGAATTCTGCCTATTGTTTCAACCACCTTGCGTTCCTTCCTATCTCTATTGCTGGTTTCCTCGTTATTGATCTGTGTGACATTTTAACCGTACAGTTGATGCACTTTAATGAGATTTGATAACATTGATGGTACCACTTTAGAATTGTATATATTTATCATTATTGACTTCCGAGTACAAAGTGCGTTATTGTGATCGTGTACATACCTTTGAATATTAATTATATAAAGACTGTGTTTTCAGTAATACAGTGTGTGGACATTCCTTTGGGGGGGTTCGGGGACTACACTGTACTTAAGAACCAGCCTGCATCACCTCCTGAGAAGCTAGGCCTCGATTGCTCGTCCATTGCTACCGTAATAGAGAATCTTGGCTGGGGTCTTCTGTGCCTCTCCTCTACCATATAGAGAGCGGAAGTACAGCCGCCCCCTACCAGTCTTAACACTGGTGGCAGCGGTGGGATGCTTATGGTTTTAAGAATTAGTGTATAACCGTGCCACTTACAAAATATCTGCACTTTATTTGATTAAGGTTGGGTGTGTACAAAATAACTGCATTACAAGCAATGGAGTCTATTGCGAATGGTAAATTGACTCGGATGAGCTTAGAGGCTCTCCAGAGTGCTTGTGAAGCCAGGGAGTTAGACTTTGTGGATAAGTCTAGGGCTGAGCTGATAGCTGCCCTGGTGGACTACAAGACCGAAGGTGAAACTCTTGATGAAGGGGGGAATGCAACCAATGAGGAATCTGCCCCTGGGGTTTCTACTGAATCTGTTTCTGGGAATGCCGCCATTCCTGCTGCCTCTGTTCCGAGCCCCAGAAATTCCTTGGAACTTGAGTTATTAAGGATAAAATTGGCCTTTGAATATCGCAAGTTGGAAATAGATGCTGAGCTTAAGAAAGAGGAGCTGGCGCAACAAGTTGAACTCAAGAATAGGGATCTTGAACTCAAAGACAAGGACACTGAATGTCAGAGAATCCAGCTAGAGAAAGCTCGAGTGGAGACTTCAGCGAAACCCAGTGAGAGTGTCAGGTCCCCAGCGACTAAATTTATGAAGGATTTGGTTGGTGTGTTTTCGGAGGGTTCTGATATCCTCCAATGGATTGAAGCTTTTGAAATGGCTTGTGCAATTCATGATGTTGACAAAAGAGATTGGGCTAAGTGTTTGCTAAGCAGAGTGCCTCAAACTGGATATGACTGTATTCTGAAGCTGAGTGTGGAAGAAAGGGGTCAGTATGAGTGTATGAAATCTGCTTTGATTGCCAAGTTTGGCAAGACGCCTACCCAATACCTTAAAAGGTCCAGGGATTTTAAGAAAAGAGAAAATGTGTCTTGGGTTGACTGGGTGAGTGCTGCGCACATGAATATGATGGGGTGGATTGATGGTTACAAGGTGAAAACTTTTGTTGAATTGTCCCACCTGTTGTTTTTTTAGCATTTTTCGGAAGCCTGTTCACCAGAGCTGCGTCAGTATGTTGCTGACCAGAACATCTTGGATCCCTTTAAGCTGGCTAGGTTGGCTGACAAGTGGGTCTCCCACCGGGTGTCCCCTAAGGACTCCAGTGGGAAGAACAAGGACAAAGAAAAGGGGGCCTCTCAGAAAGCTGAGGAGTCCCAAAAGCAGTCAGAGTCGAATAAACCTAAACCCTCCTCTCCTAAGACCCAAAAATCTAGTGGGGATAAGTCATCTGTGGGTGGGAATAAGAGTAGTGGTCCACCTGCTGCAAAGCAGGCTCCCGGTGGTTCCAGTACCGTACCCCGCACTCCCGGCACTTGTTGGGACTGTGGAGCTCTGGATCACAAAAAGGGTGACTCCCAAGTGTAAAGGTAAGGCACTCGGAGTACAGGCTGTCAGCCTGACCTACCCTTACCCCATGTCTGAGGTGGAGGCCACTGTCCTCCCCTCCTCTACAGGGATCACATTTGGTGCTCCCGTAGAGATTTCCTTAGTGTCCCTTGGGGCCTGGCACCAGTACGCGGAAGTCCTGGCGACTATCCCACAGAACACCCGTAGATTTTTGAGAAGTGTCCTCCTGAATGGCCAGCCTTCTACTGGTTTGAGAGACACTGGGGCAAGCATGACAGTGGTGGACAGGACCCTGCTCAAGCCAGAGGACTATGTAGATGCTCCTCTGAGAACCACCAGGTTAGCTGGTGGGCCTCCCAAATTATCGCCTGTAGCCCGAGTCACACTCGTAATTGGAGACAAGACAGCAAAGCTTCCTGTCCTGGTTCAGGACAACGTCCCTGCTAACATTCTGTTAGGTAACGATCTAGTCAAGTTGGGATTGATCGTGGATGGTCTTCCCATGACTGCTGCTGCGGTCACTAGGTCACAGGTGATGCCGGGTCTGGCTGTGAGTCAGGTACCCGAGCCGAATGCGCGGCCAAAGGCAAGACGAAGGAAGAGCAAGAAGGCCACCTCTGTGGAGGGAGCTCCTTCTCTTCCTGCTGTTCCTACAGCACCCATTGGGATCCATGCTCCGGACGGGCTGGGTCCTGTGGTAAACCCTGTCTCAACTCCTGTGGGAGAAGAGCCAGAAGACTCCTGTGGGAGAGGTTCTCAACCCGGAGGATCATCCCGATCTTCAATGCTTGTTAGCTGAAGGGGGACCCTCCTGGGCAGACTTCTGTAAAGGACAGAGAGAGTGTCCCTTTCTCGAGGGTCTGAGGAAACAGGCCCTGTCCCAGGCACAAGGAGAAGTGCCTAGGACTTTCCGGATTTATTGGGAGGGTGAGCTCCTTGTTAGTGAGCCCACTAAGCCTGAACCTGGTGCCCTCAAGAGGTTGGTGGTACCCCAGGTTTACAGGCCCTTCTTACTGCAGTTGGCGCATGAGGTGCCCTTGGCTGGTCATCTTGGTACCAAGAAGACTAAGCAGAGGCTCTCTGCCCATTTCTACTGGCCTCGAATGGGAGTAGAAGTGGAGTCCCACTGCAGGACCTGCCCAACTTGTTAGTTGTCTGGCAAAACTGGAGGCAGTGTCATTGCCCCACTGCCGCCATTGCCAGTGGTTGGCACACCGTTTCAGAGGGTGGGCATCGACATCGTCGGTCCCCTTGACCCTCCCACGTCAGGTGGACATCGGTTCATCCTGGTTTTGGTAGATCATGCCACCAGGTACCCTGAGGCTATACCCCTTCTGACTGTTACTGCCAAGGTGGTTGCCCGGGCCCTCCTGGGCATTTTCACCCATGTTGGATTCCCCAAAGAGGTTGTCTCTGAACGAGGATCCAACTTCATGTCTAGTTACATGAAAACCATGTGGAAAGAGTGCAGGGTAATCTACAAGTTCTCCACTTCTTACTATCCTAGACCAATGGTCTGGTTGAGAGATTTAATAAAACTCTCAAGGGCATGCTAGGTGCTTTGGAAGAGCCCCTAAGGAGGAAATGGGATCTCCTCCTGCCATGCCTGCTGTTTGCTTACCGAGAGGTACCTCAAGAGGGCATTGGTTTCAGCCCCTTTGAGTTACTCTTTGGACATCCCGTGAGGGGGCCCCTCGCCTTGATCAGAGAAGGTTTGGAAGCCACCCCTCCTGGTCCTGCCAAGCAAGTGGGGGACTATGTGTTAGGCCTCAGACGGAGGATGACACAGATGATGGGTCAAGCAACGGCGAATCTCAAGGCCAGCCAGGAATTGAACAAATACTGGCATGACCTTAAAGCATTGCAAGTGGATTGGACTCCGGGACAGGAGGTCCTCGTGATGGAGCCTACCAAGCCTCGGGCATTGGCAGATAAATGGACTGGACCCTTCAGGATAATCTCCAAGATGGGCAAGGTCATTTATCTGGTTGACATGAGAATCCCAGGGGTAGCCCCTCAGGTATTCCATGTCAATAGGCTCAAGCCTTTCCACAGGCGAGCAGAAGTCTCATGTCTCTTGCTAGCTTCAGAGCAAGAAGAGGATGAGAGTGAGCCCCTTCCTGAATTGCTGCATAGCAACCCTCAGGATGGCTCAGTGGAGGGAGTGCAGCTCTCTCCAGATTTGACAACCGAGCAGCAGAGGGCCTGCAGGACTTTGCTCCAGCAGTATGCCTCTCTGTTTTCGCTGGCGCCAGGCCTTACCCCGTGGTTTAAACACGAGATTGACACTGGTGACAGAGTGCCTGTCAAAAGCAGGAGCTACCGAATGTCGGATACGGTTAAGAACCACATCCAGACTGAGGTCGCCAAGATGTTGGATCTGGGTGTTATTGAACCCTCAACCAGTCCCTGGTCCAGTCCCGTGGTCCTTGTCCCCAAGGCAAGTTCCCAGGCAGGTACCAAGGATTGGAGGTTCTGTGTGGACTACCTAGGAGTCAATGCCGTCACCAAAACTGACGCGCACCCATTGCCCAGGGCTGATGAGCTCGTGGACACCATAGGTGCTGCCACATTTGTGAGCACCTTTGACCTCAACCTCAGGCTATTGGCAAATAGCTCTGACGGACCATGCCAAGGAAAAGACGGCGTTCTCAACACCAGAGGGACTCTACCAGTTTAGGGTCATGCCTTTTGGGTTGAAGAATGCCCCTGCCACCTTCCAGAGATTGGTCAATCATGCTCTCAGTGGGCTGGAAGCCTTTTGTGTGGCTTATTTAGACGACATTGCCGTCTACAGTTCCACTTGGGAAAAGCACTTGACACATCTGTGTAGAGTGTTGCAGGCCTTAAAAAGGGCTAACCTCACTATCAAGGCCACCAAGTGCCAGATAGCTCAGTGGAAAGTCACGATTCCTGGTCATGCGGTAGGAGGGGGTCAAATCCAACCTCTCCACAGTAAGGTACAGGATGTACAGGACTAGGAGACTCCCACTACTCAAACCCAGGTGAGAGCGTTTTTGGGCCTCACCGGGTACTATCACAATTTCATGGCGGACTATGGAACCATAGCTGCACCAATGACAGCTCTGACTTCACCCAAGCAGCCTAGGAAGGTCAATAGACTGAAGACTGTCAGAGGGCCTTTGATGGCTTGAAAGAAAGTCTGTGCCGGGCACCCGTGTTGTGTGCGCCTGACTACAGCCGACCCTTTATCGTCCAGACGGATGCCTGCGACACCGGATTTGGAGCTGTCTTGTCCCAGTTAGATGACAAAGGGAGAGAACATCCTATCATATTCATCAGTAGACAACTCAAGGGTAGAGAACTTAGGTGGGCTACTGTTGAAAAGGAATGTTTTAGTATAGTTTGGAGCCTTAGGCATTTTAGGCCCTACCTTGCGGGGTCTACCTTCAAGGTCCAAACAGATCATAAGCCCCTGAAGTGGCTTATGCAGATGAAGGGTGAAAACCCGAAACTGCTCAGGTGGTCCATTAGCCTGCAAGGGCTAGACTTCACCATAGAGCACAGACCAGGGAAAAGTCACGATAATGCAGATGGCCTTTCCAGAAGGTATGTTGACCGTCTGGATGAGGGTGTCTATCCCGTGGGAGATTAGGCACCCTCCACCTCAGTCTGGGGGAGCGACTGTGATGCTGGAAATGCATCGGAGGGACAGGGCCTCCGTATCCTTGTCCTTTACTGCTTTTTATCGTGTGTTCTGTCGTGTTTTCCGCGCAGGAGTTCATGGGGGACTCCAGGCGGTGCAGTTCTCTTTCTTTTGGTTTGATGAACAGACACGTGGGATACCCTTATGGCACCCATGGGTGGGGGTACAACCCTGTACCCCTAGTGTATGTTTTTGGGCACCTGTGGGTGGCCCACAGAGCAGGGTATGGGCTGGTGGCAATTCCATGCTGAATTTGACAGGTGCGCGGAAGTATCCTCCATTTTGGGATACCCCGGCCCTGCCATTGAGATCAGTTATTTCCTGATGGAAAACAAGATGACCCCGGTGGCCTCTTGCTTTCTATTACCCATTACCTTGTTTTCCCAAAGTCCTGGTAAGCCCTGACTCTGTCCCTTCCCCCTGACTGGCTGTTGGGTGGAAATACCATATATGGTGTTGTTGTGAAGGCCCGGCCAGACTAGCTGGAGCCTTCCCGGTGATGTATGTTGTGGGTACCTCCTGTGGGTTGGACCTGGGTGAATAGAGTGTGTGACGAATATGCATTCTGTGTTGTGGATGTCTAGTATCTGGTGGTTAACACAATGACTGAGACAGCCCTGCCCGAAACCGGTATGAATGCAGCTTGGAGTGTTGAATGGCTCGGTACTTGTCCCAATACACATAACTTGTTGTGAGTGTTTGGAGAGAAGTGAATGGCCTGAATACCTTGTGTGCCTGATTGGCTGCCTGCCTGCATGAATGCCCGTAGTCGTGATTGGATGCTTGAGTGTGAACCAGCGGAATGAATGGGAGATAAACAGTATATCTGGGGACCTCTCACTGCTAGGAATCGTGTTCAGAAGCTGAAGTCCACTACGACGAGTAACTGGAGTAACTGAAGTTTGACCTTGAAGCCCTGCTGGACGAGAAGAATTGCTGTTGCTCTCCTTCACAATCTGAAAGCTGCTGTGCCTCCAAGGACTGAACCAGAGAGGACCTGGTAAGGCGCCCTCTTCCCGAGCTACGAGGGGCCATCGTGCACAGCTGATCTTTGCCAATGCTCCCTGGTAGACAGACTTTCGACAGGCTGCTGACCCGATACGGGACTGCTGCGGAACTCCAAGGAGAAGCACTCGGACTGTTGTCCGCCACTGTCGACGACCGCCGTCGCTGACCAGAGCCGCCGTGCTCCCGTTTGCCTAAGAACTTCAATTGATCATCGGACGCTCTCGTCTGCATCGTCACCCGCTTGTCTCCCGCTGGAGAAGGCCTGACGGTCGACGCGCAGAGGAGCATCCACCGGTGGGTTTCCCGCCACCTAAAGACCACAGAGACGCCGACGACTCGACGCCCTTGCTGGGCCACAGTTCTTCATCATCTCTTTGCGGTCCAGAACTATCGTCACTGAGGTGCCCCGCACGCCTCTTCCTTGCAGGACACCAACGCTCTGTCGTCGACGAGCACCGCTAGGAACGAAGCTGCCACTTCTCTGCCGTAGTTCACCCTGTTCACCGTCGGACGTTCGACGACCCGTGACTCCTACCTTAAAGGGAGGGCACTCAAGAAGGGCCGTCGATTCCCCGACACCGAACGCCAAGTTCCCCGACGCCTCTCGACGATCCGTGGCTCTTGCCTGAAAGGGAGGCACTCAAGAAGGATCGGTTGACGCATCGTCGGAGAACTGTACTCCACCAGGTACATTGGGGGGGGGGGGTAAAACCTTAATAGGAGGAAATAAGACTATTGAACATTACGTGGACTGGGCTTGTGTTATATATCTTTATTTTACAGGTTGCCCAGGTGGGGGGATCTCCACACAGAACTGTGCCTAGTGGTAGGGGTCAGAATTCTGCCTATTGTTTCAACCACCTTGCGTTCCTTCCTATCTCTATTGCTGGTTTCCTCGTTATTGATCTGTGTGACATTTTAACCGTACAGTTGATGCACTTTAATGAGATTTGATAACATTGGTGGTACCACTTTAGAATTGTAGACATTTATCATTATTGACTTCCGAGTACAAAGTGCGTTATTGTGACCTTTGAATATTAATTATATAAAGACTGTGTTTTCAGTAATACAGTTTGTGGACATTCCTTTATGGGGGTTCGGGGACTACACTGTACTTAAGAACGAGCCTGCATCATCTCCTGAGAAGCTAGGCCTTGATTGCTCGTCCATTGCTACCGTAATAGAGAATCTTGGCTGGGGTCTTCTGTGCCTCTCCTCCACCATATAGAGAGCGGAAGTACAGACACCCCCTACCAGTCTTTACAGGTGAATCCTAGAATATCCCAGTACAATCCAATCCGGAGTTCCTTAGTGTAAAGTGTCGCAAGAATAGTCTAATCCGGTGTTTAATGGTGCAAGAGTCCCAGAGTATGTCAGTGAAGACAAGGAAATGAGAACAGGTGGGAACAGTCTTTAGAATGCTCTGTAATTAGCAATTGCAGAGACTGACAGCAAAGCATACAGAACGGCAGAAGAACTCACTGTAGGCAAGTATGAGACAGGTGAATCTGTTTCACATTCAGGGGCCGAGGAGTTGGATTTCTACAAAGCAAGCAGGGAGTTGGCAAACGACAATCCTATAAGCGTTTTGAGGTCAGGAGGAATAAAGTTCAGCAAAACCAAAGGATCAAGCAAGGGCAATCCGTGAAACAATTCCATGTTGCTAACAGGAAGCAAAACAAAGTCTTCAATGCGGAACAAAAAGGTATCGAAGCAACTTCAATCAGAAGTGTCGCTGTGAGGACGAACGAAGCGGAAATAGGCTTCGGACACCGTCATGTGTCATTTCGTCCGGCGTCGTTGCCCAGGCAATGGGACGCCAAAGGGCCTGCCTATGCATGCCTGCCGCTGCATAAGCCACCATGGTAACCGCGGTACCATGGTAACCGCCAGGTACGCGGCCACCATGCATGCCCAGCAAACATGCGACGTGGTGGACAACGCCCCTGTTTGCATATCGTGACAGTTTGTACTAGCAGTAAATTTGAAAGTTGACATATTACCAACCAAGATAAAAACAAATGTTATCCATAAACCATAATCATTTAACTACTGTTTAGTTTGCTACCATGCATTGTTACCATGTAGTACATTATAGATAATAAGATGCCTTTTCCTATGTTCATTGTGGTGGTAGTAATTCTCACAACGGTCAAAAGAAACATGATAGGAATCCCCCTAATTCTTGGGACAGGGCATGGCAGGTTAATGTTTTGCATGAAATAACTCTAGTATTTAAATAACTATTATTATTAAATAACTCCCTAGTTAATTTGTACAACCCTGCACCTAACCTAGCCTTTTTAGGTAATTCATATAGTCCCAATGAGTTCGCAAAATGTTACCTTATAAGCTCCACTCTACGTAATATACACCACATTATATCCATGCACCTTTTCCACACTTTGCTAACTCTTGATTTAATTTCTGCATGCAAACAATACTGCAAAAAGGTTTCATGATCATAATGATGGTTTACTTATTCATGCATGAATAATCCTCAGATCACTAATGTTTCTAAGTTGACTAATGGAGTACACGATATTCATAATTATCTTCAATAGTAGTACCACCCAGCGTTGCACAGGTCTGTAGCTGACATGCACATCAGGATCTGCTATAGCCTTGTGTATGTTTTATAGCTGGGGTATCCAGTGTGGCCCATGTCCTGATCGAGTGGTGTCTCATGCGCCCTGGAGGATGTTGCTTTTGTCTTCTTGCTGGCAAGTCTTGCGTCAGTTTCCTCTGGTGTCTCATGTGCCCTGGAGAATGTTGCTCTTGTCCTCATGTCAGCAAGTCTTGCTTAAAATTAAAAGTAATGTATTTTTTCCCCAAAAAATGTTTTCATTGATTGTGTTCTCTTCTTGTGAATAAACTTAGTAAACTGTAACCTTGCTATTTCCCATATTTGGAGTGGCGCGATACATTTTTTAAAACATTTTTTGTTTTTTCCCCAAATTGTTTTGCATATAAAGTTTTTGCATCCAAACTAAGACTACAATCTTGCCCCTGACAAAAGAGGAATCCATGCAAAAGTTGGTAGACGTGGGTTTAACTGTGTAGATTTGTATAGCCGGACAAACAGACACAAATACCTTCATTCAGCTTTATATATAAAGATCATTTATTGCTTATTCTCCCAGTGTTTGTCCACTGCTGAATCCTTTAGTGCCAGCATAACAATAACATAACAATAACATAAGACAACTTTGATGTGCTTTTGTATGCACAGAACCACAGTCTTAAGATTCTAATAACCAGTGACAGTTTATTGTCTCAATTGTACTTGTTTTTGCCTGGTATTTCTAGATCTTCCGTCACTCCATGCAATGGCCTGACCTATGATTGGAAACCAAAATGGAGATTATTTTATCCATCGTCACATACTCCACATGATTACAACATCATACATTTCTTGCATTTTTTCTGGTGCATGGTGCTGGATGTAGTCTGGAACTAAAATCCTGTATGGAATAAATATCTAGGAATACAGCAGACACATTTGCTGTGTCGAACTGCCAGCTTCAGAGCGGACCATTACTCCTAATCTGGGTTATCAAGTTTTTAATCCTCCTATTTACAACCAGTTCTGTGATAGTTCCTAATAAACACGAGGATATTGGGGTACTGTCTTGCACATTCCATTATACTTGTGGTCTAGCCAATCTTTTTTCTTTTCTATAGGTCCTGCTAGCTTTCTGATTTCACATCTTTTGTGGCTTCTTTCTGCATACATGGCATATCCAGGCATTCCTTCAACCTTACAAAAAGAAAAAGTTGAAAGATGTAAATGCCATTTGCCATTCTTTCCTCATATATGAAGTTTCTGTACACTGAGTTCCTTTAATGTTGGATATTCCTGTAGACCTCTGATGGTTGTCCCCAAGGTGTTGTCAAATTTTAGAAGGTTAAAACATCTTTTCACACTTGAATTATGTAATTCTTGTCTACACAGTTTTAATTTGAATGGGTGGGTTCTTACGCAAATATTTGTGTTCGTGGATCAAACTGTTTGGATATTTTAGAAGCCTTTCACATAGTCTGCTAGCACTGTAATGGCAAGGTGGTTTATAGATTGCATTATGTTTTGTGCTGTTCAAAAGCCTTTAAGGACCACATTTAGCATAAATTCCTATCATTTTCTTGCATTGGTTTAGCATTTCCCTTCCCGCTTATCTTTTCCAACGTTTTGCCAATACCCCTCTTCCTCCATTGTTTCATACTGAATGATTCCCTCCAGGTGTATATTTCCAGTGGATGTCAACTGGTGATGAACCTTTCCTTTGTGCAATAGCCAAAGACAACCCCTATTTTAATATGATTTTAGTAGTTTTTATCACTTGTATGTTTTCTCTGGTGTCTCGTAAGATGGCCCTTACGGAAAAAGCTCTTCCCACATTCAGAACATTGATACGGAGTTTCGCCAGTATGGGTTCTCACATGAAAATTAAGATTTTGCTTCTCATTGAAAGATTTTCCGCATTCCACACAATGGTAAGGTTTGTCGCCTGTATGCAATCTTTGGTGGATAACAAGTTTTCCTTTCTCACGGAAACATTTCCTGCATTCAGTGCATTGAAACAGTTTCTCGCCTGTATGTGTTCTCTCATGTAGAATAAGATTTAGCCTATAACGTAGGTTTTTACCACACTCCTTACATCTATAAGGCTTTTCACCTGTGTGTATTCTCTCATGGATATGAAGTTTTTCCTTTCGACTGAAGCTTTTGTTACATTCAGTACACTTGTGAGGTTTTTCACCTGTATGTGTTCTCACATGTATCATAAGTTTTCTCTTCTCACTGAAGCTCTTGCCACACTCAGTGCAACTATAGGGTTTTTCACCAGTATGGGTTCTCTCATGGATCACAAGTGCTCCTTTTTGACTGAAGCTTTTTAAACATTCAGTGCATTGATGGGGTTTTTCACCAGTATGTGTTTGTTGGTGAGCTGTAAGGCAGTTCTTATAACCAAAGCCTTTCCCACATTCGGTGCAGTGATGACGTTTCTCACCTGTATGTGTTCGCTCATGGATAATAAGTGTTCTCTTCTCTCTGTAGCTTTTATTACATTCACTACAGTGGTACGGTTTTTCACCTGTATGTTTTCTTCCATGGATAATAAGTGCTTTCTTCTCACTGAAGCTTTTATCACATGCAGTGCATGCAAAGGGTTTCTCACCCGTATGTGTTCTTTCGTGGATAATGAGGCTTTGCTTCAAAGTGAATCTTTTCTCACATTCAGTGCAATGAAATGAATTTTTACCTGTATGTCTTCTCTGGTGAATTATAAGACATGCCTTGTATGTAAAACGTTTACAACACTCAATACAATTATACGGTTTCTCACCTGTATGGGTTCTCTTGTGAAGAGCAAGAGTTCCCTTTCGACTGAAGCTTTTCTCACATTCAGTGCACTGAAATGGTTTTTCACCTGTATGTGTTCTTTTATGAGTAGTAAGATATCCCTTTTGACTAAAGCTTCTTCCACATACAGTGCATTGATTGGGTTTCATATGGGCAAAAGGTATTCCCTTACTATTTAAGCTTTTCTTATACTCAATGGGTTTAGAATGTTTTCTACCTTTACATGTTATTTTATGCACAGTTAAATCTCCATAAGACTGAAGGGATTCTCTAATACAGTACACTGACATTCAGTGGTATTTGACAAAATCACTTTTTAGATAAACGTGTCTTACAATCAATATATTGATGATATAAGTAATTCACCGGCTGCACTTACATCTAGTACAAAGAGTTTTCATTTCAGTCTGCCAGAATTGTAACTTGTGTCATTTAATTATGATAATGGTGTGCATATTATGGGCCATTTGTTATTAACTGAAATGCAATGAAGCACTGAAATCCTGCTGATGTTTAGTAGGTTTTCTCCTCATATTGGTTTCCCCACTAAAGGTACACAATAACTTTCTCTTGACAGCTTGTATGGAGAGTGGTTTTCTTCTCATTGACCCAGAAACCCATTATTTTTGCCATCAACTAAAGTTTTATTTTTGAAGGCAGTTAAACTGAATGTAGACTGTTTTTCTCCTGGTTGGGCATCACTCACCTATTGAAATAAAAAAAGAATTACATATTAGCTTTCTATATGTAAATTAAAACCAACAAAACCACAAATGCACCTACACTCACATGAAGAATACATTACACTGTAGCCGTTTGTACAATTCTTAATATTGAGTGTATAATGGTCTTGCATCATGTGCTGTATTTTAGGAGAGACTGCTCAACCTACTAAAAGTAAAATATTTAGCAATACTTTACATACAGTGCCCCCAGACGTATACATGACAGCTATAGTAAAATAAAATGTAATTGTACTTAGCTTAGCAGCTTTGGAAGGTTGAAGGGTTGAGTATGTTCTCCTATGATTGTGGGAAGTACAGGCATGCTCCAGAGATAAAGGCTAAATGTGTGAGCTATCAACATATACGTATTTTATATTAACTGTGTTGGTTTATCATAAACCTTCACAAAAAATCAAACCACAGTACAAAGTATATGCTCCCACATTAATACATTTCTGAAATCCGGAGAATGAATTGTCGGAAGCGGCCAAAGAGAACTGCAGTGCGTATGTGAGAGAGAGCAGTAGAGAGCGAGTATCCTGCTATCCTGGTGCTTCTTGACGATTCTCCGGGTCCTTTCCTCTAATGAAGGACGGGCAGGCTTGCAGTAGCAAGCAGCGAGGAGCGAGAGCGAGAAGTGAGGATGCGAGGTCGTGAGCGAGAGGGCGGTGCAAGAGCAGGAGCAGGGGCCGCGGCTGGAGTCGGAAGTCGGTGTTAGGGAGAATTCTCTCTTTAGGCTGAATTTCCTAACCTAGTGAGTCCCCCAGCAGCTTTGCTGGATTCCTGGAGTTTGTTTTTTTCCTCCTGCCAAGAGTGAGACTCTTTTTCTCCCACTCTTAGACATGATTTATGGTATTCCTTTGACTGGTAAGGTGTTTTATGGGCTATGGGGTCCTTTACTCCATAGGGTCTCATGTGTTTTTACTATGTGTGTTACACAGCACCCTCCGTGCAGTAACACAGGGGTGTCATAGTGACACCCCACCATAGACTCCATACCCTGGGACTGACTACTGTCTCCCAGGGCATGTAAAGTCACCATTGGCTTTACTAGTCCCAAATTATTAACAGAAACCAGTACAAACCATCATATTGTGGACGTACTGGTTGGGGCAATTCAATTGCCCCGGGGTCTGTTAGTCGAGGGGGCACGTCTCCGTCCCCCCTGATCGAGTTTTGGCTGGTGGCAGTGGAAACTACTTTTTATATTCGACCGCGAATATTTCCCTATGGGATTTTCCCATTGTTCGAGGCTACCAACTTTAATTATTTAATTTTCCTAGCCTCGAACATAACGCCGGTTTATTTAATTAATATTAATTCTCCGGTTGGTATTTTTTGCTCGATTCTAAAATGGCGTTTGTGTTCTCTTCTGTGACTCCAACCCATGTCGAGCCCTTTGTTGCACTTTTTGGCGGGCTTCTCCACAGAAGCCTCCAAAAGTGGTGCCACTCTGTCTGGGTACCACAGGGGGTGTGTGAGGGGGTTTAGGCACCCTGGACTGAGTTACCTTGGTAACTCAAGTCGCACTCTTGTGTGATTGGCCCAAGTGGTGAGCCGGCCGGCTCACCACTTAGCATGTTTGATTGGCCGCTAGGCTGAGTGAATGGGGGTGTGCTGCATAAAAGCAGGGCTTTGGGGACTGGAATTTCAGAAGTCGCCACAGGACCTGAGAATCCGACGAGGGAGAAGCTGAGCCGACCTACCACGACGACACCACCGGTGGAGCCCTGCGGAACCGACTCACCACTTCCCGACGACAGAGAAGATCTCCCGGCTGGAGAGGCTTCTTCCTCTGACTGGTGGGCACAACCAGTTTACCTTTCTTTCTTCGCACCCCAGCCCGGTTTGTGGTCGAACTGCCCGTGCCAAGCACCCCGGCGGCCGGATAGCCACTCACCACTGAACTGCGAATCAACGGACCGCTCCTTGTACCTGAGAAACTCTGCGGCTGGTTTCTTCCCTGGCAGTGCAATGGACTCCTGTCTTCCTCCACGGCAAGATCCTCTCTTCCCCCGGACGAAGCACCGACTTGCATCCGCTGCCAGGAACAACTGCCCCCGCTGGAGCGTTCTCACCACTTTAAGATACCGTGTCCGCGAGGCCTCCCTTTCTAAAGATTGCAACAAGGTAATAATAACTCCTTAACCTTCTGGACTGGGCTGGCCGCCTTGACCCTCTAACTGGTCCCTTTCTTTTGGTCCAACTTCTTTCTGAAACTTTTCGAGACTCTTGTGCACTTTTCAACCGTGTGACCTTGGACACATTTCGTTCAGATCCTCTTAAAGTGGATCCGGCTTTCTGAACTCTAACTTCACGGTTTGATTCTGCCTTCCTCTCTTGCTGTGTTCTTTTGAAAGTGTTGGGATCTGTTTCAATTTATGCTCTGCCTTTCTCTCCCTTTTAAACTGAATTGTTAGAGTGCCATCTAGGTTAAGCGCTCACCGCTGTCTGAAAATAAGTGGGGCTTTACTTAAGACTTGTCTAATATTCTTTTAAGGGAGTGTATATCTTTTAGTGACCGTGTTTTTGAATTGCTTACTATTAGTGCCTGTGTTTTTCTAGATGTGGTTTTAAATAAATAATTATATCTCTTTTACACCAAGCCCTGGTCAGTGTTTACTTGTTCTATTGTGTGCTCTTGACCTATTGTGAATACTCTGTATACTGCCTAACTCTTCTTGAGGGAAGTCTGACTGCTCAGCCACAGCTACCAAGTGAATCTGTGTGGTACAGACTGCTCCAAAGTGGGTTTACTGCCAAACACCTGTAGTCTTAAATCTTTTGCAGTGGTCCCAGAGGGAACTGCACAGGTTTCTGCCTAACACTGGTGTACAGCGGTGGGATTTGTATTGAGTATACACTTTAGAGTGCTTGTTGAACACTTTAGGACAACTAACCACAGAGTTTAGCACTAAAAAGCTGATTTTCTAACTATGTCTGCTATGGAGGGTTATACCCTAGAATCATTGTCTGCCAAAACTGCTGATTGCTTAAAAGTATTGTGTAGACATAAGAATCTCTCTGAGAAGGGCAAGAAAATGGAACTTATAGAAAGATTGTTAGAAAACCAAAGTCTGGGTGGTACAGAGGAATCTACCCCCCCCCCCCCAGCAAATGTAGAAAACAGTGATGGTATTGATCTGAATCAAAGTCTTGAGAATGAGTCAGAAGAGGAAAGTGAACCTAATGAAGTTAGCCACTCTGAGCCTCTGTCTGCCTTACCTACTGTGCCTACTGGGCCTATACCAGGTCCTACATGTAACCCTGCTTATTTTGAACTTGAAAGAATGAAGCTTGAATTAGAGTACAAACGTTTTATTGCTCAATCTGAAAGAAACCAAGAGCTAGAGTTCAGAGGAATGAATGCCCAGGCTGAGCAGAAGCAAGCTGGGTTAAGACTCAGATAAAAAGAGCTTAATCACGAATTAGAAATGAAAAAGTTGTCTGTGGAAAATGCTTCTCTCTCCTCTGGTTCTTCTAGGAGTTCCAGTCCCAAAAGACCCCGGATGCCTAAAGAATTAGTGGGTATGTATGAACCTAGATTGGATGTGTTGGATTGGTTAAAAATGTTTGAGTATAATCATGGGCTCCAGGACATCACATGGAATGAGTTACTTCCCTGGTTGTTCTCTAGGCTTCCCCCTGTTGCAACTGATGTGGTAATGGAGTTGGGGGAGGTGGATAAGAAGGATTATGAATGTGTGAAGCTAGCTTTGATAGCTAGATTTGGGAAGACCCCTTCCCAGTACCTTAAGAGGTTTAGGACCCTCAAAAAGCATGATGGTATCCCTTGGGCTACCTGGGTGAGTGAAAGTTTGAAAAACTTAGAGGGATGGATTAAGGGTTACAGAGTTAACACTTATGAAGGAATGAAGAATCTTGTAATGTTGGAGTCAATTTATGATGCCTGCTCTCCTGAGCTCAGACAGCACTTGGCTGATTCAAAGGAATTCGATTCCAGGAAGTTAGCTAAGGCTGCTGACTTCTGGGTTGCCAACAGGGCCACTCACAAGGATTCTGGGGCTACTCAGAAAAAGGATGAGGGAAAACAGCCAAAAAAGGACTCCAAAGAGAATTCTAATAATTCCAATTCCAAAGAGGGCCCCAAACAGAACCAAAAGGGTAAGCCACCAGGGAAACCAAATCAGGCTAGTGTACCTCCTGGTGCCAAACCAGAAGGAGGTCAGAACAAGCCACCATTCCAGAAAGCATTTGGTAAATGCTTTGTTTGTGGCTCTACTCACCATGTGAAAGGAGATCCCAGATGTAAGGGTAAACCTTCAGGGGTCCAGCTTGTCTCCTTAGCCTTCGCTCCAGAGGAGGAAGTACAAATGGCAAGTGGAAGCTTGCTATAACTGGCTGATGAACCCATTGGAGTCTCAGCCAGTGTTTCTTTAGTGTCTCTGGGTCTGTGGGAACAACAGATCTTAGATGTATATAATTCTATCCCAGATAATACTAAAGAGTATTATAAGGACAGTGTCCAGGTGAATGGTCAGGAGACTCCTGCCATCAGGGACACTGGGGCCAGCATAACTGTGGTGGACAAATCGTTTTTTCAGGCTGAGGATGTTGCTAAGGCACCCAGACGCTTCACTAAGTTAGCTGGAGGGCCTGTGCAGATGCTTCCCCAATTACCAGTTCTCATCCAGTGTAATGACATGACTGTGAAGATACCCGTCAGCATACAAAGTGAGGTGCCAGGAAGGGCTCTGCTGGGTAATGACTTGAAAACTCTTGGAGTAGTGTCACACACCCCCAGACCTCCTAGTAAAAGGTTACAGGAGCTCACCAGACCTGCAAGGGAGAGAACCATGAGAGGTACTCCCAAGGAGATGATGAAGAAAGAGATCACTCCTGCTCCTCTGGAGATGTCAGCTGCTGTCTCTAAGAAACTACAAGAAAAGGGGAAACCTAAAACTTCTAAAAAGAACCTCACAGCCAGCACTCCAGTGCAGCCAACAAGGACTTCCCCTAGGTTGTCCAAAGTTACACCAGTAACTCCCCCTCCAGCTGAGGCTGAGAGGGAGGTACAACCCTGTGTGGTTGAACTAGACTCTGAAGAAGAGCTAGTGGAAGGCCAGGAACTCATTGGAGATCTGGATCCTGTTGACCATCCTGAGCTGCAGTCTTTACTGACAGAAGGTGGACCCAACACGGCAGCCTTCAGTAAGGGACAGAGAGAATGTCCAACTCGGGAAGGTCTTCGCCACCAGGCAGATGCTCAGGCTGAAGGAGAAGAGCCTGGGAAATATAGGTTACACTGGGAACATGGCCTCTTCTACAGTGAACCAACCGAGTCTGCACCTGGGGACAACAAACGACTTGTAGTACCCCAAGAGAACAGACCACAGTTCTTGCAGTTAGCCCATGAGATTCCTTTGGCTGGTCACTTGAGTCGGTGCCGTGTGCTGAGTGTTGGAGCTGGAGTTGGGTCTACACTAGCGCTCCAAATAATAAAATACACCGCCAGAGCTGCCTGTGCCCATTGCTCAAAGCTTTTTAAGAGAGGTGAGGTGAGGGGTGGTTACGCTCATTATAACCTCATAAAACCTCTCAAACGCTCAGGAAAACCGCGTGGAAACTGTGCCAAGTCCTGAGCCAAGTTCCATAGTCTGGTCATTGCGGGCAAATGAGTTACTGAGTTATTGTACTACTTAACCTGCTGTGGGTTATACACGGCAAATTGCAAAAAGAAAACTGTTTTGAGCAATAGATTAAACTGATTGTGTGGGCTATTGCTGTTGCTACTGGGGCTGTCACACCAGGGTTAAACACAGCCTGGTCTGTTAACCCAGGCCAGCCCCGCCTGCTAACCCAGCCTATTGATACCTGGCAGTGGAGACAGTAGAGGTCATCTAGCACTTTAAATAATTCCTCACTGTCTACTACTGTTTGAGTGCACGGGGTCTGTGTGCTTGTGATTTGTACGGTGACTGTGGGCTTGTTGCCTTTGAGCTGTTCAAGCCCCTGGTGGCTGGGAACCCTGTGCGAAGGAAAATAAGGAAATAATTTAAAGGCTGCCTTTGTGCACGGAAGTGCCGGTTTGATACTTGTGTTGCGACTGTGGGCTTTTGGCTTTCGAGTCTTTGAGCCACACAGGCTTATATCTCTTTAAAGTCCCGTGTGGGAGGCCAGAGGGGTTCGATTTTGTGAGTAAGGCCTGTTTGGAATTGTCCATAGTTGGTATCAAATAGGGCGATGACCCGAGAGCCCCAGAATGGGAGGAGCCAAAAATGGCCAGCAGTCCGCTAACCATGGCATGAGGGGGCCTTTAGAAGTAAACGAGAAGGCCCTGGCTGTCATGATCACTGTTTCCAAGGAGCCAGGACCAGCCCAACGTCCTTGGAAGCAGGCCCCTAACCCTAATCCTAGGCACCAGCCGGTCCCTACTGGGACCTTTTGGACCCTGTCCTGGCGCCGGTGGCACCAGGCTCATCAAAACCATCGGTCCCGGCACTGGAAGCGCCGGGCTCATAATTGGTGTGAAAGTGCTTGGGTGGACTTACCTGCAGCAGACCATGCTGCTTACTTACCAGCCACTTAGAAGCCCTCTGTGAACAGGAACTACTTTCTGACCTGGGTGGGGCAGCTCCACTCCCTGGATACAGCACTGGAACTCTTCTGGAAACTGGAACTCTTTTCTTACCTAGGCGGGGCCGTGGAAGAAGACGCCTCATCACTCCAAGGCTATTTAAACCACACCCGATAGATGAAACGTGTTTCGCGTTATTCTGCATCTGCAGCAGAACACTCACCGAGTCTGTTCCAGCCTTTCCTCTTTCGATCCTGAACCTGCAAGAATTATACTTACCATTCCTGTATCCAGTCAACATCAGCACCTGCAAAAGACCAGAAACAACAGGTTAGCAAGACAAACTTTACACACAGTGCTTTCTCACCTGATCCATCAGTAGTGGCCGTGTCTTCACGCTGCACCTTCGCCTGCAAAGACAAAAGCATTGTTATACTTACCGGCACGACGTGAATTCCGGATTTCTTCATTCTGCATCGCCGCCTGTGAAGACAAAGTATAGTTAAAACTTACTAGCATTCCGCTGACTCCGGCGCTGCAAACCAACATCTGAAAGACAAAAGAAAAGGACATTAAGCAGGTATTTACTCACGCCCATAACGCTCGTCGCAATAAAACGCCTGCGAATACTCCGGCGTCTCTTTAACACGAACTAAGCTGCAAGGAAAGAGACAGTTAGAGCGCTTGCCATACTTACGAATTTCCAGGCGCTTCACTCCATCTTCCATCCCAAGAGTCCTGCAATACATAAGGGAAAAGCATTATACAGAGTCTTCAATATTAACGTGCCACGCATTTAAAGACTATAAAGACAAAAGGTGTCCAGAAACTCACCGCTCGTGCAGATAACGACGGTAACCATCCTCTGAATTCAAGAGGCCAATGTTTCACCAGTGAAGGAACTGGCAACGGCACCCTGCACCAGACGCAGATGGAGAGCCCAGCATTCACCTATCTAAGAAACCTCACTCTTCGAGTTCGACACACAGTGCGAAGAGGTTCGACCCCAGAAGCCAATCGAGTCCTGCACATCACTTTTCGAGTCACAGACACCTTCCTGCCAAGACCCGCGCCTCCGTGGGAATCAGGTGAGCGTTACAGAACGCGAAGCCCACCACAAAACTCCTACCCAGGCGCAATGGAAACCTCAGACACTGATCAACTAGCCCAGTTGCTCGGAGAATTAAGAGCAGAAGTACATGCAGCTCGTCAGGAAACGAACTCTCTAAGAAGAGAACTGATAATTTCCAAGGAGCGAACTGAGGACCTCGCTAGGCAGTTGCTACAAACGCAGGCAGGACAGACACCTTTGCCCGCTCCAGGAGGAAGTTATCCTTCTGCATCATCTTTAAATCCAGTGCAAATCAATCTGCCCGGTAATGTGCCCTTGGCTCCGCCCGAACGCTTTTCTGGTGATCCAAAGAAATTTGCGGTGTTCATCAACCGGTGCCGCTTACACTTCTTATGTCGACCAGCTGCTTTCCCAACAGACCAGACCAAGGTGGCTTTCGTGCTTTCTTATCTCAGTGGTAGCGCCGCAGATTGGTCGATCCCTTTAGTCACCCAGGATGATCCGGTTTTACATGATTTCCAGGCCTTCCAGTCCAGCATGGAGAAACTGTTCGCAAGACATGCACAAGGGCAGGCCTTGGACAATGAACTTCTTTCATTACGACAGGGTAATCAAGACCTCTTGACTTATATAGCCTCATTCAACAGACTTATAGTGGAAACTCAATGGCCCGAGGATAAGAGAATAACGCTTTTCTACAGAGGCCTGCGTGGAGAGCTCAAGGATGTGTTAGCTCAAGTTATGAATCCTCCACAAGAATGCTCAGACTATATTGACTTAGTTGTCCAATTGGACCACAGACTACAGAACAGGAAGGCAGATCGTTCCAAATTTGATACCCGAGTGTTTTCTAAACCACAAACCTCTACTAGGGGAGGTGACACGGTGGAACCCATGCAAATAGGGGGCATGAAAGGACCTTTAACCCAGAAAGAGCGGGAAAGAAGAAGGCAGCTGCAATTATGCCTCTATTGCGGAAACTCAGGACACTTTCTTCGGGACTGTCCAGTGAAACCAGCTAAGAAGGCTGTAGGAGCCGCGGATACCTGTATCACAAATTCTGAGCAGGGAAATGACCTAGCCCGACAAGAGTAGAGGTCCTCTTGCCGAGCGTTAAGATCTGTCCCGTGACCTCGCATTTCGTGGTACCCATGATCCTCATTAGTCCTGAACGTCCGGATCGTTTGCATGCAATTGAAGGTTACATCGACAGTGGAGCAATCGGTAATTATGTGGACCGTGAAATGGTATCAAGGATGAATCTACCCCTTGTCCCTAAGGCTGTAAAAGACGTCATTACTACTGTGGATGGCACGGAGATAGCCTCCGGACCAGTAACGCATGCCACCCAAGAAGTGACGCTAGTGAGTCAAGATGAACACCGGGAGAGAATCGTGTTTGATGTGATCAAGGCTCCTCAGTTCCAGATCATTCGGGAATCCCTTGGTTAGAGAAGCACAATCCTCAGATCGATTGGCGAGCAAAGACGGTTCAGTTTCCAGAATGTTTTACCACTTGTTATCCTAGGCCTGATGTTTCACTGGCGGCAATCTCTTCGGAGGAGGTTCCCAAATTAGCTCCCGAATACCTGGAATTCCAAGACGTCTTCCGGAAGGATCAAGCTAACACCCTGCCTCCTCATAGGTCTTACGACTGTCAAATAGATTTGATACCCGGAACAACTCCTCCTTGCAGCAGGATTTATGCCCTCACCGAGCCAGAGAATCTTCACCTCAGACAATATTTGGACCAATACCTAGCTAACGGGTTTATCCGTCCTTCAAAATCTCCAGCTTCATCGGCTTTGTTTTTCGTTCCGAAAAAGGAAGGAGACCTTAGGACTTGCATAGATTATCGCGCCCTGAATCAAATCACCGTTAAAAAACAGATACCCGTTACCTTTGATCCCTGAACTCCTGGACCAAGTCAAAGACGCATGTATATATACAAAATTGGATCTCAGAGGAGCCTACCACTTGGTACGGATAAAAGAGGGCGATGAATGGAAAACGGCCTTCCGCACCAAGTACGGGCTATTCGAATATCAAGTGATGCCCTTTGGACTTTGTAACGCTCCTGCCGCTTTCCAATATTTTATGAACGATGTCCTTAGAGAACTCATAGACGTGTGTGTTGTTGTCTACATTGATGACATCCTTGTCTATTCATCATCCGAAGAGGAACACCAGAGACACGTTAAAAAGGTTCTCGAGAGATTGCGTCAACATAATCTTTTTGCTAAGCTTGAAAAATGCGTTTTCAACGTAACTGAAGTCGAGTTCCTGGGATTCATATTGTCACCTAACGGAGTCCATATGGATTCAAAGAAAGTCGATGCAATCATCAAGTGGCCATCACCAACCTCTGTAAAAGGAGTTCAAAGCATGTTAGGCTTCGCTAACTTTTACCGCAGATTTATTCCTGAATTTTCTCGGATAGTCCAGCCCATCACCGCTCTGTTAAAAAAGAACAAACGTTTTGAGTGGTCTTCTGAAGCAGAACAAGCTTTTCAGGACTTAAAAGCTAAATTCATTTCTGCACCTGTTCTAAAACATCCTCGCCCAGAACTCCCCTACATCATGGAAACGGATGCTTCTAGTCTTGCTATGGGGGCAGTTTTATCACAAAGAGATCCGGTCACACACCAGTTACACCCTGTAGCCTTTTGGTCCCGCAAGTTTTCGGCTCCCGAGATCAACTATTCAATTACAGACAAGGAACTTTTAGCTATCAGATCGGCCTTTAAAGCATGGCGGCATTATCTTTTAGGAGCCAGACACAAAGTCACCGTAATGACTGATCACCGCAATTTACAATATCTAAAGACGGCCAAAGCTCAGTCTTCCAGACAGCTTCGCTGGGCTCTGTTTCTGGCTGAATTTGACTTTATAATTACTTATCGACCAGGCAGTAAGAACGGAAAAGCAGATGCCCTCTCCCGGAAGGGAGTAGATGAACATTTGACCAATCCAGAACCAATACCCATAATCCCAGAACAAAGGATTTTGGGTTTGGTCAGCACTCAATCTTTTGAAGACATCAAGACCACGGTTAAATCACTCCTAACTCCGGCCGATTTGCAGGACTGGCAATTAAATGGAAAAGAATTCTCAGTGGATCAAGACCTACCATATTTCCGAGGACGATTGCACTTGCCCTGTGAGAAACTGCAAAAACAAGTAATCTCCTGTTATCACGACTCTCTAATGGAGGGTCACCCTGGCATTACCAAAACCATGGAAAAGATTAAAAGACATTTCTGGTGGCCATCATGGAAAAAGGATATTAGAGACTTTGTAATCTCCTGCGGTGTGTGTGCCCAGAATAAAAGTCAGAAGCAGAAACCAGCCAGCCTATTACAGCCACTAGACATCCCTCCCTGTCCATGGCATACCTTGTCCATGGATTTTATCACGGACTTACCTCCATGCTCGGGGTATACTACCATTTTAGTAGTCGTGGATCTATTCTCCAAGATGGCTCACTTCATTCCCCTGAAGGGTCTACCTTCAGCCTCAGTATTGGCCCGAGAATTCTTGGAAAACATCGTTCGCTTACACGGTTTTCCCTCGGTTTTAGTCTCCGATAGGGGAAGTCAATTCATCTCCCACTTCTGGCGCAGTTGCTGTCGTCTAGCCCAAATTGATGTAAGACTTTCGACCAGTCACCATCCCCAAAATGACGGACAAACCGAAAGGACAAATCAGACACTAGAACAATATCTACGTTGCATGCTCCAACAAACTGAAAACCCCTGGAAGGATATTCTTTGGATCGCTGAATACGCTTACAACAATTCGACTCATTCTGGAACCGGGAAGACTCCTTTTTTCCTATTATACGGACACCATCCTAGAACCTCCAACCTGGATCCTCCCCAAGAATTTGAAGCACCTGCTGTGGATCACTTGCACTCGGAGATCACCCGTGCTTTTAAGGAAGCCACTGCCCATCTGCAAAGAGCTAAAGCTCAATTAAAAAAAGGAGCAGATCGACACCGTAAAGAGGCCCCTCACTATGCTGTAGGAGATCAGGTCTGGTTATCCACTAAGCACCTGCCTCTAAAAGGACCCCGCACCTTCATCCCGAGATACCTTGGACCCTATCTCATATCTGCCATAATTAATCCGGTGGCTGTCAAATTGGAATTACCTACGCATATGAAAATACATCCAGTATTCCATGTCTCCTTATTAAAACCAGTACAACCAGAAACCCGACTGACTGAACTTCCAGAACCGGTTTTAGTAGATGGAGAACTTGAATTCGAAGTGAAGAACATCCTAGACTCCAAAATCTCCAAATCTAAGTTATATTATCTGGTTGATTGGAAAGGATACGGCCCCCAGGAGAGGTCTTGGGAACCCTCAGAATATGTCCACGCACCTCGTCTGGTCAAGAAATTCCATCTGAATCACCCCAACAAGCCAAAACCCCCGGAGAAGACACGCTTAGGAGGGGCCTTGAGGGGGGGGTGCTGTCATGATCACTGTTTCCAAGGAGCCAGGACCAGCCCAACGTCCTTGGAAGCAGGCCCCTAACCCTAATCCTAGGCACCAGCCGGTCCCTACTGGGACCTTTTGGACCCTGTCCTGGCGCCGGTGGCACCAGGCTCATCAAAACCATCGGTCCCGGCACTGGAAGCGCCGGGCTCATAATTGGTGTGAAAGTGCTTGGGTGGACTTACCTGCAGCAGACCATGCTGCTTACTTACCAGCCACTTAGAAGCCCTCTGTGAACAGGAACTACTTTCTTACCTGGGTGGGGCAGCTCCACTCCCTGGATACAGCACTGGAACACTTCTGGAAACTGGAACTCTTTTCTTACCTAGGCGGGGCCGTGGAAGAAGACGCCTCATCACTCCAAAGCTATTTAAACCACACCCGATAGATGAAACGTGCTTCGCGTTATTCTGCATCTACAGCAGAACGCTCACCGAGTCTGTTCCAGCCTTTCCTCTTTCGATCCTGAACCTGCAAGAATCATACTTACCATTCCTGTATCCAGTCAACATCAGCACCTGCAAAAGACAAGAAACAACAGGTTAGCAAGACAAACTTTACACACAGTGCTTTCTCACCTGATCCATCAGCAGCGGCCGTGTCTTCACGCTGCACCTTCGCCTGTAAAGACAAAAGCATTGTTATACTTACCGGCACGCCGTGAATTCCGGATTTCTTCATTCTGCATCGCCGCCTGTGAAGACAAAGTATAGTTAAAACTTACAAGCATTCCGCTGACTCCGGCGCTGCAAACCAACATCTGAATGACAAAAGAAAAAGACATTAAGCAGGTATTTACTCACGCCCATAACGCTCGTCGCAATAAAACGCCTGCGAATACTCCGGCGTCTCTTTAACACGAACTAAGCTGCAAGGAAAGAGACAGTTAAAGCGCTTGCCATACTTACGAATTTCCAGGCGCTTCACTCCATCTTCCATCCCAAGAGTCCTGCAATACATAAGGGAAAAGCATTATACAGAGTCTTCAATATTAACGTGCCACGCATTTAAAGACTATAAAGACAAAAGGTGTCCAGAAACTCACAGCTCGTGCAGATAACGACGGTAACCATCCTCTGAATTCAAGAGGCCAATGTTTCACCAGTGAAGGAACTGGCAATGGCACCCTGCACCAGACGCAGATGGAGAGCCCAGCATTCACCTATCTAAGAAACCTCACTCTTCGAGTTCGACACACAGTGCGAAGAGGTTCGACCCCAGAAGCCAATCGAGTCCTGCACATCACTTTTCGAGTCACAGACACCTTCCTGCCAAGACCCGCGCCTCCGTGGGAATCAGGTGAGCGTTACACTGTCCCCGCAATGGGGGGTTCAACAACTTCGGGTACAAGTGCATGCAGATCCATCTTTGTCCCCCCTTACTACACCAGTAAGAACTTTTGGTGGGCAGGAAGCAGAATCTATTTTGGCGGAAAACTGGAAAAAGGGACTCGAATTTACAATAACTACAACCAAAATTTAAAAAAAAGATTGATGAACACTTTGGAGAAAGGAAACAGTTGTATGTATCAGAAATGAATAAAGATATGGACACATCCTCAAGCCCTATTAGAAACCATAAAGGGTCTAACGAGTCTGCCAGGCCTGTCCTGGACCTGGACACAAGTGATCAAATGCTAAATAATATTAACTTGTCTGGTCCAGATACTAACCTAGAGCTTGCTGGTCCATCGCAGGAAGCAGTAGTAGAAGTACCATCAGTCCTAGACCCAAGTGTCCCCGAGGGGGAAAATACCGAAAAAAGGGTCCAGTCTAATGACAATACATTGAGTGCACTCAATTATGTTTTGAACTCGTTAGTGTCCGTTTGTGAACTTTTGAAAACTGAGGTGCAACTTCAATCTGGCTCGCTAATGGAAATGACGAAGGAGGTGGCAGCTCTTGACGGGGCAGTAGTGGGTTGCTGTAATGTCATCAATATAAATGTGCTGTCGAAACTGCATAAAATACAACTAGAGTCAGTTAAACAAGGGCTGGACATCTCAGCTCTTCAAAGGTCTTGGGCAGCAAAAAATAAATCGGAAGAGATTGACAGATCTCTAAACCATGCTTTGCTGTCCCAACTCCAATAGTTAAATAAAAATCAATTGGAACGGACGTCGTCGGAGCAACTAGAGGTGGATAGTCAACAAATGGATGACACGCCGTTGTCGGAGTCGATTCTGGAAGAGTTTCGGAGACTGGCCAATGCGGTAGAAGGGTCTCAAGAAGAAGATACAGCTGGAAAACTGTCCCCAGTCATCTCTAGCATTCAGTCGGACTCTCAAGGCAAGGAGACTTCAGCAGCTTGTCCCCAAAGTGCAAACCTTGGGGGGAAAAAAAAATCGAAAAAGGGAAGCAAGAAGGGTGAAAAGACTCAAAGAAAAAGACGCTGGCAAAAAATGGGAAAAAATAATCAAAGAAACAATTGAAAGTAAAACATAAGAAGCCAGACACTAACTTACCTGCGAAGAAAGCTGGTTTTTCCCATCCAGCGGTAGCTGAGGATGACCAAGAAATTACTGAACTTGATTCAGTGAAAAGTCCACAGGGAAAAAGCGAGGGTGCGAAGATGAAGAATAACCAGCGAAGAGCCCTCCAGGATGCCCAGGAAGACGGAAAGAAAACTGGCCTCAATAAAATCAAGGCCACACCGAGTGGGACATCAAGAGTCTCACAAACAGATAAGACTCTGAACAAACAGGAAGTGGCACCTGCCTCATCTAATTTGAAGAAGGTTGTTAAGCTAGCACCCATTTTTCTTAAAGTAAAACAAAAATCAGGGTCGAAATCATCCCCGGTTAAGGGCGGGGCCACAATCGAAACAAAAACCAATGTAAAGATCGCCCCAATTTTTCTGAAAAAACCGACAGAGCAAAATCAGAAGAAATCTGCATCCCCGGCAATAGAAATAAAACTGGGCGAAGGTAAATTTAGGTGTCGGGGAGACTTGGCCCTTGTCCCAGAAAAATCAAGAGTATTGGCAGGAATTGCAAGCTCACTTCAGGTGATCACTGGAAATCTGGAACAAATGTCCCCACAGAGGGAGGAAAAAACTTCCACGGATTCACTCTTCACGATGCCAATTATTTGGCTCTCCTTAACTGCCAAAAAGCAGGCAAAATGTCTAAACCGTGGGACCATACTTTCTCTTTTAAAAAAGGTACCGTGTCTGTTTCTAATTAACAGTAAAGACATAGAACCGGTTAGATTCCCTGATCCTAACAACCCTCTGGGCTGTGCATCTAGGGATGTGTTCAAGGCAATTGAAGACGCAAAATCGGACTTACGGATCTTGGACTTATTGGTTCTAAAAAGCCAACCAAAACTACTGCAGCCACGGAATGTGGTAGCTGGAAAGAATGTACATTTCCAAGAGGGGGTCACCAATTTGCAAACCACCACCGAGAGGCCTAAAGCCACATGTGAACAGACAAGTGTTTCCAATAAGGATAATACCTTAGCCCTTCTGCCAAGTATTCTAACTGAGGTTTTTCAGAAGCTGGGTCTAGGATCCCAGCATCTTTGAAAACAAGGGGCTGAGAATTATTTGTCGGAACACACGGGGGCCCAATAACTGTACCTCAAGGGCCATAAAGAACTATTTGTTTGACGTGGGAGATGTTATAATGTTGCAGGAGACTTGGCTTGTAAACCCCATAGTAGCTGAAGGGTACTCAATTGTGGCTCAAAGTGCAGTACAGAAAGCCAGAGAGAGGCTGAGTGGGGGGCTGCTTATTACCTTTAAAAACTCAAAATTCAAGGATGTTGTCACCTCTGAAGGGATATCTCAAGGGCTACAAATGTGCAAGGCTACATTTAGAAATGGGGCGAGTGATAGAACAATGATTTTCTGCAATATCTACTGGAATCCGTCTGATATGACGCTCCTGGTATTTCTTGATGTGCTAGCCAAGGCATTGGGTGATATGAAATCTGCCTTCCCAGGGGCGGATATAATTTTAGGGGGTGACCTGAACACACAATGCATTGATCTCCCAAGGAGTCAGAGAATATCTGTGGGGAAAAGAACCAAAAAAATGGTCAAATGTAGGTAGAGTGGTTGAATGACTGGGGTCTGAAAATGTCTAATGGGTGTCTTCCAGGCAATGTACCTTTTAATCCAACTAGGATCCAGGACACGTCTGCCTCAATTTTGGACTACCTTTTTCTTTCTGGTGGTCTCTTTGAACAGAAAGTAAACCTGAACATAAAAGAGGGGGGAGATAGTGACCATCTTAGGTTGGAACTCTTCTTCCCAGAAATCTCAGCAGAAACTCTGCCCAGGATGTCTCAGAAGCTAATAGCTTGGAAAGGCAAAGTTCGCCTAATAAAATATAAGGCTGGGGGAGCTGATTTAAATGAAAGGCTTTCTGTAATACCAGAAGAAGTACAAAGAGAGAACTGCTCCCCATCAGGCTTTATTAAATTCATTTGGCAAATTTGCCCTCCGAAGCTAGGAGGGGGTGGGCCTACACATATCCACCGGCACGTGTATGAAGAAGAAACGATGACTAAGAAAAAAGATCTAAATGGTAGATTGAGGTCCATAAAAAAAGATTCTTCCATCAGTAAAAGGGAACAAGGGGTGCAAATAAGAAAAAACTATCCAATTGTGCCACCTGGTACCCAAGGGTGAGTGGATCAAATATTTAAAATCAGTCTTTGGTCAAACAGCAAGAACAGTTCGCGACTATAACATCAAGGCAGAATGGTGGCTCGATTTTAACATACCGGATATCGAAGACATCATTATGAAGGCTTCATCCTCGAAGGCAGCAGGGCCTAATGGGCTGAATTATCAAGTCCTGAAGAGAAATCCAGCGTTATGGGCAAGACTGCTTAACTGGCATTTTAGGGAAATTTTGGCTCTGAAACAATTACCTTTATCATGGCGCACTGCTACAGTTATCCCATTATTCAAGGGGGGCGACATGGAGGCGGCGAAAAACTATCGTCCCATCGCATTGCTGGATATTGACAGCAAGATTTTTATGAAAATCTTGCTGGGGGAACTGGAAGTCTGGGAAAGAAAAGCCAGAATGCTCTCACATTGTCAAACTGGGTTTAGGAGGGGTCTCTCAACGGCAGTGAATGGCATAGCATTAAATCTTCTGAGTGAAAAAACCTATGGGAAGGGAGGTGAACAACTCTATGGTGCCTGGGTAGATTTCTCCAGGGCCTTTGACCAAGTGGACAGGGGAAGGTTGTGGATGAAATTAAGAGCTAAAGGCATCCCAGAGGGGCTCCTGGCAATGCTTATAGAATTCCATAAGGAGAATGACATCAGGGTGAGATTAGATGCAGAGGGTCATCTGTCAGAACCCCTGAGAGTCAACTGTGGGGTCAGACAGGGTTGTCTTGGGAACCCGCTATTCTTTAACCTGTATATTTCGGATACGGGGGAGTTTCTGGCATCCGCGGCGTTGGCCAGTCCTTCCCTAAATGGTAAGAAAATACATTGGCTGGCTTATGCCGATGATGTGGTAGTTTTAGATAAAACAGCCATCGGGTTACAACACCTACTAAATGGTATTCACAACTATGCAGCTGAAAACGGGCTCTCCCTGAATCCTAATAAATCAAGGGTGTTGGTATTTAGGCAAAGGAATACAAAAATAGTATTGCCAGGCAAGTAAAGCAGAGTCTGACCTTGAGATAAAAATAAAACCCCTTGCAGCTCAGATGAAAAAAATCCTTTGGAAATATAGTACATTTTCATTCATACCTATTCTCAAGTTTTATCAGGCTAAAATCGTTCCTGTTCTATTATATGGGCTAGAAGCCAAACCTCAATTGTGGAACACATCCTGGCAAAAATGGGAAGGCCTGGTGTGGAAACATGCCTTGGGACTACCAATGAGTCTATCGATGGACAATATCAGATTCGAACTGGGCCTAAAATCATTAAAATCCCAAGCAGAGTGGAAATTGGTGATCTTGCACTACCGCATTATGTCATCACAAGACCAATCCCTTTATACAGATATGAGAAAACATCTGGAGGCTGGTAATTCTCTCCAGTTGGAAAGACTTGACTCACTGGCAAAGGAATGGCAGGAGTGGGCGAATATAGACTCAAAACTGCTGGAGGAAAAACCATTAAAGGCCAAAAGAAATGGGAGGAAATGGACTGGATTAGGACCATTGAGAAAATAAGATCAGGGTCATATCCAGATCCCCTACAAAGAGTGTAAAGGAAACTGGGTTTCCTCAGTAAATACCTAATAAAATGTCCAGACTGGAGAACAAGGAACATGTTTTTCAGACTGAGACTGAACATCTTACACACTGGGGAAATATTGACGAGAAGAGGTCTGGGAGCCTCTGCAGTTAGCCTCTGTCAGTCATGCACCAAGCCTGAAAACCAATCAATCAAACATCTGATGATGGAGTGTGTGGGAACGAGAAATTCTAGACATCAATTTCTCAGTAGATTTGTGTCCGATGGAACATACGTGCTCAGAGAGACAAAACTTCACCTCACTGATGAGGCCCAACAAGGCCGAAACACGTGCATGGGGTTGCTTTTGGTACTCTTGTTCAGAGAGGAATTGCCATAGCATTGTGGTGCTGCACTGCCCATGTGGGCGGGACAAAGACTGATATGCAAATGGTTATTTCCCATCTGTGAAAGGTACAGTGAGCAAAAAGCGTGTGCTGCAAACTCTCATCTCAGAACAGGTTATCATGCCATGTTCTTTCTGGAGAGGCGCGCCTGCTACCTTCTTTGAAATATTGATTTATAGTCCTTGCTTGACACTTGCAAGAGCCTTAGTTATATAATAATGAGCAGAAACTATACAAATACACCAGTAAAGGTTTTAAAAGCCTTTTCAACACATTCCCAGTTGGAACAGCATGCTGGGGTCCGATATATGATTATCTAGTTAATAATGAACTACATTTATTTTTGCGATTTACTTTATCCAACAGTGCTTTGTGTGCAAACGTGTAGGGTGTGCAGGCACTATCTGCATGCATACATTGTAAAATGAACATCTGGCATCCTGCAGTCAGGGATGGGAACTACTGGCCAATAAAACACAGTTCTCTTTAATCCTCTGTGTGCTCTATTTCCATCTGTGGAAGACTCAGAAATAGGTGATTCAAATGTGTTTTGTGTAATGGAGTCAGGACAGGTGCAAGCACTAGGCAAACTAAACGGCTGCCTATGCTGGTGGCTAGCAGAGGGCACCAAACAGCAGGATGTATCCCTCTGTTATCATGAATTACCAAAGAGACGCGAAACAATCTGAGCTATAGTGGGTTCATGATACCCCCCTGAAAACTACAGTGCTCATGTGTTGAGGAGTCATTAACTTGGTAGTAGAAGCAGGGTATCAGGTAATGTTATTCCCATAAATAATGTCTCCATACATATAGTCGCCGGGAAACGGCATAGGCAACATTATTTAGAGGCATGGGGTAAATGGCAGCGGTGGGTGGATCCTGCTCCATTTAAAAAAAATGTCGGGGTCGCAGGGGTGTCCCCCGCAGGTTCTATGTGATAATATCGCTGCAAAAAAACTGCACCATTCTTGTATGTCGACATTATTGCGGGGATAGTATCACATGGAACCAGAAGCAGAGCTATTGACTATTGAAGCCTGTTTTCAGGCTGAATAGCTCATTGTCTGGTTCAAATAAAAATACAGAGGCCCGGAAGAAAAACGTATTGATAAATCAACACTGCAGGACCAGGTCACTCACCCCAGGGAGGTCAGAGTCATGGCAGATTCCGCCTCCTGGAACATATGGAGGCAGAGCATTGGACAGCTAAAGTAGACGCATCACAAAGAGTAGCAGGAGGTTGATAGGGTGGGCAAAAGGGTCTCATACAAGTTCAGCAACAAGGAGTTGAATGGTCTTTTCCACATGATCTCAGAATATGGCAAAGTGTGCAGTGCTTGCAGAACGTATTTTCTTAAACATTTTCATTTGCATTAACCACCTACAATTCTTTAGGCTCTGCTGAAAGGGCTGCCTCTGGGTACTGACCCCACATTTGGTGTGTTGCATCAAGTGGAAGTATAATTATTCATGCAATTTTAAAACTGCTGCAGAACCAAATAAACTTTATTTTAGGCACGCTCGCTACTTACAAGTTGCAGTTGTTTGTACCTGGGTGAATTCATATCTCTATGCATTATCCAGCATTTCTTTCAAAGTTAAAAAGGAAAGCTACCCAATCAATTTGCAATTTTCTGTTTAAACTTTCAAAGCAATCCCTAACTATACTGGTCATGTCGTGGCAGCGTAGGCTAGTGTATGTTAATACAGCACATTCTATAAAACTAAGATAAGCACTCTGGCTGTGAATATGTGTATGCTGAAGGTAAATATATAGCCCTCAACCGCCCAAGGTTTTCTGTGGGCTCGCTGATGTTAAAATGCTGGCCCAACATAAAGCAACGTGAAAACCTAAAACTGATGGACATTTTGGAAGGAAGGTCATTGTAGAATACTGGTAATTTGATGATGAATAAGGTCTGATCCCACTAATTGAGGTCACTTATAAGCAGGACTGGAGCAACTGACAGGCTAGTGGGGATGACATTGAACATATGGGACGGCAATGGCACTTTGCTTCCAGTGCATTTGCACTCCTAATAGCCATGCTCCAGCCAAATTGCCAAGTAGTCTTAGCTTCCATCCACCTAATACAGAGTGATATTGGCTAGCGGGCATACTGGCCGGACTTGGGAGTGAGGCTTTTTCACGTTTGTTAATAGCCAAAGCCCCCTTTCAGCAAGGGAGCTAGAGTGTGAGGTAGATAGAAATTGCGTGTGTGGGCCAACGCAGCACTCCATGTTTTCACATGGCCTTCCAATCTGATACGAGAAGTAAGACCAGCAGCGAGATTTTGACAAGATAGAGTGCAGAAAGCAGGCAAGTTTACACAGTGCACCCCCTCTACCCAGCCCATTGGTAACTGGTAAGAGCTGCCGATTCGGGGAGAGGGTTATGTGAAAGCAAATCTCCCATATGCATGGGACCTGTCATGCTGCATACAGCCAGCGCTCAAGCTGTGTCTGTTCTTTGCAAATGAAACTTGCAGTGGCACCGTCTATGGTGTGTCTGCCGGCTCCCAGTAGCCCAATTACACCCAAAGCAAGCCAATCATGAGCCTTGTGATTCGGGTTCCATGGCAACTCTCAGCAGCACTCCAGTGCCGAGGATGAGGGCGGCCATTTTCAAAGGGTGAAAGTAAACCGAGTAAGCCAGCCCACACGTGTTGTTAGTGAAATAAACAGCAGGTAGAAAATAGATTTGTAGCACAATGTTTCCTGGCGGTCTTCTGCTGCTGCATGTCATTTACAGTGAAACAAACGTACCACAGTGCGTGCCGTCGCCCAAAAGGGCTCACCTGCAGGGGATGGCCCTCTGAAAACATCCGGTGCTCAGAGCAATCTGCTGGGTGAGGAGGGAGAAGTGGGGGGAGGCCAGCGACCACCACGCTTGAAGAAAAGCAATAACAGGAAACAGTGTGGCCCACATTCACTAAAAACAACAATGAATTTATACAACAAACCAAGTAGTACCAATGGGGGCTTTTTTAGGCAGTGTGTGTGAAATGGTACATTGCAAAGAACATTGGGGGCGTAACATTTTTTAAAACTCTCAGCAGGAGCATGCACTTAAGCGACTGTTTAGGAAATTTGGTGGAAGCAGAGCTTCCCCATGTCTCCACTCCTTTCCGGTTGCCAGGCCGGGAAGCAGGGCCACAACCCTATTTTTGTATCCGGCACTAACAGCGGCCTATTGCAGAGGCCATTCCACTCCTGTTATCACCTGTCATCTTCAACTCCACTCTCTCTTTCTCTCCTCACATTTTGGACATCGCCAAGAAATCCCACTACCAGCTGCACCTCCTCAAAGGGACTCTTCCCTTTCTCACTTTCCCCCAGAAGCTCACATCTCCAGATCCCTGGTTCTCTCTAAGCTGGACTACTGCAACAGCCTCTTTCTCAATCTGCCTCCCTCTACTCTCCACCCTCTGCAACTAATCCAGAACAGGACTGCAAGACTTATCCTTGGCCTCAAGCCCATGGACTTTATCTCTCCAGCCCTGAAATCTCTCCACTGCCCCCCCGTAGCTACAAGGATCAAGTTCAAGACCCTGTGCATTGTCCACAAGGCTTTCTGGGGCCAGGGCCCACACTACATCCAACACTCTCTTCCAAAATACCTTCCTTCTCGAGCCCTTTGCTCAGCTACCTCCAACTCTCTAAGGGTTAGATGCTTCCGCAGGCAGACAGTGGGGGGTAGATCTCTCTCCTCTGCAGGTGCCTCCCTCTGGAATGGCCTCCCTGCTTCTCTCAAACTTGAGCCGGACCACTTGAAGTTCCGGAAGCAGCTCAAGCCTTTCCTCTTCTCCTCTGCTTTCTCTCTCTCCCTCCCCTGCTGACCTTACCTGATCTACCTATCTGCTGTACCAACTGGTTGCTTGGCTACCAGGCACTTTCTAGATCAGTCACCCAAGAACTGCCTCTGGGCCTACCACGCACTTAGGGGCTGTAACTGTAACCCTACAGTCCCTTGTTCCCCTTGCACTTACTCAGAGAATTGCTGCCCTGTTTCCCCCACACCTCTCCCTTGCACTTGCACTTCTCATTCTCACACTTGCACGATCTGAATGACACAAGGCCTAGTAAGATCGTTTGTCTTATCCTCCCTCCGTCTTCCCTCCCATGTCTTATCCCGCCTAAAAACACTTTTGTACAGGTGCGTTATAAATGACTTATCATATATCATATTCTCCCAGATCTCTGAGACGTCAAAAGAATTCCCTCCCCTCTGCTGTGAATCCACAACTAAGTAGAGTACTTCTTTTCCATCCCCGATGACTGTATGGAGGATATCACCATCTTAAGCTAGAGATGGCAGCTGGGAAGCTACTGGCAGCCACCCACACGTCTTACATTTATTGATTCGAGCAGAAGTTTCCGCCACTTACACAAGGCGGCATGGATGTGGTTGGAGTAGGGCAGAGGCAGAGATATGGCATGGAAAGCCAACAGCAGCTCCACCTCTAAATTGGGGGCAAGTGCTTATTAAGAGACGGAGGGGGTCATTATGACCCTGGCGGTAGCCGTGCCGAAGTCATGAATATTGCGGCACCCGGCAGTGGGCAATTACCGGGGCATTCGCGCTCTGAAACACTTGTGTATTAAAGCCCCAGGCAGACCCAGGTCAGACCTGGCAGACTGAAAGGCACCCGCTCGCATAACTCATAGTTTGCTGGTCCGGAAACAACGGTACCGGCAAGCTTACCGGTACTGTTGTTTCTGGACTGGCAAACTTGTAATGAGGCCCAGTGGGTTGGTGGAAGAAAGTGATAACCTCCCTCTGACAAACTGTAAATAGATTTCTACTGTATCTCATTAAAGTTACCTAAAGTGGCCCAGAAACCTGGCTCACATAGATGTGTGTGTGTAAGGTGGAAGGACAAGTTTTGTGGAATGAGGATCCCTGATCATCATTCTTTCCAATTATGCCAGATATCATAGATGTTTACTATTCTGACAGATAGGTGTATTCCTAATGTTGCCCGATTTTGGTCATGGTTTCTAATCGTGCCTGTATGTTATACATTGTATGGTAAAAGATATTGGCCCTAATTATGAGTCTGGCGGACACTGTGCTGGAAAAGCCAACAGGGGCCAGTGTGTGAGGCGCCGGTAAAATGTTGATCCCCATTCCCGTGGAGTCCCATAGGACTCCATTGGAATGGGAACCATAGAAGCCCCGGCACCGTCAATAACAATGCCGGTGCTTTCATGAAAGTCTGCTGGCAGGTGCCGTTCTACCTGCCAGCGTCAGACCTGGTGGGCGGAACGGAACCCGCCAGCAGACTCGTAGTTTGCCGGTCTGGAAACAACGGTGCCAGTAAGCTTACCGGCACCGTTATTTCCAGACCGGCAAACTTCTAATGAGGCCCATTGATTTAATTTTACCTTGTTATGACAATAAACATGGCAAAATGACAGCTTGTGAATGTGTTTGGCAGGAGATGCATGTGAAGGGTGGAGGGGAAGGGTACATTCAGGATACATGAGCTCTGTATTGAGGGTAAAAATAAAATTTTGCCATGCGTAGCAAAAATCCTTGCACCTGCCATGAAAGGAGTAGATATCCTTGTGGCTGGTGGCGGTTTTGGATCCTTTTGCCTGTTTTTCTGTCTTATTTTGACTGAAATTATTTGTGTCAATTTTAAGAATGCTCATTTATCTGCACGCTGGGAAGTATAACTTATGAACAGCGGCCTGCAAAACTTTCCTCTTTGCATGTAAAAGTGGAGGTTTGGCCCTGGATGAAAAGAGGGAGGAACTTGCCCCTCAACCTAAATCCCATCTATACCACTATTGCCAGATCAGTGTTCTAATTGCTGGCAAGGCAGACTCACCCTTTCCAGCCCCTGTGACAGGTAAAGTTGTGTATATGAATTAATCAAAGGTTTTAACGTGAACAAAACAATTATATGGCGGTAGTCTCCACAGTAATTTGAAAAGACAGTTAGGTAGGAGGTGCTTGAAGCACATGAATGCATGGTTGGGGGCTAGCCAGAGATTCATTATGGAGAGAATTTGACGTAAGGGTCTATTCAATAACAAAGCTATTGAAACGTGCTAAGCTCTGGCACCGGTGCAATTATGCTTTTCATCTGCTAAAAAACTTTTCAGGCTTTATTCCTCAGTATTTGCACCTTTCCCCGCCTACCTTCTGCCTCTGGCTCCTCGTCTGCCTATCAACAGCTTAGAGCATGCAATAGCCATCCACAAGTCGTTGCACACCCACTCATCCATGGCGGTGTCCAGCGCAGCCATATTACCATAGCTGCATGATGCAGTGCGAACGCCGCCTCTAATTTGTGCTAAAAGTCTTATTCATTTATTTATTTTTATTTCTTATTACGTGGAACTCTGTCTCAGGCCTCTCTGCCCACAAATAAATAGACAAACATAAAAAGCATCAACAGCAAGAAGAAATGTCAGAACTCTGAACATCAAATCTTGTCCCACCAAAATTCTTTAATATGATGTGCCTGCTGCAGTCTATTACCACCATTGGATATAAGTGCTCTGGACATAACAGTTTCATGTATATGCCTCGTAAGATAACCAGGAGCATTACCACTATGGCATTTTTGCATCAAAGACAGGATTTTATGGGAGATTCTGTGGCACACCAGTAGCCAATGGAGCTCCCTCCTGGCCTCGCCGACATGTGCCATCCTTTTGAGACCTTTTACAGCTCTGACTGCTCCATTCTGAATGATCTGTAGTGATTTAAAATTAGCTTTGGATGTTCCAAGCAAAAGGCCATTGCAGTAATCAATGTTGGTGTTAATCAGAGCACCGGCAAGATAGGTCAAGTTGTTAGAAGAAAGATAATCTGCTTGATTGGCTTAGTCATATTTGCAGAGGTAGATCTTAGGTGTACAACATGTTCCTTATAGCTTTCATGCCCCGGCTGGGGGCGGACATGTGCTTTAACTGGCGCCAGCCCAAGCTTTGGTAGGTCCCAGCGAAGCGAGAGCCTCTGCTCAAGCTGTGGCACGTTAACGCCCATGTCCGCCACCCCAGCTGGGGAGTAACAACTATTCGCACCCCTGGATTTAACGGGGTGCAGATAGTTTTCTCTTTTTCTCTCTTCCGACAGGAGTTCAGTTCAGCGCAAGCTCATCTCCCGTCATAGAGAATGTTTTTTTTTTTTAAATGGCCACTACCATTGAAATGGAAAAGGGACTAGGTCCCTTTTCAGATGACAGCAGCCATGGAAAACATGTTTCAAAATGGCCGCTGTCATCTGAAAAGGGACCTAGTCCCTTTTCTATTTCAAAGGCGGTGGCCAGACGGGAGGAGTTCAGGGCCAGAGTGGAAGGCTCCGGTCCTGCAGGTACGGGGGGGGGGGGGGGTGGAAGGCAAATCGAGTGATTGGGAGATGGGAAGGCAACAGGGAGAGGCTCACTGTTTACTCCCCACATTAGAAAAAAAAGCGCCAACCGGGGAAGTGCCTCGGGTGGCTGGAACAGCTGATGGGGATTGTGTATTCTCGCCGCTGTTGCAGCCATGTGATTGGTTAGCTCACCCTCCCTGGGTGCGAATCATAGATAGATGAGTCCAGAACGACTCCCAGTGTCTTGACAGATGATGGCACTGCAATATTACAGCCTGTTTTGCAGTCATTTAAGGACAAGGAGCTAACGGCCATCCAGGTCTGTGCTAGTGAGTAAACATGATTTATTGCTAAGGAGTCAGTGACATAATAGCCAGTGAATTTAAAAAAAATCAGCTGGGTGTCGTCCGCGTAGGTGGCGTATTTTACACCTGCCACGTCCAGCAGATAAAGAAAAGGGCGGGTATACAGACTGAAAAGTGCAGGGGACAAAAATCATCCCTGCAGTCACAGAGGCAGGTGGTGCCTTAAAGTCTGCAGCCGCCACTGTGAGAAACCTGAAGATTTCTGACTTACTAATCCCTGGGGATCTGTCATCCAGGTGGCCAGGGCACAGCCATCGCTATTGGATCCAGTTCCTGGGGGTGGACCAGTGTGGGAGGATCACATGGATGGGTGTCCTCGGGAGTGGAAGTGGGACACCAACCGGTAAAACGCAGTATCCCCCTTCTTATAACACCATTTCCCACTCCTACCCCGTAGGATAGTCAAACACTATACCCCCCTTTTCCAACACGAACACTTTTGCACACCACGAAGACGACGGACAAACACCAGAGTCGTTTACCTGACATGTCCCACCATAAGGGTCAGGCAAAGTCAGGCAATTGACCAGAATCACATACACCCGACGGCCCTTTCCCTTCCCCACAGGGATAAAAGGTGGAGTATGAGAGCTCAATACAAGCAAGGAAGACCGCACGAGGAGAGGGCAAAATCACAGCACAGAGGAGGAGAAAGACGTAGTGAACCGAGAGGGTGACAAGGAGAGAAGCGACCTTGCCCTTTCAGAGCCAGGCCCGTGAATACTCCATGGAAGGAATCGTAAAACCACGAACAATAGCCAGAGTGTGTTGCAGCAGATTTCAATGGTACACAGGCCCCTCCTCCGCTAATAACCCAGCCAGGGAGAGACGCTTGCCACTGTGGTACCGGCCTTCACTCCAGAGACAAGAAAAGCCAAGCGGTTCATCAAAGCCGGTGATTCGAGGGGAGAGCCGAAAAGAATCGGAACTGTGTTGAACAAAAGCAGCAACCAGCTAACTGAAGAAATACAAAGAAGTATTAATGTTAGAGGGGAAAATCAGCTACAGAGGAGTTAGGCACCACAAGGGGGCTCACTGGGGGCAACTCTGGGCGATTACCCTATGGTTGAACCTACCGTTACCTGAAGGCCTTGGGAAAGGCGAGAAAGGGGTGAAAGTGGTCATACACAGGTCTAGTAAAATCCTCTGTACAGTCAAAAGCCTTTGTCCGACAGATGATTGTGAAGCTAAGGGAAGTGAATCCTGCATCGTAAGAACTGTTCAAGCAATTGTGTGATTGACCAAATGTGCAAGAGTGAACCCGACGGAGGAATGCTGATAAAGAGGGGCGAGGGGGGGCGAAGTTAAAAGTCCCGATAAAAAAAGTGCTGACAACAGTGAACCCGGCAGAGGGATGTCCACAGTGAACTGTTCAAAACAACATTAAGATTCGTGAATGTCACAGATGAGATTTTGTTAGTAAGGCTGTAGTGAACCCGACAGAGAAGAGTCTGCGCCCAGAAGATGAGGAACCAGGGGTGAAGAAGCATCAGCCCAAAAGCAATTGGAAAAGAACTTTTGTTTCTTAGTTTGAACATATCAGCCCCTCGGAAGCAAGAGATTTACCCACCGAAGGTCCTGATATCGCAGAGAACTTTTTGTGGATCTGAGCCCAGAAGAGGGGGATACAAGGGTGAAAGGTCATCACCCAACGTACTTACGGAGAGGAACTTTTGTTTATTATTTTGGAAGACACCAGGTCCTCGGAGGCAAGAGACTTTTTGTAGAAAAGAGACTTAACCACCAAAGGTCCTTGTAGCTGAGAGCGGAACTGTTGTCTTGTGCTGGGAAAACTGGAGCGTGTGCTGTGCTTCGGAATACCACCTTATCCCGTGCTCAAAACGTGGGGAAGGGAGTCCTCCGGCTAATACATCTTGAGTTATCATTTATGAACACTTCTTTCTTTCTTGTGAACTTTATCCCACACTCTTTGTTTGTATTTAGCGTAAAGATTGGCAATAGTTTTTTCTTAGTATAAGCCCTTTTATTTGACAAAACGCCACTAGGACTGCCTTTTTATTATTTGATGGTTGTAGCTTGCTGCCATCTTACATTTAGGTTTAGATTAGGCATTTTTCCAACCTTCATATACAGTTTAATAAACAGCCTTGAACTGTGATCACTTGGGTCTGTCTTTACTGTTGCCATCATGAGTTCTTTATACCACCCAGCAGGTTCTTGGCCCAAGAAAGGAGCAAAACCATGCTATGGCTGAATCAGAACGGTGGTTAAAGTAGTAATAGTGAGTGGTTAACGAGATCAAAAGCTGTGGAAAGATCAAGTAACATGAGTAATGCAGTCAACCCCTTTCTACGATCTCAGTGAGGTTTGCCCAGAGGTCAATCAATGCCGTCTCAGTCCCATGAGATTTCCTGATGCCCGATTGCAGTGGTCCCAGGAGGCAGTAGTTTTCATGTGTTCCTGGAGCTGCAGGCAAGCCGTCCTGTCCTTTTCTTTTTTTTAGAAGAAAAGGGGCGTTGGTTATGGGACGGTAGTTGCCCATAACCCCAGGGTCAAGCATTGCCTTCTTAAGTAAAGGGCAAATTAACAAGAGGGGTCCTGGGAGTCCCTCTGCCAGACATTAGTCCTGGTTACGAGAGCCTTACCCAGATTCTTTAGCTCACTATCTTTCACAGAGGAGAAATATCCAAAACATATCAGACTTTGTCCTGCCCTGGGGCAGTCCAGCACCGAAATGCTAGGCAATTTTCCTCTGAACAAGAGTACCAACAGCAACCCCAGACACGTGCTTCGGTCTGGTTGGACCTCATCAGTAGGGTGGAACTGTGCCTCTCTAAGAATAGTGAGCAAGGTGTCCACGTCTGGAATTCCCTAGTAACTCAGGGTGAGACCAAAAGATACTTAAATATGCAAAAACAAGGGAGGTCCTGGGAGTCCCTCTGCCAGACATTAGTCCTGTTTACGAGAGACTTACCCAGAGTCTTTAGCTCACTATCTTTCACAGAGGAGAAATATCAAATATCTAAAACTTATCAGTCTTTGTCCTGCCCTAGGGCAGTCCAGCACCACAATGCTAAGCAATTCTCCTCTGAACACGAGTACCAACAGCAACCCCAGACACGTGTTTCGGTCTGGTTGGACCTCATCAGTAGGGTGGAGCTGTGCCTCTCTAAGAATAGTGAATTGCTTAGCATTTTGGTGCTGGACTGCACTAGGGCAGGACAAAGACAAAGACTGATATGTTTTAGATATTTCTCCTCTGTGAAAGATAGTGAGCTAAAGTCTCTGGGTAAGTCTCTCGTAACCAGGACTAATGTGTGGCAGAGGGACTCCCAGGACCTCCCTTGTTTTTGCATTCTTAAGTAAAGGGGACACCCAGACTTCCTTAAGACTCATGGGCACACTAGGGGTTGAAAAAGATGAGTTAACTATACAGGTGATTAGTGGGGCAAGACAGCTAATAGACCCCTTAATAATGCTTGCAGGGCAAATATCACCCTAGCTAATCTATCACTCATGTGAACTCTGTCAGTTTGTATGGTACCCTCAAGCTCTCTGAAAATGGAGAACAATTCCTTGGGACCTGATTTAGCACTTGCTATTCTGCTACTGGTATAATCTCTTTTTTATAGGCATCAGCTGCCAGCTGATAGGCAAGTTTAGTGTCGACACAAGGATCCTTATTGTTACGATTCAGGGTTCTCTTGATCCCCGTTGTGTTCGGCGTTCATTGCCCCATTTCAACACAGGTCATCACCTGGCTGCCCCGTTCCTGAGAAGGTGGCTGTTGCCATGGAAATGTTCACCAGCATCCTTTCGGATGAGAAAAGCTGTTGCTAGGCTCCTGACGTGTGGAGCAAATCACGTGGCATCGAATGCCATGAGTACTTGCGGGCCACGCCCCAAACGCGTTAAGTAGCGGCTGTCCCATTATACGCCGGTTCTGTTTGTAAGCGTTACTTGCTACATTTCTTTGAGCCACTTTGTATCCTGTTTTCGACCATTCTGATTACCCATTATTGAGCTGCCTTTGCCTGACATCTGGTACTTCTTTGATCTCCTGTTGCTGAACCTTGCGTGCTTCACAGACTTCCTTTGCCTGGCGTCTGGTCCTCGTTTAATTCCTCCAGTTGCCGAACCTTGCGAGCTTCACGGACTCCCTCGCCCAGCAGAAAGTGCTTCTCGCCTCCTTGTTGGTGCCGCTTTCCAGGATTTCCAAGTTCCACTTACAGGTACCATCATTTCGTGTTGTTGGCATTTCCTCGTCTTACTCCCGCTTGCACACAGACTCTGTTTCCTTTCTCCTTGACTGGGGAACAATGCTCCCTACTGCAACAAGACCACACTCCTCCCAACGAGTATTCAGTCTTTCACCCCGGCCTCCTGTAAAACCATACATACAGATACCTGCATTACCATTGCAGAGTTTCTTCAGATGTGCACACCGGGATGCTCTGCTCTTACAGTACACCAACCCGGCCGTAGTGCGACCCTTGTGCCACCCGTGTTACAATAACCCCACTAACCTCCCTGTTTGTTATTTTATTCCTGTTGTTGTTCTCTGGACTCCTAAACTCCTTTGACTTCAACCCTTATACTAAGACTGGTATGACCATTTTCCACATCCTTACTGATAGTGCTTACGTCCTTTTCTTAGTGGGGAAACCAAAGACACCATATTGTGATTACTATTGTAGGTGACCGAAACCTCTGCAAATCCAAGCAAGAGGAAAAGGTAATTGTGGCAAGAGGAACAGTGTATTTACACTTGTGTCAACACTGCTTGTTATTGATCCGTTTTTCTTTTTTGCTTACAGCATGGTCCTATAGCGGTGTGCTTGTTCCCTGCTCTTTTATGTGATCCACCTCTCTGTCTGTTCTGTATCCACAATTGTGGGGCAGATCATAGAGTTCCCTCAAGTTGAGGAGGCCTTGATTTCTGGTAATCTCGGCTCGCCAGTGCCACAATCCGGTGTCTGCAAAAGTCCTCTCCGCCGCTCGGGTGGGTGAGTACCAACCACTGTGCGGGTGGGTGAGTAAGGAACAAGTTACTTACCTGTAACTGTTGTTCTCCAGCATGGGTCTGGCATGGATTCACATGCTCATGAATATTCACCGTCGTCAGGCTGGGAATCCTCGGTAAAGAAAAAATCAGTATTAGTTTCGTTTCTGATCTGTCTTTCTTAGTAGTAACCAATCACGGTGTCCAGTCATTATATCGAAAACAAAATGTCGAATTACAATAATGTCGAAGCAATAATGTCGAAAACAAAAATGTCGAATTGTTTTTTTTTTTAATTTACATGTTTTTTTGGGGTTCCGGTGGTAAAAAAAGGGGTAAAACATAAAAAAAAAATTAAAAAAGGGGGGTTGGGGGGGAACCCCCCCATTTCGAATAAAAATCAACAAAAAAAAAGAAATTCGACATTTTTGTTTTCGACTTTATTTTTTCGACATTATGACTTTCGACATATTTGTATTCGAGATTATGACTATAAACCACCAATCACTGGGTCATACAGTCCCCAGCCAATGACTGCCCTCTCCCTAAGCCCCGCCCCTGGCAGCCATCCTCAGATTTGGTAGCACGTAAAGTGGCAGTATGACCAAGTGAAGAGCCACGGAGGGGAAGGAGGGAGGGTTCGCATGTGAATCCATGCCAGACCCATGCTGGAAAACAACAGTTACAGGTAAGTAACTTGTTCTTTCTCCAGCATGGGGTCTGGCATGGATTCACATGCTCATGAATATAAGAATACATAGCAGTACACACATGCACAACCACGGGAGGTGGCAGGGCTCAACATTAAGCATTACATAAAACTCAACATTAAGCATCTCTTACCTCCTCACCAGGCTCACCTTAAGCAGACAGGTTGCGCAGCACTGCCTGGCCGACTCTGGACTCTTCCCTGGAATCCCGGTCGACGCAGTAGAATCTCGTGAAGGTGTGCGTCGACTTCCACGTAGCAGCCCTGCAGATGTCCAGCAGGGGCACACCAGACAAGAACGCTGTGGTAGCAGTGATCGCTCTGGTCAAATGGGCTCTCGGACGGCTCGGCAACGGTCGGTTTGCCAACCAATGACAGTGCATGATGCAGCCGGAGAGCCATCTGGAAATGGAAGCTTTCGAGAGAGCCCTCCCTTGGTTCACAGGTCCAAAGTTCACAAACAGCTGTGATGTCTTCCGAAAACTCTTTGTTCGGTCCACATAGAACTTCAGCGCTCTAGCTACATCCAGCGAGTGCAAAGTCCTCTCGGCCGGCGACGAAGGCAAAGAGAAAATGACTGGTAACTACAAAGGGCTTGTTGAGATGGAAGTGCGACGGCCCCTTGGGCATTAAGTAGGGGTGTGTCCTCAGCACTACCCTCGTCTCGTGGAAAGTTAAGTATGGAGGCTTGCAGGATAGGGCCTGAATCTCTCCCACACGTCGTGCAGAGGTGATGGCCACAAGGAACGCTGTCTTCCACGACAGGAACTTCAACAGAGCCGAAGGCAAGGGCTCGAATGGCGGGCCCATGAGCCTGGTCACCACCACGCTGAGCTCCCACGCCGGGGCTGGAGCCTTCACCGGCGGGAACGATCTAAACAGTCCTTTCATAAACTCCTTCACCAGGCGATGAGACCACAGGGACGACCGTCCTGATGTTCTGGTGTATCGGGAAATCGCTGCCAGATGTATCTTGATGGAAGCATGAGCTAGTCCAGCTTTGGCCAGTGTTAGGCAGAAACCTGTGCAGTTCCCTCTGGGACCACTGCAAAAGATTTAAGACTACAGGTGTTGGCAGTAAACCCACTTGGTAGCAGTCCGCACCGCACAGATTCACTGTGGTAGCTGTGGCTGAGCAGTCAGACTTCCCTCAAGAAGAGTTAGGCAGTATACAGAGGATACACAATAGGTACGGAGACCCAGTAGCACAAGCAAACACTGACCAGAGCTAGGTGTAAAAGTATAAACTTATTTATTAAAGGTACACTCATAAATTACACTAGCACATTAGAAAAGGTAAGCAAGTCAAGCACAGTTACTATTACTCATATGTACATCCCTAATCATTTGTTGGACAATTCTAAGTTAACCCCACTTATTTCCAACCAGAGGTGAGCGCTTAACGTTAGATGGTACTCCAACAAGTATTACCAAAAGGGAGGGAAAAGGCAGAAATAAAGAGAGCAGTAAGGTAAAACACTTTTCACATAAGGTTAGCAAAGACAGTCAATGGTGGAACAAGGAGAATTAGTTCGGGGCCCGCTTTAGAGGGAGCCAGGCGAAAAATGTGCCCAAGATCACACAATGTCACAAGTCTTTGCAGGTGAGAAAAAAAGGTTTTACTACGGTTCTGAAAAGTTTAGTTAGGGTGACCCAGACCTACCCAGGTTCGAGAGACGAGGGCTAAATCTACCCCGTACAATCGGTGGCAAGGGAGGCCGGGCGGAACACAGTACCTTTAAAAGTGGAAAGATTCCTCCAGCGGTGGTAGTCGTTCCTGGTAGTGGGTGCAAGTCGCGGCGTCGTCTCGAGGAAGAGGTGATCTCGACGTAGAGGAAAGCTGCAGGTCGTTGCACTACCAGGGATGAGGCCAGCCGTGGAGTTTTCCGGTCACAAAGGATTTTTACCCCTCTTTCGCGGTTGAGGTAAAAAGTGGTATCCCGGTTGCCAGGGTGCTTGGCACAGGCAAGGCGGCCACGAGATGCTTCGGGACGGCGAAAAGAAGGCAGCAACTGGTTGTCCCCACCAGTTAAGGGAAGAAGACTCTCCGGCGGGAGATCTCCTCTGTCGTCGGGAAAAGTGGTGAGACGGTTCTGCAGGGCTTCACCGGTGGTGTCGTCTTGGCAGGTCGGCTCGGCTTCTCCCTCTTCGGCTTCTTAGGTCCTGTGGCGACTTCTGAAGAACCAGTCCCAAAAACCCTGCTTTTATGCAGCAAACCCCCATTCATACAGCCTAGCTGTCACTCAAACATGCTAAGTGGTGAGCGGGGTGGCTCACCACTTGGGCCAATCACACTAGAGTGCGACATGAGTTGGCAAGGCAACTCAGTCCAGGGTGCCTAAACCCCCTCCCACACCCCCTGTGGTACCCAGACAGAATGGCACCACTTTGGAGGGCTTCTGTGCAGAAGCCCGCCAAAAGTGGAACAAAGGCTCGACTCGGGTTCAGGGTTACTGAAGTGAACCTAGACGCCATTTTGGCGGCGAGTTCCGGCAAAAAGTCCCAACCGGTGAATTTATATTAAATAAATAAACCGGCGGTATCTTTAACATTGCACCAAAAAGTGGTGCATCAAAAACAATGGGCAATCCCATTGGGAAATATTCCGGTGGAATATTTCCGTGGTATCCACTGCCACCAGCCAGAACTCGGCGAGGGGGGACGGGACAGTACCCCCTCGACAACAGACCCAGGGGCAATCTAATTGCCCCTACCAGTACTTCCACAGTAAGATGGTTTGTACTGGTTAAGTTCCTAAATTAAGACTAGTAAAGTCAATGGTAACTTTACAGACCCAGGGAGACAGTAGTCAGTCCCAGGGTGTGGAGTCTATGTTTGGGGGTCTCTAGGACACCCCTGTGCTACTGCACTGAGGGTGCTGTGTAACACACATTTAAAAACCAATGATGGCCTATGGGGAAAATTACCCCCTAGCCCATAGCAAGTCACAGAAAACACTCTCAAGTCATGTCCAAGAGTGAGGGTAAAAGAGTCTCACTCTTGGCAGGAGAAAAAAAATAAACCCCAAAAAATCCAGCAAAGCTGCTGGGGGACTCACTAGGTTAGGAAATTCAGCCTAAACAGAGAATTCTTCCTAACAGCCAGCAACAGTAAGTATGGTAGCACTTGAGGGGCTGTAATCCGTAGAGGGTTAATCTTCTGTGCACGGCACCAGACAGAGAACCTCTTCCACTTGTGTCCGTAGCACTTAAGAGTTGAGGACGCTTTGGCCTTTGCAAGAACCTCTGTGCAGTCAGCCAGGATATCGTACCCTCCAAACTCTAGTGCTGCAGGAGGCAGGCCTGCAAGTTCAGCAACTCCGGGTCGTGATGAAGAATGGCGCCTCCTTCTCTGGAGACAAGATCTGTGTCCGTCGACAGTTTGACTGGTGGGGACGCTGACAAGTCCAGAAGGTCCAGGAACCATATCTGTCTCGGCCACCTCGGTGCAACGAGGATCATCCTGTACCAGGACCTCTTGAGTTGGCTGATGAGCCTGAGCAGCAACAGCAACGGAGGGAACGCATACAGGAACAGGCCGTCCCAGGGGAACAAGAAAGCATCGCCCACGCTCCTCGGCTGGCGGAACCTGCTGGCGAACCTCTGGCACTTGGAGTTCGTCGCCCTCACGAACAGGTCGATTTGGGGTTTGCCCCATCGCCGGAAGAGTTGATCCACTTAATCCTGGCATAGTTCCCACTCGTGGCACGAGCGCAGCTCCCTGCTGAGTGAGTCGGCGATGGTGTTTGTTATCCCTGCTAGATGAAAAGGTACCAGAAACATCCCCTGGGCAACGGCCCAGTGCCACAGATCCAGGGCTTCCTTGGACAGGGCTGGGGATCTCGTTCCTCCCTGCTTTTGGATCGTGGTGGTGTTGTCAGTAAAGATCCTCACCACCTTGCCCTTGAGGGACGGGAGGAATGACTTTAGGGCCCAGAACACTGCTCAGAGCTCCAGTATGTTGATGTGGAGCGGCCTCTCCTCTGGGAGCCACAGGCCTCTCGCGTGAAGATCTCTGGTGTGCGCTCCCCACCCCTCCAGGGAGGCATCCGTCGTCACCGTCACCTGGTATGCTGGGGTTGAGCCCGCCGCGAGATGCGCGCGGGTGCCGCACCATCAAATTACTTGCCGGAATACTTTGTTGAGCGAGATCTTGTCCTCGAAGCTGCCCGTCGCTTGCATCCAACGGGTGTAGAGGAACTCCTGGAGAGGGCGCATCTGAAGCCTGCACAGGCGCACCAGATAGATGCAAGAGGACATCATCCCGAGAAGGGACTTGATGGACCTCACTCTGGCCACGTCCGTGGCCAGCAGACGCTGTACCTTGCCCAGGATGGCCTGCGTTCTTTCCTCCGACGGCGAGGCCAATCGCGTCACTGTATCGAGAACCAGGTGGGATTTGGGGAAGTTGATGGAGAATCCCAGGTCTGTGAGCAGCCGGACGGTCTTTGCTGTGTGTTCGACGGCGAGTTCCCTTGTCCCTGCTCGGATGAGCCAGTCGTCCAGATAGGGGTAGACGTGGATCCCCTACAGGCGCACCCGCGCCCCCACTGGTGCTAGGCACTTGGTGAACACCCTGGGCGCCGACTTCAATCCGAACGGGAGGGCCTTGAACTGGTAGTGCCGCCCTTGGACTATGAACCTGAGAAACTTTCGGTGTCCTTTTAGGATGGGGATGTGAAAGTACGCATCCTCCAAATCCGATGACAATAGGAAGTCGCCTTCCTCCAGCTGGCCCGGCACGTGCTGGAGGGTGACCATCCGGAACTTCTGTGCCTTGATGTATTTGTTTAGCCGACGCAAGTCCAGGATGGGATGCCAACCTCTTGTCTTCTTCCTGACGAGGAAGTATCTTGAGTATACTCCGGAGCCTCTTTGGGACGAGCTCGATGGCTCCTTTCTTGAGCATCGCCCTTACCTCTAACAGCAGTTGAGGGATGTGGTTTTCCTTCCTGGCCACTGGAGGAATTCGGGGGCACTTCTTTAGAAATTACAGAGTGTGCCCGTGGGCCAGGGCATCCAGCACCCAACGGTCGGTGGAGATGGACTCCCACACACTGACGAACTTCGCCAGCCGGCCTCCTACCGGGGTGCTTCGGTGGGGGCCCGATGCAACAGCCGGTTCAGTCTTGCTTGGAAGCAGCCTTGCCTCCTTGGCCTCCCTGGCGACGACGGCAAGATCCACCTGACTTGCCTCGTCCCCTGTAGGCTTCTTGCGACGAGGAGCGGGCCGCCTGACAGTAGGTCGAGGAGCCGCCACCGAATCCTTTGGAGGCACCTTGCTTGCCTCCGGAGTTCCGAAAGGGTGGCCGCCGTTGCTGCAGAACTCCCAAGGCCCGAGCCGTCTCCGTGTCAGTCTTGATGGCCTGCAGCGACTCATCCACTGTCTTTTCCAAACAGATTGTTCCCGTCGAAGGGCATGTCCAAAACCTTGGCTTGCACGTCCTGGCGGAAATCTGTCGCCTTGAGCCACCCCCGCCATCGAAGGCAAACACTGTTGCCCAACTGGCGGAAACCAGTGTCGGCAATGTCAGTGGCCACAGTTATGGCGTGGTCCGACACTCACCTCACCCCCCTGTAGGATCGCCAGGGCCTCTGCCCTCTTGTCGTCCGGGAGGAAGTCCAACAGGGGGGCGATCTTGTACCACAATTCCCTGTCGTAGCGGGCCAGAATCGCTAGGGCGTTGGCCGCCTTAATCGTAGTCGCTGCCGTCGAGATGACTCGTCGTCCCATGGCGTCAAGCTTCTTTCCCTCGCCATCCGGTGGGGAATTTGAAGATGAAGCCGATGCCCCCCCCCGCTTTCTTCTTGGCCGCTGCTGAGACGACCGAATCCGGGGTCGGCTGTTCCCTAAGGCACAACGGGACGGCGTCGGGGACCCGGTACTTCTTCTCGTACCGGTCCCTCTTGGCAGGTGTCGTGGACTGGTTCTTGAGGAGGGTAAGTCCCTCGTCCCAGATGTCATCCAGCAACGGCACCGCGAGGACCGTCTTCCTCTTGGCCTTGCGCCGTTGGTAGAGGAAGCCATCCTTCTTCTCTTCGGGGCAGAGCTGAAAAAGCTTGGATGCCCTGGCAATCATGGCATGGAAGGAGCCAATCTCGTCGGGCGGGGACGCCCGAGGAATCGGAGACGGGAGGTCAGTCCCGTCGTCACAACCGTCGTCATCCATCCCGGTCGTGGCCGTGTCTGTTCCCGTGTCGTCCCTCGGGACCGGGAAAGGCGACAAAGGCTGAGAAGGCCGAGAGGGCTGAAGGGGCACTGGGTGAATTCTCCTCCTCTTGTTTGGAGGGCTTCCCGACGGACCCGGTTCAGCTGGGCCGTCCGTCGGCGGTAGGGGCAGTCTCGTCCTTATGTCCGTGCATAAGGCTGGCTTGGATTGCCATCAAAATGGCCGCCGAGTTGTCCTGCGGCTCAGGCTGCGACAGGCACGACGGTTGCTCCTCATCCACGGGAACCTCGTCGTCGTTGCCACCCTCGCTCTCGTCGGCCCCCTCGTCTGAATTCTTCCCGTGGGACCGGGCCTCTTCCAAATTCTCGGTCAGTTCCTTCTCGGAGGTTGTGTCCGTGTCCGTAACGGCCACCGGCCCACCTCCTCTTATTCCACCGGGGTCATCACGGGGGTCTTCTCGATGGGCTTAAAAGAGGATTCCCTCTGGGGAGGCAGGGAAACTCTGGGCCCAGAGGTCGCCTCCACTGGGATAGCCTCCACAGGCTTCGCCAGGGCCGCAGCGACTCCCTCGATAGAGGCCTTAGCCGGGTGAATCAAGGCCTTCACCACCTTGGGCGCGCTTGAGGCCTTCACCTTAGGGGGAGGGTCACCGCCTCGCTCCCCCTCGGCCGGTTCCTTCGAGATCGACCGGGGCCTCTCCAGAAGCTTAGCCGGGTTCTCGGGTTTTCTCTTCCCCGAGCCAGAGCGTTGGCTCGTGGTTGATGGCGTCGGTGAAGGTGCGCCCTGCCTGGCAGCCGAGGAGCCCGACCGTTCGGCGCTCCCGGTGCCTGCGGACTCGCGGTGCTTTGCCTTCTGTTGGGCCCTTCTCACCGGGGTGCCCTCACAGGACTTAGAAGACCGCTCAGACTTCTTCTCGCCTACTGGGCTCTTGCCTTCCAGCCAGTTGGAGACGGGTCCGACGATCCCTCATAGTCCGATCCGACATGTTCATGCAAAACGCACAGTCCTTCTCCACGTGCGTTTTGTCCTTGTGTAGGCAGTAAAGGCATTTCGAATGCTCGTCCTCCTTGAACACATTTTGTAGGTTGCATCCAGGGCAGATCCTGAACAGTTTGCCGGGAGTCGAGCTTCCCTTCTCCTGGGCCATGTTCTTCTCGTCCGCGAGGTAGGCCTCAGACACTTCTGGAATCCTCCAAGAAGAGTAACTCGACGAAAACTTCAGCCTTGAGGGGCGTAGATAAATCCGAAATGGGTCCCCGTTGATCGGAAGTAGAAACGGTGGAGCTTGAGGCTCGATTAAACCGAAAAATGAGATAAATCTCTTTGAAAAAGCGCAAAACGCAGTAAAGCTCGAGAGCTATAGCACGAGGACTCCCAACACTTGAACGTGCGGTAAAAATCTGAGGATGGCTGACAGGGGCGGGGCTTAGGGAGAGGGCAGTCATTGGCTGGGGAGAGTATGACCCAGAGATCAGTGATTGGTTACTACTAAGAAAGATAGATCAGCAACGAAACTGATACTGATTTTCTCTTTACCGAGGATTCCCAGCCTGACGACGGGGAATATTCATGAGCATGTGAATCCATGCCAGACCCCATGCTGGAGAACACTTATGCCATGATTGTTAACAGGACCTTTTTAGTTTTCTGTGCAATATAATATAGCTATAACAAGTTTTGTTGTCAACTTCGGTTTTTACAGTTTTCATTTTTTCTGGTGCAAGGGTATCAATTATTGTAGATGTGATCTTCTGAAATTGTATCACTAATGCCTCAGTATCCTGGGAAGGAGACTGGCTCAAAAGGAATGGTATGGAACGGTTAGCAAAGGCTTCAGGAGTAACCTTACTTAAATTGCGTACTCTCTAGGTAGGTCTAGGTTAGCAGTTAACTCGATAAGGTGCACTAGGCAGCAAAAGATCAAAGGAAATAAGAAAATGGTCTGTCCAGGCAGCACTACATATAAAGGGGTGCATCGGCCACCTTTACTGCCTAAAAATAGGCAAACACTGCCAAATAATAAAGATTGGGAGCAAAAATACTCCCAATAAAAAAATGGGAAATGGACATCTAGGATCTTGATCCCCTATCTTCACCTAAACTGATCCATCGATGTGTTTCGAACAGTAGTTCGTGCAGTACCACGGAATTAAACGACTATAATTATGGAGGTCATCTAGCCACACTCCATGCTCGCTCAGCCATCAAACACTCTGCTGACTTCTTGAAGACATTGACCTTGACATCCTCGCTCTTACTGAGAAGTGGTTCAATGCCAGCTCAGTCACTGTTTTTGACTCCCTTCTCCCTGATGGCTACAAGATCATATCCAAGCCCCCCCCTAACTGTGCTGGCAGGGGGGTTGCCTTGATTTTCCCACGAGTGGGTCCCTTCCTCCCTCATACCCACCCAGCCTTACTCTTCCTTTGAGAGCCTGATTTGCAGGGTGGTTATCTCTCCCTCCTCCTCTCTGACCATTGCCACTATATACAGGCCAGCTGGCTCAACCACCCTGTTCCTCTCCGAATTGGCCGATTTCTGCTTCTCGCTTCTCACAACCACCTCTAAACTCCTTATCTTGGGCGATTTCAACATGCATCTGAACTCCTCTATCACGGCACCCACTCTCTTCCCTGACCTTTGCACCTCACTCTCTCCATTCTCCCTTCTGATCCAACCCACTCGGCTGGACACACTCTTGATGTCCTCTTCCACTCAGATATTCCACTCTCCTCCCCACTGATTACCCCTCTCTCCTGGTCAGACCACCCTATCCTCTCCTCTCACATGGGTCCTCTCGGCCCTCTGACCACACCTCCTCAAGTCGTGTCAACCTCGTTGATGAACATCTGCTCGATGAAACAAGTGTCAGCTGCTGCCTTCGCATCCACCTTCATTCCCCTCTCTTCCCCCACCGCAGACTCTACTACTGACTCTGCTCTCAGCAATCTCCATCTGGCCATTACTAACACGCAGGACATTCTTGCCCCAGTCATGAAAATCCACCTGAAACCTGCCTCTAAGCGTAATACCAGGTACGACTCTGAACGTGCAGCCCTGAAACGCAAGTGCAGAGCTGTGAAACAGAAGTGGTAGACCTCTGGCTCACACTCTGACAAACTGGCTTGTTGTCTGCTCCAAAGACAATACAGACTTTTCATCCGCGCCAAGAAAAGGGCCAACATCCAGGCGTGTGTCTCTGGTGCATCCAACCACACGGCGGAACTCTTTAAATCTGCAGGGAACTAGACAACCCTTCCGCTGTCTCCAGCTCACCCCTTCCCTCCCAAACCCTGTGCAATGCATTGGCCACAAACTTTACTACTAAACCTCAGAACATCCTGAGCACCCCTGCAACCCTCTCCCCCTTGCCTCCTTTCCTTGCCTCCTTTAGCCTCCCATCCTCCTTCCTTTCTCTCCTCCTTCTCCCCTATCACACCTGCTGAGGTCTCCAGAGTTGTCCGCTCCATGAAGGTCTCCTTCAAACAGGTCTCCCCCTGCTCCCCCAGAATCATTAAGGACAATATTGGCTCTCTTGCCCCTGCACTTGCTGATTACTGCAACCACTCTTTTTCAACTGGATCCTTCGCCTCCTCTCTCAAGCACTCCCTGTTAGGCAGAAACCTGTGCAGTTCCCTCTGGGACCACTGCAAAAGATTTAAGACTACAGGTGTTTGGCAGTAAACCCACTTGGTAGCAGTCTGTACCACACAGATTCACTTGGTAGCTGTGGCTGAGCAGTCAGACTTCCTTCAATAAGAGTTAGGCAGTATACAGAGTATTCACAATAGGTCAAAAGAACACGGTAGAGCAAGTAAACACTGACCAGGGCTTGGTGTAAAAGAGATATAATTATTTATTTAAAACCACATCTAGAAAAACACACAGGCACTAATAGTAAGCAATTCAAAAACACAGTCACTAAAAGATATACACTCCCTTAGAAGAATATTAGACAAGTCTTAAGTAAAGCCCCACAATTTTCAGACAGCGGTGAGCGCTTAACGCAGATGGCACTCTAATAATTCGTTTTAAAAGGGAGAGAAAAGCAGAGAATAAAGTGAAACAGATCCCAACACTTTTACAAGAACACAACAAGAGACGAAGGCAAAGTAAAACCGTGAAGTTAGAGTTCACTAGGCCGGATCCACTTTAAGAGGATCAAACAAAATGTGTCCAAGGTCACACGGTTGCAGTGCACAAGAGTCTTGCAAAGGTTCAAAAAGAGTTGGACCAAAAGAAAGGGACCAGTTAGAAGGTCAAGGCGGCCAGCCCAGTCCAGAAGGTTAAGGGGTTATTATTACCTTGTAGCAATCTTTAGAAAGGGAGGCCTGGTGGACACGGTACCTTAAAGTGGTGAGAATACTCCAGCGGGGGCAGTTGTTCCTGGCAGCGGATGCAAGTCGGTGCTTCGTCCGGGGGAAGAGAGGATCTCGTCGGGGAGGAAGACAGGAGTCCGTTGCACTGCCAGGGAAGAAACCAGCCACGGGGTTCTCAGGTAAAAGGAGCGGTCCTTTAGTTCGCGGTCCAGTGGTAAGTGGCTATCCGGTTGCCGGGGTGCTTGGCACGGGCAATCGACCACAAGCCGGGCTGGGGTGCGAAGCGAAGAAGGTAAACTGGTTGTGCCCACCAGTCAGGGGAAGAAGCCTCTCCAGCCGGGAGATCTTCTCTGTCGTCGGGAAGTGGTGAGTCAGTTCCGCAGGGCTCCACCGGTGGTGTCATCGTGGTAGGTCGGCTCAGCTTCTCCCTCGTCGGATTCTCAGGTCCTGTGGCAACTTCTGAAGTTCCAGTCCCCAAAACCCTGCTTTTATGCAGCACACCCCAATTCACTCATTCTAGCTGTCAATCAAACATGCTAAGTGGTGAGCCGGCCGGCTCACCACTTGGGCCAATCACACAAGAGTGCGACTTGAGTTACCAAGGTAACTCAGTCCAGGATGCCTAAACCCCCTCCCACCCCCCCTGTGGTACCCAGACAGAGTGGCACCACTTTTGGAGGCTTCTGTTGAGAAGCCCGCCAAAAAGTGCAACAAAGGGCTCGACTTGGGTTGGAGTCACAGAAGAGAACACAAACGCCATTTTAGAATCGAGTCCTGGCAAAAAATACCAACCGGCGAATTAATATTAATTAAATAAACCGGCGGTATGTTCGAGGCTATGAGAATTAAATAATTAAAGTTGGTAGCCTCGAACAATAGGAAAATCCCATAGGGAAATATTTGCGGGCGAATATAAAAAGTAGTTTCCACTGCCACCAGCCAAAACCCGATCAGGGTGGACGGGGACGTGCCCCCTCGACTAACAGACCCCAGGGCAATCGAATTGCCCCGACCAGTACGTCCACAATATGATGGTTTGTACTGGTTTCTGTTAATAATTTGGGACTAGTAAAGCCAATGGTGACTTTACATGCCCTGGGAGACAGTAGTCAGTCCCAGGGTATGGAGTCAATGGTGGGGTGTCACTATGACACCCCTGTGTTACTGCACGGAGGGTGCTGTGTAACACACATAGTAAAAACACATGAGACCCTATGGAGTAAAGGACCCCATAGCCCATAAAACACATTACCAGTCAAAGGAACACCATAAATCATGTCCAAGAGTGGGAGAAAAAGAGACTCACTCTTGGCAGGAGAAAAAAACAAACTCCAGAAATCCAGCAAAGCTCCTGGGGGACTCACTAGGTTAGGAAATTCAGCCTAAAGAGAGAATTCTCCCTAACACTCCCTTGTGCACCCCGTCCTGAAAAAACCTTCAGCATACCCCACTTGTCCAGCCAACTACCGCCCTATATCTATCACCCCCTTCCTCTGGAAACTTCTGGAGAAGCTATCCTTCCACCAACTTACCTCACACACTGAACTTGTTGGTTCCTCCATGACCATCAATCTGGATTCGAAGCATTCAGAGGCACGGAAACTGCTCTTCTGAACACCTGTGAAGAACTGCTTGCATCTCTGGATTCTAACTCTCCGGCGGTCCTCATTCTCTTCTCTGCTTTTGACATGGTCAACCACTCCATCCTCATAAAACGGCTCCATGATACCCTGCGTATCTCGGAGCTGGCACTGGACTGGCTGACCTCCTTCCTCAGTGACCGTCCGTGCCAGGTTAATCTGGGCACGTTCTCCTCCACTATCTCTTTCTCTACCTGCAATGTCCCCCAGGGCACTAACCTCTCTCCCTGGCTCTTTAACACTTACCTTGCTCCACTGGCACACCTCATGTCCACCTTCTCCCCTAACTTCCAGTGTTACGCAGATGACACACAACTCTTCTTCAAACTTTCCTCTGACCCTCTCCTTACTTCTTCCATCATTCCGGACTGCCTATCTGCCATCCAGTCCTGGTACACTTCCAACGATCTCTACCTGAATGCCAGCAAGACTGACATCCTTCCTGCTGAGACTCCTGCTCCCTCTTTCTTCCCCTCACTCTGGCCATCCTCTTTGGGGTCTCCCCTATCTCCTTTTTCCGAAGACAGAAACCTCTTTGACACCTCTCTTTCCTTCCTCCCTCACATTCAGGACCTTGCCAAGAAGTCCCACTTTCAGATCTTCCTTAACAAAGGAATTCTCCCTTTTCTCACTTTTCCACAGAAGCTCAATGTCTCCAGAGCTCTAGTTCTCTCTGGGCTAGACTATTGCAATAGCCTTTTCCTGAATCTACCCTCTTCCGCTAATCCAGAATAGGGCAGCAAGTGTTATCCTTGGCATCAAGCCCAGGGACCACATCTGTCCAGCCCTAAAAACTCTCCACTGGGTCCCGGTTGCTGCAAGGATCAAATTCAAATCCCTCTGTATCATCCATAAGGCTGTCTTGCGCTGGGAACCACGATATCGACAACTTGCTCTTACTATATACTCTCCCTTTAGACCCTTACGTTCCTCTGGTATCAACTCTCTGTGTGTCAGGCGATTGGCTTAACAGAAGGCTAGCAGCCAATGACTTTCCTCAGCTGGCTCCCTCTTATGGAACAGCCTCCTACCCTCTTCCCCTTGAACCGGATCTCCTCACATTCCGGAAGCTCAAGACTTTCCTTTTCACCTCCTCCTTCCCTTCCTCTCTCCTCTGCTAATCCCACAGTTGCTGAGATTGGTGACCAGGGCCCTTAAGTGTCCTTCTGGGCCCTGGCCCCCCACACTCAATCACCTTAAGCCTCTACCCGCTCCGAGCACTTGCCTTGGCACTCACTGGCCTATGCCAATGTAGGCCTGCACTTACCTATTTATTGACTGCTTACCTACTCCCTAGCACTTCCTACACTGGGCACTTACATCTGCTGCTCACTCATGAGCACGGGCACTCCTAGCACTTACCCCCACTCCCTCTTCCCCTCTCCTCTCTCTGCACTTGCACATTCTGAATGCTCACAAGACCTAGTAGGTCAATTCTATTCTTCATTGTTTTAATTGTTTTCAATCCCATGTTTCCTCCCTGTTTCCCTGTGGGCGCTTTGAAATACAATTTACTTGCTGTATAAGTGCCGTAACAAATGCACAACAAGTAAATAAATAAATAAGTGTATCTTTTAATATGCATGAATAACTTTGTGAAAAGAAGCATTTCTCACTAAAGTAATTCTGTTTTACAGTTGAACATATACCTGTTTATAAAAATACTCCTATGGGGGACGGGACTCATGTTTTTACTCCCTAAAAATCATTTTACTCCCAACTTTCAGAAATACAGAGTAAAATACTCCCACTTCCAAAATCTTATCTGGAGCACTGTGCCCTGGGAAAAGTGGTACAAATGGGCGGGGGGACATCCTAAGATTGTGACTAAGCACCCAATCCAAGATATTACTGTCCCTATGTGGGGAACTTCCTTGTGCTGGTTAAGGCCCATAGCAGAGAAAGCGGACAATACAGCACTAGCTTCCAGGTCAGAGTTGAAAATGCCCAGTGATGAAAATCGCCAAGAACCAGCACATATGAAGAGGTCTTCAATAGGTCCCTAAGGAGTGACAAAATGTGTTCTTCAAAACACAGCGTTTTGCAGTGGTCTATAGAGAACAATGAGAGCCGCCACAGTGGTATTAGGGTTGACACTGAGCTTAAGATGTAGGCACTCACAGCTATCCAGCACATCTATATTAGATAAGTGCCATTTCCATGAATCGCGTGCAATTATGGCAACACCCCCGCCTCTAGCACTGCTGCGATCGGCTCTAAAGATCTTAAAGCCTGGAGGAGTGGCATGGGCGTAATTTTAGGGGGGGGGCAGGGGTGTTTGTCCCCCCAACTTTCATGGCACACGATTTTGTCCCCATTCATTTGAATGGGGCATTTTTTTTTCAGATGACATGTCCCCCCCAACATTTTCAGCAACGTTACTCCACTGAGGAGTGGCAAGTAGAGCTGCACGTGTGGTTGATCCCATGTAATCATGTCTCAAACAGAAATAGACAATCCAGATTCATAGTAAGTATCATATCTGATATTTCAGGAGCATGTTGCACCAGAGATCTGGTATTAAGGAGGACGAATTGCAGGATGGACGTCCCAGTACCAAAAAATTCGGACCACGTGTTTCCTTGCTATCCCCAATAAGAGGGGGAATGACATGCATAGCATGAGTTCCCACTGAAATAGGGTCCGGAACATTGTCCAGTAAAATGATCATCAGGACAATATCCAAATTGCCACTCCCCAAATCTGAAGACACATCTTCCAAGAAAGCACCCAAAAAGAGGCTAAGGACTACTGATGGTGAGTGGGTAGATGGCATAATACTCACTGGCATATTGTTTTCAGGGAACACAATATTAATCCTGGATCGACCTGTGGGAAGAGAGTTCTTCAACTTAATGTGAATAGCTTAATTGGCACGAGAATCCTTGGGAGGCGGTGTATCAGCTAGTACATGATGCATGGCCAAGATACAGTATAACCGAGGTGTGCCAGGTATTTGGAAGCACTTAAGCTTGTGTATTTAAACAAGATCCTTCCTCAAACAAACAGAACTAGCTGCAGCATCCGGGGGGAACAAGTAGGCACCTCAAACCCACTTAACAATGCAAGGAAAACAGTGAATGTTCCACAATCGGATGCGCTGCCAGCTCACATACGTTATGCATCTATAGCATTAAACATATATTGATTGAAACGTGGATAGATTTTAATTATATTCATAGTCCATGATTCAACACCAGATTTGTATACCAAGATGACAGAGTCGTATGCCAACACGTGTTTCGACCTCCACAGGTCTTTTTCAAGGCAAAACTCAGATGAAAAGTCTTACTGATGAATATCCACTTATCATTGTGCGCAAAGATGTCATTTAAATAGAGTCGGTGTCCTGCATTGTTGAATCATTAGAACAATCCTGGTGCATTTGTCATTCTGTGATTCAGCCTGCCTTGAATAGCATTACATAATTAAACTGTCGTCCGCACACGTCCGTCTCATAGTAGGTTCAGACTTTATTTAAATGACATCTTTGCGGACAATTATAAGTGGATATTCATATAGATGCATAATGTATGTGAGCTGGCAGCGCATCCGATTGTGGAACATTCACTGTTTTCCTACTTGGCCAAGATGTCAGCATATCAGCGATGCTTGGGGCGAGGTGAGTCAATAGTGCAAATGGCGACAGGACTTGTGATAAACCAGAGGGTATCCTCAAACCTACTCTCCTTGGATCCTCTACTCAGGTGGCCAGGGAAAAGCCATCGTTGTTTGATCCTGGCCCTGGAGTTAGAGAAGTGAGGGAGGATTAACTAGGTTATGTTATGTTTATTAAGTTTATATAGCACTTTAATCCAAAGCGCTTTACAATAAAACAACAAGATACAATAATGGAAGAAGCAAGTTAACAATCATGAGACAAACCAGCGTAACAATATGTAGAACAGTTTCCTTGGATATTGGAGATGAGGGAAAAGTGAGAAGGAAGGGAGAGGGGGTAGAGAAGGGAAGGAGAACAAGATTCAGTTATGTGATCAATTATGTGATATAAGGTCAAGTGGATGTGAGAGAAAGGGAAGGGGAGGTATGGGGACAAGGGAGAAGGGAGGAGAGAAGGTAGGAGGTCAAGCGGGGAGTGGAGAAGAAGAGCTTTCAAGGAGGTGAATGTGTATGTGGGGGTGGAGCGGATAGAGAGAGGTAAAGAGTTCCAATGTAGGGGGTCCAGGAGCTGAAAGGAACAGAAGCGAGAAGCAGCACAAGGAAACGGGGGTACAGTAAGTAGAAAGAGGTCAGCGGAGCGGCGAGAGGGAGTTTAGAAGGAGAGGAGAAGAGAGATAGGGAGGAGCAAGGTCATGGAGAGATTTAAAGACCAAACAGAGAAATTGAAATTTAAGTTGGGAGGGGAAGGGAAGCCAGCCGAGTTGAGAGAGTGAGGAGGAAATAGAGTTGCGAGGGCCGCAGAGGCAGAGAGTACGTATGGAGGAGTGGTAGATGGATTTGAAGGGGGTCAGATGAGAGGCAGGGAGTCCAAAGAAGAGAGAGGAACAGTAGAAGAGACGCGAGAAGATGAGGGAAGAGATTAAGAGTTTAGAAGCGTGGAGGTGCGGGAGGACCGGATCTTGCAGATGTTGTAGAGATGGTAAGGACAGGAACGAGAGGTGAGAGAAATGTGGTGGAAGAAGAAAAGGGAGGAGTCAAAGTGGATACCAAGATTGCGAACATAGGTGAGATGGGGAGATAGGAAGGGGGACTGTGGATAGAAGGAGGAGGGCTAGGGGAAAGAGTGTTAGAAGGAAAGAAGAGGACTTCCATTTTGTCTGTGTTAAGGGAGAGTTAATGGGATGACATCCAGTTTTTTATAGCTGTAAGGCAGGAAGATAGTGAGTGATGAAGATCAGGAGTGAAAGAGGAGAAGGAGAGAAAGAGTTGGGTGTCATCAGCGTAGAAGTGGTGGGGAATGCCGAAGGAAGAGATGACGGGAGCGAGAAGGGAGGTATAAAGAGAGAATAGAAAAGGGCCTAGTACTGAGACTTTGGGACACCGTAGTCCAAGGGGATGCAGGGTGAGGTGCGGCCACCCCAGGCGACAGTGTAGGAACGATTGGAGAGGTAAGAAGAAAGCCAGGTGTAGGGTCCCTGGAAATTGGGGAGAGGATACCCACAGCGAGACATGGTATCCCCCTTTCTCTCCTGAAAATCAACCTCACTCTTCCTCAGAGGGGAGGAGACCAGCAGCGAAAAGGGATCAGCAAGGAAACCTTTTAGCGAAGGAGGAAGCTGTGGTGGGTCCTGCAGGAGAACCAAGACGCTGGCAGATGACCCCAGGAAGCTGTGAAACCAAGGGCCAGGTGGGCCGCAGAAGACCACAGGTGGGGAAGCCTCAACTGGCGGAGGTCAGCAGCCAGAGCTGTGGACACAGAAGAAAGAAAAACGGTGACTGACAGCGACCATGGAGCGAGAGCAGAGCTGCTGGCGGGATCCAAGAAGAAAGTGAAGTGGGAGAGGAGCTTACGTGTGAAGGCAAACGTGTCGGCGTTGTCGCAAGTATGCAATGTTATTCCCAGCTAAACTACGAGTGGAACACAATGGCCGAGTGCAGTTCTTTCACACCCCAGAGGAGGCTAATAGGTTTTTGGAGCTGCTACCAAGGGCGCCATACTGCGGGGAGATCAATGAGCACGGCGGAGACCCTCCTTAAGGAATGAAACCATGGAAAATATATACCAATAAGACGAGAAACAAGCCACGGAATGGGCAGGCAGAACACTGTAGCTAAATGGGGCTGTCAGGGTGGCTGGTTGCCCCAGCGCCCTCCATGAAAGAGCATTTGTTTGTTGGGAAGAGGAGGAGGGAGGGTGGTAACTGGTAGGTTGGGGTTGCTGGTGGGGGGTGGGTGTAGGGGAGGGGAATGGGTTGGGATGTTAGTAACCTTCAGAGGTCGTTGGTGCTACATAATCTCACTGGTCATGAGAATTAAGTGTTACTACTGGTTCCGCATTGTGGAATGTTTGGAATGCCCAAACACTTGTAAACATAAAATGGAAAACTCACTGAATAGGATGACATGATACATCAGGGCCCTGAACTGCCCGTCTAAATGTCACAAAATTGTTTTATATATGCAGCGACACCATGTGGACATAGCATTTCTGCAAGAGACTCACCTAACCCCTGGCAGGGAGGCGAAATTCGAGCAGAGATGGGGCTGTCATCGCTATTTTTCCTCATACTCCACGCACTCCCAAGGGTTGTGTATAATGCTGCGAAACTCTGTAGGGTTTTGACTAATTGCCCAGAGCAGAGACCAGGAGGGGTGGGCCATAATAGTAAGAGAGACAGGGTGGTCACAGCTCTTTACAGCTCTTTACACAGACAACATGGTGCTTTATATCTAGGACCCAGAGCAAAACCTGGGCCCTGTCATGATGGACATGGTGACCTTCGGGGACTACTCTGGACTGTAAAGATCTTACACATGGCATGGGGTTGCCTGAGGGTCTGACAGTTTTGGTCACAGGTCTTCGAGGCGCTAAGTGGAATAGTGGGGAGGACATGCAGCAGAAACCACTGACAGCACTATTGGGGGTACACCAAACATGTCCCGAAGCATGCCAGGAAGTTAGCTGGGCTATTATTGCTGTTAGCTAAAAGACGGGTGGCACTGGTGTGGGGTAACACTCAAGTCCCCAAGGTGAAGCAATGGCAGACAGAAATCCTATGCTGCAACAAAATGGAGACAAAATATGGGCGGCTTGCGCAACCACAGTCTAAACCCAAAGACATATGGGGACCATATACACATTACCTCATAACACAAAATCGCCAGGATGGGGAGGACAACTGAAACCACCTCACATCCTCCTCCCATCATTGGATTAATGCATTGATCTAGCTCAGCGAATCGGTAGCAGAAACACTGGCCACACTTAACAGCATATGGACAATTGTTAAGAGAGGAAGAATGTATTGTACCACTACACTGCAAGTGATGTTGGAGGGGGGGTCTTGCTGTTTTATGAAGCCATCACCCTGCTATGCAGACGGCACGTTTTGTTATCTTTTTCTACGACAGAAAAGACAATAATAAGAGTTTTAAATTATTTCTTTTCTTAGAAAGAAACCCGAAAGAGCCTAAAGGAGGCGTGGAGCTGCTTCTGAATATTGAAGGAGTGGGCACAAGTACAACTGGAACTGTTTTGCACTTGGGGAAGGGAACCCCAAGTTTCTGTGGAACTGTCTTGAACTTGGGGAAAGGAATCCCAAAGTTTTGTGGAACTGTCTTGAACTTGGGTAAGGGAACCCCAAGGTTTTGTGGAACTGCCTTGAACTTGGCAAAGGGGAGCTGATAAGTACGCCAGGGGCTGGAAGAGGCTCAGAACTTTGGAACACTATTTCTTTTATTGATGATATCCCTGCACATTGTTTAGCTTTAGTTGTGAGGGCGAGTATTGGTTAGTTTCTTTAGGTAGGGAAATCCCACCTTAAGATAGGGCAGGTTAGGCCTTTAACTATCCTGACATTTGAGTAAATAAAACATTTTATTTGAACTTTGGATCTGTTGTCTGTGTCTTGCTTCATGAAGCCTTCACAGACCATCAATAATAATATTGCAGCCAAAACTCCAGGATTAAGGGGGTGCATGGTGGCACTAGCAGTATAGGAACAAGGGCAAGAAATAAAGAAACTATGAGGTACAGAAGCTACTTGATCACGTATTCAAGGCACAGCAGGAATAAAGCTGGTGGCGGTCATTGCTCAGTGTGTCCAGAACGGACCAGCAAAGACCGGCTATTTGAAGATGCACCGGTGCTGTTGCGTCTCATCAAAAATAAGTAGCCCAAGCTACTAGGTTTGCTGGAAAATGCATTCAAACCACACAACACAGCGATTCAATCACGCAACAACGTTTTCCCCAGTGCAGACCCGCTGATAAAGCGCTAGCAGTTGTAAACAAAATAAATCAGAGCTTTGTTATTATCATATCAATCTAATCAGTACAATTTTACTAAGATAGACTAAGCACCCGTTGGGTGAAAGTCCCAGGCATTAGGTGCCCAAAGCCTTCCTTGATGTGCTTGATGTCATGTCGGGCTTCTGGGCACCTGATGCCGAGAATTTCAACCCTCCCCACGTAATCCACATAAAACAACTTCCTTATACATTCATGTTACTTTTTTTCAATACAAGACAAGATAAAACATTATATATGTTGTGCATCTATGAAAAAAGCATTCAGAAATGGACATCTAGATTGCACATACACCAATGATGTTATTAAAGTTCTACGGAAATATAGACGATTGCTGCCCTCGATGCAGATCCCCTGGGGCTGCACATCTAGATATGCTGGTATCCGGTAATATTATCCCCATATATATGGTCACCATACATAATGTCGCCGGGAAAAGGTTGTGGTGACCATATATATGGGGTCAAGGGGAGCGGGTGTTGCAGAGGTGTCCCCTGCTCCCCTTGAGAAAATAAAATGTGCTTTGGAAGGTTGCAGGGTTGTTCCTCGCATGTTCAATGTAATAACGTCTCTGCAAAAAACGGCAATTTTTTGGTGACTTTTTTGCCAGGCGACATTTTTGCAGGGACATTATCACATGGAACCGATATGCTCTGGTCATGACCATTGCTTTCAAAATATATGTCTAATATATGTGCTGCATTGTCCTCGATGATGGGCTTGACTGCACCAGCAGACCCTCACTGGCGCTTGTTGGTTTGCTATGACATAAGGGTGGGGGCAAAACGCAAGTTTGTCAATATAGACTTTTTGTTTCAGAAAATGTGAAACTGGTATGGTGCATACATTCTAGAAATAGTGCAGACACTTTATGGTTTGAAACCCATAAACATGTATGAACAAGTATATGAGATTAATAGATCTAACTTGTTGTTTTACTGCTCTTGTTACGTGTCCAAACCTGTCAATTGTTGTTTAACTGATGTATTTGAGGAGTGATATTTTGGGGGCGGGGGGACTCTAATAAGGAACTGACAAAAGTTCTGTTGACATGCTTTTGAGTTAAAAGCGTCTTCCACCTTCCCACTGAGACATCAAGGCATAAATACATTTAGAAACTGTTTTCATCTGCTGTCTGCATTCATGAACTGCAGGGACGTATGGTAGGGTCTGTGCCAAGACAACAGTCGAAGTTAATTTTCCCGAGTCTCATTGTCCCGTACCACAAGGTGGACATGGCGAACAAGGCTTAGTCACAGAGTTTAGGGCATGCAAATGTAAATGATGCTGCATAGAAAACATGTTTACAATAGATCACTATGAGGTGTGAAGCGGGTGCACAGAGGATTTCTGGAGAAACAGTGGGAGGGGTGCCCATTCCTTTAATATGACAGGAATTGATTCTCAGTTTTTCAGGGGGGTGTTGCTATAAATAATATTATATTGTGAATTATGTTTTATATAACATCGAGTTAGAAACAAAGTAATTCAGTGCCTCCCTAATTTGCCACCTCTATGATTTTATGGAAATTATGCCAATGTATTGCACGTTCAAAAATAATCAAATAAGGCTAGATTATAAACAGAGTGTGTACTCACCATCTCCTCTCACAGAAATATATTTTGCATCTCCCTCCCTTCTTCCTGTGGCTTCAGCACTTAATATGTACTTTGATGACAGAATGGATTGCTATCAAAACAATAATAAAAAAGACGGTAATCATGATTAGAGCACTGCCAATAGTAACCCATGTCATCAAAAGTAACAAAATTACCAAAACATGTTTTGCTACAATATGTGGTACACAAGTGGTCTTTATCGTAGTTAACTCTGCTGTTGTTCATGATCCCCACTACTTCCTTTTCGAAATAACTGAGAAATGTTCAAAGCAAGAGAAATTGGTATCCAGCACTTTTCATTGCTGTGATGCTGGAAATGCATTGGAGGGACAGGGCCTCCCTGTCCTTGTCCTGTAGTCCTTTTTCATTTGTGTTCTGTATTGTGTTCTGCCCAGGAGTCCATGTGGGACTTCCTATTTTTGTTTAGGTGTACAGACCCATAGGATACCCTTATGGCACCCATGGGTGGGGCTACAATCCTGTGCCCCTAGTGTATGTTGTTGGGCACCTGTGTGTGGCCCACGGAGCAGGGTATGGGCTGGTGGCAACTCCATGCTGAATTTGACAGGTGCTCTGAGTATCCTCCATTTTGGGGCTACCCAGGCCCTGCCATTGGAATCAGCTGATTCCTGATAGGAAACAAGATGGCCCCTGTGGCCTCCTGCTTTCTATTGCCTGTTACCTTGTTTTCCCAAAGACCTGGGAAGCCCTGACTCTGTCCCTTCCCCCTGACTGGCTGTTGGGTGGAAGTTCCATATATTGTATTGTAGTGAAGTCCAGGCCAGACTGGATGGAGCCTTCCCAGTGACTGTATGTTGTGGGTACACCCTGTGGGTTGGACCTGGGTGAATGGAGTGTGTGACCAATATGCACTTCTTGTTGTGGATTCTGGTTTCTGGTATGAAATACAATGACTGAGCCCTGCCAGAAACTGGTATGAATGCAGTGTGTAGTGTTGAATGGCTGGGTACATGTCCCAATACACATTCCTTGTTGTGAGTGTCTGAGAGGGAGGAGAATGGCCTGAATGCACTGTATGCCTGATTGGCTGACTAACTGCCCTTCTGAGTGATTGGTTGCCTGAGTGTAACCCAGCAGAATGAATGGGAGATCAACTAGTATATCTGGGGGCCTTTCACTGCTAGAAATCATTCAGAAGCTGAAGTTGATACTTGAAGCTTATCCTTGAAGCCCAGCTGGAAGAAGATTTCCTGCTGTATTTGCTTCGACCTGATCCGAAAGCTGTCACCGAGGACTGATCCGAGAGAGGACATGGTTAGGCGGCCTCTTCCCGAGCTCCATGGGACCATCGAGCACCGCTAACCTTCGCCGAAGCTCTCTGGAAGTCAGACCATCGACAGGCGAACGAAGAAAAGCACCGGACATTCCGTCCACAGTCGTCGACCAGGGTTCGCAGGTTTGCTATAACTGCTGGAGGCCTGTCGAAGCCGCATTGCCCAGAAGCAGAGAGCGCTTGATGCTGTGCCATCGACGACCGGAGCCGCAACGCTCCATTGGTTAAGACATTCAAATTGAAGGAATCTCTCGCCAGCACCGCCGACCACTTTGTCCCGCCGGAGAAAGTCGAGGCCATTGACGCGCCAAGGAGAATCCGCCGGTGGGTTTCCCATCACCGAAAGACTGCAGAGACGCTGGACGACTCGACGCCCTTGCTGGGCCAAAGTTCTTCATAGACTCTTTGCGGTCCTCCACTATCGACATCGAGGTGCCCTGCACGCCACATCCTCGCAGGACGTCTTCAACTCGTCGTCGATGAGCACCGCCAGGACCGAAGCTACTTCCTCAACGCCATCAAACCTTTCATCGAGGATCATCGACGCCAAGTTCACCTTCTCCGAGGCCCATCGACGACCCGTGGCTCCTGCTTTAAAGGGAGTCACTCAAGAAGGATCCATCGACGCCTCCTCGAGGGACTCTGCTATTCCACGTACATTGGGGTGGTAGAAACACTGTAGAAAGAAATAAGACTAATTGAACAATATATGGATTGGGCTTGTAGTATACCTTTATTTTACAGGTTGCCCAGGTTGGGGGATCTCCACACAGAACGGTGTCTAGTGGTAGGGGCCAGTATTCTGCCGATTGTTCTTCTATGCCTATTGTTGGTTACCTTTATTAATTGATTTGTGTGACATTTGACCAGCGCCCAGTTGATGCACTTTAATGAAATCTGATAATAATTGTAGTACCACTTAGAACTGTATATATTTGCCATTGTAGATTAACTGAGCACAAAGTGAGTTATTGTGATTGTGTATATAACCGTGAACCTTAATTATATAAAGACTGTTTTCACTAATACAGTGTGTGGGCATTACTTTGTGGGTGCTTGGGGACTACACTGTACTTAAGAACCAGCCCGCATCACCTCCGGAGAAGCTAGGCCTTGACTGTTCGTCCATTGCTACTGTAATAGAGAATCTTGGCTGGGGTCCTCTGCAACTCTCCTCTACCATATAGAGAGAAGGTGTACAGACACCACCTGCAGTCTTTAAATTTGCGGACTACGCCGTACTGTTAGCAGCATCGCCACAGGGGATTGAGGACAGCTTTGGCGTCAGTCGTGAAGAGGTGCAGGGATTTAAGACTAACTCTCAACATTAGTTGTCCCCGGAGGATAGCTCAGTGGCAACGTGCTCGCCTTGGAAACAAGACGACACGAAGCAACACAGGTTCAATCCCCGGGTCCGCGCTTAGAAACCTATGGGTATTAAGCACGTGATAAATACGCAACTAAAAGACATATTCCTGTAACAGAGCCTCGATGCCCACGGGCTGTGTGAGCGCTTTAAAAATGCAAATAATAAATAAATAAAATTAATAAAACGAAATCCATCGTCGTCAAACCCAAATTTGTGAAATACCAGAATATTGACATTAGAATTGCTGATCATGGGCTGGAGCAGGTTAGGTTTTATGATTATTTGTGTATAAGGTTCCACGAGAATGGCCAATGGACACCCCAGGTGGAGAAAGCATGTATAGTGGGGGAGGAGGGTACCTTTTTTTTTTATCGACATGGAAGACATGCTGTTGCCCCTGCATTAGAGCTATACAGGAAAAAAGCTGTTACTGCTGCTATTTACGGGGCAGAACTTTGAGGCTACGCTAATATAACTGGTTTATGTGTAGTGGAAAGCGTTTTTGAAGAGCTTGTTTATGTTGGCCCCTGGATCTCCTAATGCCCTCTTGCACCTGGAGGTTGACCTTTGTCCCATTTATGTTATTCTTTGTATGAAGCCAGCCCTATATTGTGTTCGACTCCGGTGTACCCCTTGTTATGAAAGATTTCATTTATGTGTAATTTTCCCTCCAGTTGTGGACCCCCCAAACCTTTTGTTTGGCTATCCTATCCTGACTTTTTATCAGTGGAGCCCAGCCTTCAGCTGTGCTCCCCTAGGCTTTTTCTCACTTTTTATGGGGAAACCGATACATCCTTCAGAATATCAGTACTGGGAAACTATGTTTCCCTTAGTCTTTGACTATGTTGCCATTTCTTGACAACTCTTTAACAGTACACAAAGTACCTTTCAGTACCGTGCGCTGGGGTCCTTTTTGTTTTATGGCCCTAGACACCCTCGAAGGACTTTTTGGTGATTGTACAAGTGTGCCTGGGACAAACTGGTGGCAGCAGTTGCTTTTAATATGCGTTTTACTTCTTTTTACTAAATCACATTGCGTTTACCACGTTTGGTTCAAGACTGTCGCTAGGTCCGAAAATGGCTGAGCCACTAAGTCTTTTGCTCTGTCCCATTGCCATTTTGTCCCTTGCCTTCACCCAGGTCCAATAACCCGGGTTTTCCTTATTTGAGCATGGGTAGTGATGGTGCGCGTCAGGGGGCAGACCCCATGTGTTGGGTCTGGCGCAATGCGTTGTGAGAATATACCGTGTCGGTGGTGGCATGAAAATATGCATGAGGGCAGTGATAATGGTGCGCATCGAGGCAGGACCCCGTGCGTGGGCCTGGTGCAAAGTGTGTGAGGGGCAGGGGGTGACCGCGCTGTTATAAGGAGCTATGATGACCGCGCTGTGATGAGGAGCAGCAATGGTAAACCTTTTTATGAACCAATATGAACAGGTCCATGCTTTCTCCAATACAGACTTCAACAACCTGATCCATAAATGGTACCGATAAATCGATGATGTTTTGATGATATGGTCAGGCACATCAGACCAACTTGAGACCTATAAGGAATACCTAAAACACAATCAGTTTGGGATCGAACTAACAGAGTCACATAGTGATCACACCATTGACTTCTTAGACATCAAAATCACTGTGAATAACAAAGGACTGAAAACTACCATCTACACAAATCCTACCGAAGTTAATTAGGTCCTGTTTGCAACAAGTTGCCACTGCAGAATTGTGATAGACAATATCCCAAGAGGGGAATTTATAAGAGCCAACAGAAACTTCAGTACGAAGCAGGCGTTCCAAGCGGAATGCAATCTATTACAAAATAGATTCTCAGTGAGAGGATACATGGAGAGGGCGATTGAATTAGAAATCACAATGGCAACCAACAGGGCTCCGAAAACGCTACTGACTCCGAAAGCCAGTTCTGAACCACAGAAAAATGTCATGATATGTGACCAGGTTTTATCAAGACTGTCACCAGGTGCAGAGAATACTCAGCAAAAACTGGCACCTTCTAAGCATTGACTCGGACATCCAACAATGGATACCGGCCAGGCCCCAAATCTCACACACCAAAGCGCCAACACTAGGTACCATGCTCAGCCCATCATACACCGCACCCCCTTCCAAAACAGAGAACTTAAATTGGCTCACATCAACAAAAGCTGCGGGTTTCCACAAATGTGGAACTTACATCATGGGCCTCATGCGCTGAATGCTTAGTCTATCTACTTTAGCGAGACCCAATGCCACGAACTCACCCAATTTATAAATTGCAAATCCAAATTTGTCATTTCTGATGCTTGTTAATCTGCTTAGATTCACATGCTGTGCATATGGTCCGACATCCAGTGGTAACCGCAGAGTATTGCATCTTGTCTTTCGGGGACCGAAAGGGGACGTCGGCATAGGCGTGTCTGTAACACTATCCCTATCGCGACGTGTGTAGTACCCAAAATCTCTCACGCGCCGAGGTCCCTCAGATTGTTTTTTTCCGCCCAGATAAGTGGTCGCCCTATAGCAGAGCTCTTACTAGAGACATTGTTTATCTTACCGAATTGCCGGTTTATTCCCCGTTAAGTCATTCGCCAATCACTACAACCTCGACAAAGACTACAGGAGAATTGGCTACGGCTGTGGATTCGGCGCCTAAGATCCGGCGGCCGGATTGTCCACGTGGTCGGGCCCTCTGGCTGATCTATACAGTAGGGAGAGTGGGGTCGGGGTGGCCATATTGTTTAGGTCTTTCCTCCTTTCCCCTCTTTTCCCTTTTGGTCAAGTCATCCTTCCCTTTTGCTATGGAAAGGACTCCCTTTAGATTCTGCCCTAAGTGTAGGGTCAGATATCCTTGGAAGGACGATCACAGGACGTGTAACGCCTGTCTCCCTCTAGAGCATGACAAGAAGCGGTGTGCAGCGTGCAAACTCCTTCGGCCCAAAACCCTAACGGAGCGCCATGTAAAGCGGTGGGCCGCGTACGGCATGTCACGCGTGGAGCCTCTCTCCCCCACCGCCACACCAGGCGAAAGTGACGGGGGTACTTCGGATGACCAAACGTCCAACGCGGATGTTATAGACCTTGAGGCGGACACTTCTAGGTATGCCACGGCCGTCCCCGACCCTTCCATGCTCGACTTTGGTCTTGCTACAGGGACCACACCCGGCGACAGGGGTGTACAATCGCACCGCAACACTAAGCACACAACCCCTATGCCAATTTCGACGGTTGCATCAAAAAAGGCAAAAGCGCTAACGAGGCAGCCGAAATCCAAGGCCTTCTACCCATTCGCAGCAGCGCATGGCGACTGGGCAAACAAAAAAGACTAACGGCGCTACTCCTAATCTTACACATGTCGAAAGTCGGGAGCCCGACACTTCGACGAGTCCCAAGGCCCCTATAGGCCCAAAAGATACGACTAGGCCTCTCCACAGAAACCCGTCCGCTAAACCTCCTAGTGGCAGGGACGGTCTTTCTTTTTGTCTCTCGACGATTCAGCGTCTATTCAAAGTAGCATTGGAAGGATCGCGGCGGCGGTGGGTCTTATCCCGGTCCCGCCAAAGATTATGGGTCAATCCGCGGAAAGGTTTTTGGTGGATTATGTTCCTGATTCCGATGGGACTTACGTAGATAGTCAAGAGACACTCTCCGACACCCTTAGAAGTTCCCGTCGACGCCAAAGGGCGGAGAATGTCACTTCTCGTGCCGGTCCGTTCGGGTCCTCTCAATGGACTACAGAAAAGTTTGAGGGTTGTATGGATCGGCTGGAGCAGATTATCGCCTCTTCAGATCATCTGCCCACAAAAAAATCACGGGTAGACCCTAACCTTCAAGTTCAGGTAGATCAGTCTCAGGTTTCCCAACAAGAAGACTTGATACTTATAGAGATATCTATAATGAGGAAGAGGAAGCGTCCTTTCTCGAAAGCTATGAGGAGGACAAACAGGACACGACAGACAACTGGGAGGAGACCCGGCAGGAAGATGAAAACCCTTGGACACAAGATCAGGATGCTGATATTGTAATCCTGGATTCTCCTCCCTCCACTCCGGCTTGCCAGGCCTCCCCTGTGGATGACCAAATGGCTTCCAACTCCATTTTAAAAAAGCAGCAGAATTCTTCAAGATTGCCACCCGAGAGGCGGGACCGGAGCAGGATTTCGTGGAGGGTATTATCAAAGAAAAACCTCTAGCGAGTCAATCCACCCCCCTCCTTAACTCTGTTCGGAAGCGGGTAGCCCCATCTTTGGTTACACCTGCTCAGACACGGGCAGTGAACACAAGAGTCGAAAAATGATTTTGACCTTCTCCGACCGATCCTCTGTATATCAAAGGGCACGCCATCCCGGACTCACTGGTCGTGACTACCACTCGAAAGAGGGCAGAGTTACCCCTTACCACGGGAGGATCACCACCGGACAAGGACTCTAAGAGGTTGTATGCCCTGGGCAAACGTGTCACTTCAGCAGCTGCATACACCATTCGGATTGCTAATAATACTACGCTATTAGCAAGCTACGCTGATGCCCAATGCAACCTGCTCCAAGAAAGCCTTCAGGAGGTTCCAGAGCCAGCCAGAACAAAGCTTCTCGTCATTGTTGCGGAAGGAAAACTGGTTAATCAAAATGTGGTCAAGAACACCCTGGACACTGCAGAAACAGCAGGCAGGTCTCTTGTGCAAGGCACTCTTCTAAAAAGACACGCATGGCTGCGGACATCGGGCTTCAGGCCTGAGACTCAGGCCTCTCTTATTAATAAACCCATTGAAGAAACTAACCTCTTCGGGAAAGCAGTGGATGAAGCGTTGGAGACGGCCAAGAAGGAGCACGAGACTATAAGGTCCTTGCACCAGATTACACAGAAACCCTCCTCCCAGAGGGGTAATATTTCTCACCGGTCCTTTCGAGGGAAAGCCCGTGCCGGTCAGAACAACTACGTCACGGGTAACTTCAACACCAGTCAAACATCCGGAAGCCCTACCTACTACCCCCAAAGGAGTCAGAAACGTGGCAAGGGTAGAGGCAGGGTCCCCAATCCCAGAGGAGCCTCAGCCTCTGGTCAGAAATGACCACCAAGTTCAGGTCCCCTCCCATGTCTCCCCGGTCAGGGGGCGATTAACATCTTTCCTCAAGGCATGGGAGGGGATAACTTCAGACCAGTGGGTCTTAAAGACGGTCGCCCACGGTTATTGTGTGGAATTCGCCCGACCTCCACAGTTCAGACCGCCGCGATCACGACGCCTTTCACTGGACCATCTGCAGATCCTGATCCAAGAGGTGGAAGCTCTGCTGGGAAAGGATGCCATAGAAGCCGTCCCGATTCTTCAGGTAAACAAGGGTATCTATTCAGTGTACTTCCTTGTACCCAAAAAGGATCTCACCATGCGTCCTGTTCTAGACCTGTGGCCAGTGAACAAGTTCATAAAGCCCCAGAAGTTCCGCATGGTAACACTACAGGAGGTGATCCCATTGCTGAAACAGGGGGACTTCATGGCAACATTGGATATGAAAGAGGCATACTTTCATTTTTCAATGTTGCCAGCGCACAGAAAATACCTAAGGTTTATGATTCAGGACAAACACTACTAGTTCAAAGTACTCCCCTTCGGCATCGCCTCAGCGCCAAGGGTGTTTACCAAAGTCCTGGCAGTGGCAGCAGCACACCTGCGCAGACTATCAGTCCCGGTTTATCCTTACCTCGACGACTGGCTCATTACGGGGTACTCGCTCGACGCTTGTTTTTCGAACACCCAAAAACCAGTAGATCTCCTCTTCAGCCTGGGTTTTTCAATCAACGAAAAGAAATCCAGCTTAGTCCACAGCCAAGGAAAACAATTTCTGGGAGTGCTAATTCGGACGGAAGACAGCCTTGTCTTCCCCTCCAGCGAGAGGGTTCAGAACATGCTCCCTCGTGTTCCTCAATATGTAGCCAGTCGGGAGGTGACGGTACGCAAAGCTATGCGTTTGCTAGGGATGATAGCGTCATGCATATACTTGGTTCCCCACGCGCGGCTGCGAATGCGTCCCATGCAAGAGTGGCTCAACAGCCAGTGGTGTCAGGCCAGCAGACAATGGGAAGATCTGTTAGTTGTCTCGCCAGCCCTCGTTCTCTGTCTGCAGTGGTGGTCAAGAGAAAACCTCTTGAAGGGGAAGACCTTCACCACCCCTGCAGTGGAACCCACTCTTACAACAGGCGCATTTCTCACGAGGTGGGGGGGGATCACCTGCTACAGCAGACAGCACACGGAGTGTGGTCCCCTCCGGTAGCATCCAATCATATAAACTTACTGGAGCTACTAGCGGTGTTCAAAGCATTGAAACCCTTTCAGGGGCAACTGCAAGGGAAGACAGTGCTGATCCTAACCGAAAGCACTACAGCAATGTATTACCTGAACAAACAGGGGAGCACTCACTTTCCAGGGCTATCCAGGCTGTCCCAGAACATTTGGATATGGGCTCTCAGACACAAGATGTTTTTGTTGTCCCAACATGTTCCAGTGGGAACTCAATCTTCTGTCAGACGTACTCAGCAGAGATTTTCTTCTACCAGAAGAATAGGAATGGCGGCTGCACGAAGACATTGTGTCCAACGTCTTCGCAGAATGGGGTTTCTCGGAGATCGACCTGTTCGCTACTCAGGAGAACGCCCAATGCCAAGACTACACCTCCAGGTACCCCCAGAAACGATCCAAGGGGAACGGTCTCTGGATAACTTGGTTGGGGAAATTTGTCTACGCGTTTCCCCCCCCCCCCCGACTCCCCTTCTCAAAAAGATAGTGCACAAGATGCACCAGGAACCAGTTACCATGATACTGGTGGCCCCCATGTGGGCCCGCCAACCCTGGTTCGCTCACCTGATGGAGATGTCCCTCTCCCCACCAGTCAAACCCGTACAACATGTTGTCTCGGGACAGAGAAGAGACCCTCCACCCACAAACTCTGAACTTAGCAGCCTTGCTCCTGAGATCATAGAGTTTGGACACCTGCAACTCCCTCAGAGATGCATGGACATACTCAGGGAAGCGAGAAAGCCTAATACACGTTATTGCTATGCTAGCAAATGGAAACGTTTTTTCATCTGGTGCAATTCCAAGGGCGTCCATCCCATCGATTGCTCACCCTCACACATTGTGTTGCATCTAACCCATCTGTTGGACTCTGGGTTAGTCTTCAATTCCCTAAAGGTTCATCTGGCTGCGCTGTCAGCCTACACCACATCACAGCAAAAACTATCGTGGTGGATACCAGTAATTAAAGCCTTTATGGAAGGGGTTAAGAGGATTTATCCTCCCATCTCTCATCCAGCCCCTGGGTGGGATCTGAATGTGGTTTTGACCAGGCTCATGGGAGCTCCCTTTGAGCCTATGCATAAAGCAAGTCTGAAAGATCTGACTTATAAGACAGCCCTCCTAATGGCTACCACTTCTATCAGAAGGGTTAGCGAACTACAGGCTCTTTCTGTTTTAGACCCCTTTGTTACAGTCCACAAAGATAAGGTAGTTCTGCGCACACATCCCAGGTTTGCGCCGAAATTTATTTCAAAGTTCCATTTGAACCAGTCAATCGAACTACCCATGTTCTTCCAGAAACCTACTAACATGGCCAAAGGAAGCCTTCACACACTAGACGTGCGCAGGGCAGTCATGTTTTACATGGAAAGAACTAAATCACTGAGGAAGACTAAACAATTCTTTGTTTCAGTGGCAGCTGGTAGAGAAGGGGATCCTGTCTCTAAATCAGCGATCTCAAGGTGGATTGTCAAATGCATCACACTATGTTACACTCTTGCAAAGAGAGAACTGCCCTTCAAGCCTAGAGCACACTCTACTCGAGGCACTGGGGCATCCATAGCATTCATTGCAAATGTTCCCCTAGAGTCCATTTGGAAAGTGGCAACCTTGAGTTCTGTACACACCTTTACAAAACACTATTGCCTAGAAACTCATTCTAGGTCTGATTCTCAGGTGGGACAAGCAGTACTAAGACATTTGTTCTCTACTGTTCCTTCTCACAACCCACCTCCAACTCCGGGTACTGCTCGCTAGTCTATGCACAGCATTTGATTCTAAGCAGATTAACAAGCATCAGTAGACATGCATTACTTACCGTAAAAGCATTTCTGATGATTGTATCTGCTTAGATTCACATGCGCCCTCCCTGCCTCCCCGCTCCGGGTGGAAGGAACATAGTCTTCTTACTACTTCTCCCTTATGTACTCACTCACTATAGCCTAGGGCTCCCTCATGGCAGAAAAAATACAATCAGAGGGACCTCGGCGCGTGAGGGATTTTGGGTACTACACACGTCACGATAGGGATAGTATTACAGACATGCCTATGCCGACGTCCCCTTTCGGTCCTCGAAAGACAAGATGCAATACTCTGCGGTTACCACTGGATGTCGGACCATATGCACAGCATGTGAATCTAAGCAGATACAATCATCAGAAATGCTTTTACGGTGAGTAATGCATGTCATATGTGATTACCTGTACCTGTAATCTGAAATATATCGGCACTATTATCAGAGAACAGAGAACCAGGATCAGAGAATACCTGGGCCTACTAAACTCACAGGACGAAAGATTTCCGTCGGCTTTAGATTTATATATGATATGATAGGTTATTTATAACTTGCTTAATAACCCGGGTCTGAGCTTAATACCCAGAGGTTTCTTGGGATCCTGTGTTGCTCTGTGTCGTCTTGCTTCCAAGGGGAGCGCATTGCCCCTGAGCTATCCTCCCAAGACATTGGCAGGAAAACCATCAACTTGAAAAGAAAAAGGTCATCAGATTTGTGGGACTGGAACTTATCAAATGCAATCCCAGAGGAGGTAACAGGGAACTCAGACTATGTCAACGGGAGGCAAAGCTCATCTGTAAATACAGAAGTGTTTGCCAAGGCCTTAACTCTGATCACAAACTAAATGTTTTTCTCCGAAAGTGTTGTTCTCTGAAACTGGCTTTGGCAACCTCAGTGTTTACTATGACTAGACAGATATCCCTCACAAATGTCCAAGTACTTCGGAAACCATATGTGAGTGCTGTTATATCTGTGAAACAAGGATCCCCACTAATCCCATTAATTGATATAATCCTCACGGATAGAGCGCCGGCCCCTTCCAAATCCCCCCTCACTGCCCTCCCTAATTAGAACTACTCCTGCAGTAGATATCATGCAATCACCCTATGCGCCACCTTCGCAACTGACTCCAAATTGTTAATTGTCTCTAGCCCATAACACATATACTCTCCAGCGATATGTGCCCAGCGTTGCTTGGTTCATAACACGCTCCACCATAATAATGTGTGCTAATATGCGCCACCTTGCACCCTACACACAGAGAATCTGCCTTGAGTGCTAATCCTATGGCCACAAGGCTCAACTACAGACATCAACTCCAGCCCCTAACTATACACATTCCAGCGCAATATGCCCAGCATTACTTGGTCATAACTCAAAGCTTCACCTTAATAAGGCTTGTTAATATGTGCCACAATGCTTCCACCACACACTGAATCTGCCTGCATTGATTTTCCTATGGCCACCCAGCATCCAATCAGAGTCCATCTTTCGACCGGCCAATCGACACTCAGATACCTTATATTAAGGATAGTAAGATTGCGGCTGGGATTGAAAGATCACTGTGACTGCTCATCTCGTTTCCAGAGGCCTCGCCGGCCTTGCAGGTAAGCTCCCCTCTCCCCACCATGCTCTCAGACATGGCACACCTACCAGCCACCCACGATAGCCGCTGCCACACTCACGCACGACCCCGCGGCACATACCCATTGTCCCCCTAATCCCAATCATGCTCCTTGCTCCTCATCACAGCGTCGTCATCATCATTGCTTGTTATCACAGCGCGGTCCCCCCTGCCCCTCACATGCTTTGCGCCAGGCCAACACACGGGGTCGTGCCCCCGACGTGCACCATCATCACCGCCCTCATACATATTTTCATGCCACCACAGGCACGGTATATTCCCACATGCATTGCGCCAGACCCAACACACGGGGTCTGCCCCCTGGCTCGCACCATCACTACCATCCTTAATTAATATGATAGGTTATTTATAACGCGCTTAATACCCAGAGGTTTCTAAGCGCGGACCCGGGGATCGAACCTGTGTTGCTCTGTGTCGTCTTGCGTCCAAGACGAACACGTTGTCCTTGAACTATCCTCCCGAGACTAAATAATGTTCTCATGTTACCTCAGGCATGCTATATTCTAACGGGCCAATAAAAACCCACTGGGCTAGCTAAGGTTACTCCAGGGCATACCTGAAGTTCCAACCGCTTGACGGCATCCCTACGTCCTGCTCCACCCACTACCATGCTAGCCTCACCAGCTAGCACCCGTTCATGCTACCTGGCACCCTTTCCGATAGGGCGGATCCTGCTACACACTGACACAGCAATCAAGGGTGTCCACCTCAGGGTATCCACCTTAAACATATAGGATCACCACCCCCTTACCATGAGACCACCTCCTAGGGGGGCGCAGGCCACAAACCTCACATCGGCACTATGCGCCAGCTATTCTGCGCCAGATCATTCCCAGCCCCCCCCACTCTTAACACAGTCATTCCTCCTTCTCCTTAGTTGATATCCAGTCTCCTCAACCCGGGAATATATATCAGCATTACCTAACACGGTAAGAACATTCCCCATACCTTACCAATACCTAACAGCATGGAGCGAAACCATATCTAACAACCATTTTCTCTCTCTTTCTCCCTTCGCCCCTTGGTGCACCCTCTGTCTGCTATCATTTTGTCCCCATTTGGGCCAGATCTACCTTGAATATTACAAATGTATACTGTTCCCACTTTCACAAGTATGAAGCTGTCACATTGCACTTACCTCGCGTCACTATACTGTTCAACTGACATATGTTTGTCCTCATTTCACCTGGCAATGTACTATGTCACAACTCACATTGCTACTCAAGGCAACTCGCCACTCACCACACCACCAATATGGCACATTCACTATGCCACAACAACACAGCCTTGATAAAGACCCTATGGTCGAAACACGTGTCAGCTTTCTCATGTGATTGGCACTACATGTGCTCTACTGTGGCAACGTTATGCCAATTAAACCAACAATGCACTTAAAACCAAGTAGTACGACTCATCATTTGCTCGTGCTCGACACACTACCTTACCTTGTGATAATTTTTGAAATTCAGCGCCATTACAGACGGGGTTCCCATCCTCTTCCTATACCTCGTGAGAGTTAGTCTTGACCGCCTGCCAAGCTACCGAGATTGGTCTGGTTAGTCCAGAAGGTTCCCCTGTTTTACTAAACCGAGGGTGGCCTCCTAAACTTCTGCCCACCAGGTCAGAGTTTAGAAATCCATCTTAACACTCCTGGCCTTGAATCTTATTGCAATGTCCGTCTCATTTATTAAGTAGGGCTGGAGGAAAAGACTCCCTTGAGCCACTCATGTTAAAAAAGTCTTATAATACTTAAATGAGCAAGAACTTTGGCTGCGTACAGAAAACATCAATAAGGCAGCCTTCAACTGAGTCAAAAAAGCCATAATAATCTGGACCAGACAGAATATGACTGGTGCCTGTCAATTGCTGACGTTAGATTCTGGATACCAAGAAAATAAACTGGAGTTTGGATTTGAAGCATACCTCAATGTGCTTGAACCCCCTGTATGCTCGTATGCTTTATCTTTATTTCAGAATGGGCACTTTGAGGTTGGCCTTGTTTAATGAATCTTGGAAAAGACAAGGATCTGGCATGTGCCCTTTATGTAATTTATAAGAGTAAACTATCCATCACTTCTTGTTTTTGTGCCCAAACACAAGTGTCCTGAGATCTCATTATCTAAAACTAGTATTAATAGCGGGGGACAAGACCCCGTGGCTGTTGGCATCTTACAACATCTTACGCAGTTTACAAGAAAGCTTCCAAGACTTAACAGACCCAGTGGCTTCGTGTACCTGATCATTTTCTTTATCACAACAAATAACCTGCTTTGCGGATGGGCTCCACAGAGGCTCAAGAAAGGAGATTAGACACACAGAGGAAATATGCTCCTTGTCATCAACACAGTTTATTGGGTTACAGGGACGGTGCAAATATGACCTCGTGAACCCCCTGTCTATAGCCAACCCAACCTGCTTACAGCTTTTCTCTAGACGTCCAGGGATTGCAACGTCCACCACCATCTTTTAACCCCAGGTACACACCGTTATTTGTGATTGCATTTTGACAGTAGTTTGCCTGAAGATTTGTTAGACAATGAACATGTAAAACTGAAACACTGTTGTAATAATTATGTATTCATAGAGCCCTGAAGGAGGACAGACTGTCCGAAAATGCTTTAGCAAAGGGCCTCTACAGCACTAATGAAAAATGAAAAATGTCACACCTAATGCCTGCTAAGGCTCCGTTTACCCTTGCCATACGTCCTAATGACACACACCGTAGGACCCGAGCCTGGAGGTACCACCGCAGACTATCCAAAACTGGACATGTCCCTTTCATTCCCCATCCTCCGAGCATTACCACCCATGACTGCAACCCATGCTCTGTCATGCGAGACACACAGTGTACCATGCCTAACACTGCCTTAAATGTGACTGCACCCTGTGCTAAGGCTGCCTTAAATGTCATTGCACCCTGTGCTAATGCTGCCTTAAATGTGACTGCACCCTGTGCTAGTGCTGCCTTAAATGTGATTGCACCCTGTGCTAATGCTGCCTTAAATGTGATTGCACCCTGTACTAATGCTGCATTAAATGTGACTGCACTGCCCAGCATCACCAATATCTGTGACACTCGGAACACGACTGACTCTCCACTGCTATGTGCCCTAATCAACTCCCGGTCCCTACTGGCACACGCCTTGGATGTGCACGACCTCATAGTCAAAAACAAATTAGACATCCTCTTCCTTTGTGAAACTTGGCTAAACGAAGCATCAGGCCCTGCCCTATCCCTTGCCATTCCTGAGGGATTCTCCATCTATAGACAGGATCGTACTTCCCACAGAGGTGGTGGAGTTGCTGCCATCACAAGGGAGACACTCTCAATCAGGAGAGTCCAAGGGGACCTGTGCTCGAGCTCTGATTACCTTCTACTTGAGCTCAATCTATCACCTAACTGTACTATTGCCTTCCACATTGTCTATCGCCCTCCCGAGTCCAGCTCAAACTTCCATGAAGCCCTAATCCATTCACTTTCAGACAACCTTAAGAAGACCTCTAAAGTCATCCTCCTAGGAGATCTCAACCTTGGCCTAAACGAACCCAGTGACCACAACGCCACTGCCTTACACAAGGCCCTCTACACTCTTGGATTTTCCCAGGCAATCACCGCCCCCACTCACGCCAAAGGCCGCACGTTAGACTGGGTCTCCCACCACAACTGCTCACTAAATATCAAAGAGATCGCTCCCATTCAGTGGTCTGACCACCACAGCATTATATTTGACATTAACACCTCCAAAGGACCCCCCATGTCGGGTGTTCCTCTTCCTGCCGCACTCTCGAGAAGCTCAAAATTGCTCACCAGGGAAAATCTCACTCCACACCTTCTGGTGCCTGCGCTGCTCCCCCCCTTTAGCAATGACCCCACTGTTCTTGCTAATGACTTTAAAAAGAGCATCCCTCTAGCCATAGACACGATAGCTCCACTAACCCTCAAAAAAGCAAAGAAAGTCAAACATCCGAACGCCTGGTTTACCCAGAAGCTCCTACAGTTGCGTTCAAAGAAGAGAGCTGCACATCGTTCTTGGAAGAACAACCCTAAAGATTCCACTAAAGCTGCTTTCAACGCACTGTCTAATGAATATAAGACAGCCATTATCAAGGCCAAAGCCCTATCCTTTAACACAAGGATAGCCAACGCCAAAACCGCCACTAAAGACATTTTTGCCATTTTCAGAGAGCTCCAGACCCCCACCTCCCCTCCTCCCGCTTTTGTTAAAGACGAGGCTTGGTGTAACAAAAGTCATTCGGCCATGCTCGAAAAACTGGACACCCTGCACTCCAAAATCCTGGCCCACCAAAGGGCTCTTATCAATATCATAGCCAACAGCCACAGCTCATCTTCACCAGCCACAGACACCAACCAACCCCGCCTTTTTGAATTTAAGGACATGACTGAGTCTGAAGTCATTGCCCTCCTCACGTCTATCAAACCGTCCAACTGCAAAGGGAACGCATGCCCTGCACAGGTCATCAAGGACTGTGCAATCTCCCTTGCGCCTTTTATCACCGCCTTCATCAACGCATCCTTCCAGTCTGGCCACGTCCCAGCTGTACTCAAAGAAGCGTGGGTCCGACCACTCCTCAAAAAACCTGCCCTAGACCAATCGGTCCCAGGGAATTACAGACCTATCATCACTGTCCCATTCCTACTAAAAACTTTGGACAAAGCAGCTTACCTGCAAGTGCAAAGGTTCCTGGAGGACAACCACCTTCTAGGGCTTGGCAATCCGGCTTCGGGCCTCAACATGGTACCGAAACGGCCTTCCTTGACCCTAAAAATCAGATGGACGATCTTAGAGATGCAGTCAAACTGGCACTACTTCTCCTTCTGGACCTATCTGCTGCCTTTGACCTTGTTGACCACAAGACCCTATGCCACCATCTCGTCACTGCAGCGAATTCCTCCCCCAGGGCCTGTAAATGGATAACCTCCTTTCTGCAAGAAAGAGTAATGAAGGTTTTCTCCGACACAGCCTCTGCCAATCCCAGCCTCATCCAATGCGGCGTCCCACAGGGTGTAACGCTCACCTGGCTCCCACGGAGGCGCTGGTCTGGTCTGGGTTGCTGTGGCCTCTTCAAGCGTGATGCGCAGAATTCGGACCACCGATTGAACAGGACCCCCAAATCTTGCTTGTCTGGCGTGTAGGAATATCCTTCTGCAGATGAGAAAGGGGATTAACTGTCTGCTGAATAGTGTGCTTGCTCCCCCCTTCCCCTTTCGTTCTTCTCTGACTTCCTCCAAACCCCCGGTTTAAGCTCACCTTATGGTTTGGAAGGATGAACTCTCCATCCTTCTTCTGGTGCAGGGGCGCGCGTTCGTCCAGTTACTTCACTGGTTTTCAGAATGGCGCTGGCAAATCCACTTGACTTTTCTGAGCGATACGCCGTAAGTATGAAGATGCAAAAGTTCAAGTGTGAGCCTCCTTTTATGTTGTTTTTCCTAACCTGTGATCTGTCCTTTATTTCAGGTGCAGAACAAAGGCGATGCGTTGAGGGGTTAAATTGCCGGTGGTAAAATCTGGTGAGTTAGTGCTGAGGGCGACCCCTCTAAATGTCTTTATAATTCCCCAGTAATGTCTTTTGTCCTTTCCCCATAGGGGCCGGGGTGCGGTACCTGCCAAAGATGCGGCGCCGACCCGAGATGTGGAATGGTTCACCAAGAGAAGCCGGTAAGTAATATGGCTGAAAATTCGGCTTTCCTCCTGTGTTCCCTTGCTCACCTTTTGTCTCTTCTTCTCTCCCCTAGGTGCAGAGATGTGGCGACCGGTGCTGAGAGCCGCGATGGAGCCGGGGGCGTCTCGCGGTGCTTTTAAATGGAAGTCTTCTTTCAGGAATGCTGGCGTGAAGATTCCGGATGCAGGTAAGAAGGTTGAATAAGTTCTTGGTTTTCACCTTTCTCTTCTCTTCTTTCCTTGCAGGTGTTCCAGGTTCGAGGCGGGCGTGGCTGGAGTCCAGGTGCAGGAGCAGACACGGTGAGCGTTCAGCGGCTGGGATGCAGAACAAGGCGAAGCACGTGTGGCTGTCCGGGCGTGGCTTAAATAGCCTTGGAAGAAGTTCCAGGTGAGTGTTCTTCCACAGCCCCACCCAAGTAACAAAATAGTTCCTTCAGAAAAATAGTCCCTCCTAAGCCTCATTTGGCTTGGTTCTTCATGCAGCATGGTCTGCATCAGGTGAGTGTGCAGCATGGTCTGCTTCAGGTAAGTGCACCCAAACACTTCCCCATATGAGCCTGGCGCCTATGGCGCCAGGACTGATGTCCAACATAGCCTGGCGCCAACGGCGCCAGGACAGAGTCCAAAGAGCCCCTATAAAGAGCCGCTGGGCTTTTACCCGGGGGCGTGATGCCTGCTCCCGGGGGTGCTGGGCCTGGCCTGGTGCTCAGGGGGTAGGCATCATGACACAGGGCTCCTGCATTGCCCCACCCTCTACAATCTCTTCACGAGGCCCCTCTTCAAAATTCTGGACGCCCTGGGCATCTCATACACTAACTATGCTGATGACACTCAGGTGCTCATCCCCCTCTCGGGTGGCTACACGTCCGACCTTAACACCCTCAACTCTATCTACGCCACTATCCAATCTTGGATGGCAGAAAACTGGCTATCCCTCAATACTGAGAAAACCGAACTTCGGCTTATTGGATCCCCGTCCACCCTGGGCAGGCTGGACAAGCAATACAGCTCCTTCACCATTGATAACATTTCTATCCTAGTCTCTCAAACAGTCAAAACCCTTGGTGTTTACCGGTTTCAGAACCTGACTATGGACAGGCAAGTCAATGCCATAGCATCCGCCTCAACCTACCACTCTAAACTGCTCAATGCTGTGAGGCCGTATCTCTCCCAACAGAACTGCCTCACTATCGCCAAGGCAATAATTGGCTCAAGGTCTGACTACTGCAATGCCCTACTCATAGGAACATCAGGGAAAAACCTTGCTAAACTACAATTGGTTCACAACAATGCCCTTAGGGCCGCCAGCGGCATCTCATGCAGTGACCATATCTCAGGTCTCAGAAAACAAGTCCACTGGCTCCCAGTCAAGGAAAGAATCATCTTCAAAACCCTTGCCCTGACGCACAAGTGCCTCCATTACATGGCCACACCTTACCTTGTCCAAAGGATCGCCAAACCCTGCACCACTAGGCCAGCCAGAACAGCATATGCCAACATGATTACTGTTCCCAAAACTAACAAAGCACATGCTGGTGGCACCAGCTTCCCCACCATGTCTGCCAACCACTGGAACGCCCTACCACCACACCTTAGGCAAATTGAATCCCATGGTGCCTTTCGTAAGGCCATCAAAACCAAGCTCTTTGTGTAAACCTGCAGGCCCTACGTGTAAATCCTAAACATTCTGTATGTTTACTTTTGCTAATGTATGTACCAACTTGTTTGTAACCTGTAATTTCAAGACTACTTGCTGGGCGGCTTCTTGTAACCCTTACATATGCCTTCTTACGATCAGTTTTAAGCGCCTCAATGCCCGTGGGCTGTAGAGCGCTCTACAAATGTAAAAAATAAATAAATAAAGAGAATACTTCACCCACATCATCATGGGTTTATTTAATTTGTTGTACGCCAGCATTAATGTTTACAATATCCAGTAGTTTTCACTGCACCCATTGGCGTCCTTAGGTCTGGTGATAATTTCACCGGACACCTTTTCTTGGAGTTTGTTTTTCTGATGTAGAGTACATTCGTTTTACTGACGGACGCCTCCAAGCTTTCTAGAATTTTTGCATCTGAGTGGCAGCATATTTGAAGTACCAAAGTGGTGCCGACCCCATATCCCCTCTCTTCACCAGAGTGTCAAGAGGGCATCTGACTGAGAGCCCGAGCGTGCAGGGTGACAGCAGAAAGCTGGGATTGGTAATCACGCGCAGCAGAGGCTCTCCAACCACGAGCTACAGGAAACAGGTACTGACAAAAACGCAGTACGAGGTGGGGAGGCCTAGGTGTGCATGGCATGGTAAAATATTCTGGGAAAGTGTGCGCTATATTACAGAAAGAGTGTGAGAAAACCCTACCTTGCTCCACAGCCCAGGGCTGCGCTCAAAACCCTTAGACACTGTGATAGGGCACTCCCTGTGTACTGCGCTCCCATTCAGCTGACATTACGGTTGGTGAAGCGCAGCGGGATAAACCCTGGAACAGAGGACGTGTGCTAAGACAGAAGAGTGTGTCAGCGGTGCATAGGGGAGAGCATACATGTCGGGGAAGCAAAACAGAGGAAAAGGCAAACAGATGATAATGGAGGCACCCCAGCTGCAGGGGAGATGGTGAGTGGGAGGATATCACCCAAGGGCCACAACAGAATGAGGGACCGATTTTAGCCGCCATTGCAACGTTAAACGCCTCTCTGGAAACCAAGATAGATACTGTCGTGGTTGACATGGGCTTACTACGGCAGGAGGTTCGCTCCATAGCTGATAGGCTGGGCACAGGGGAGGTCCAAGTACAAGAGAACAACACAAACATAGACAGCACTATGGTCAATGTAACATAGCTGGGGCACAGGATGAAACTCCTCGAGCGAAGAGTGGCGGATGTAGAGGGACGGGCAAGGAGGAACAATATACGCATCCTAGGCCTGCTGGAAGGAGAAGAAGGACCGAACACCACGGAGTACATGGAGAATTTGCTATTGCAAGAGGTTGGGTTGGAGACATTAACACAAGGATTCACAGTAGAGAAGGCGCATAGGTGTCTTGTCAGGAGACCCCCGCCGGGAGCACCACCCAGGCCAATAATCCGGAGGGCGTCCTCGAAGTTGGCAATATTCTCGGACTACTCCTTGCAAGTACAAAGGAACACGGCGCAAGATGGCCCGGTAAAAGAGAGGCTACGACAAGCTCAACTGAAGTATATGCTTATTTACCCCACCAAACTTAGAGTTGTGTACAAGGTCAAGACACTTTTTTTTTACCACGACGGAGGCGCAAGATTAGATGAACAGAGAGGGGATAGCACCCATCCCGGACAGGAAAGCTCCCTGAATAGCAGTGATGCTATGCGCACGATGAAAGAGTAAGGAGCCTGCCGCGAAGGGGGTGGAATCTGGATTCAAGGAGCAGGACGTCTCCCAGGAACTGGGACCAGAGGGGTTACTCAAACTCCTCAGACAGCTTGCGTAGCCAGCACACACATAGACAGTCTTATTTAGAGTGCCAGCTGCACTGCACTCACTGTTGCACGTTGCCTGTGGACGGAGGCGGGAACGTGAGAAGCGGACAGGACTGAACATGCCATTAGCTGTTGGACCATTGTTTTTTTGTTTGAGAGGGGAACACGTCCTTTCATATATGTTTTGGGTTAATGTTGGGAAGGGGTTCTAGGAATTCAAGAAGGAATGTACAAGTGAGTTCTGAAACATTCTTGTGATGGTTTTCTCTGATGCGGGTACACTGGGTGCAGGGGGAGGGGTGGAGGGAGTAATGCCGGTGGGACTGCGGGAGGCAGGGTTATTAGATGACGATGGCAGGAGGGGTTAAAATTGTGACCTGGAATGTACGGGGGTTGAACAGCAATATTAAAAGACTGAGGGTGCATCCATATTTACGAAGGAAGAAAATGGGCATAGCGCTGCAGCAAGAAAACCACCTTGCAGCTGAAAAACAGGGCACGCTGGCAAGTAAATTTGGAGGGGTGTTGATGGATGCATGCTTGGGTGGCACCCACAGTTCCTCTTAAAATTCTAAAGACGAGAACCGATGACGAAGGGAGGATGGCCCTGGTGTATAGGTTTTTGGAAAACCGAGAAGTGTGTATAGTCAGCACATATGCGCCCAACCATGATGCAAGACACTTCTTTAACTCACTTTACCCAAGTGTACGCTGAACCCTATGGTCGATAGGTCAGATGGGAAACATAAGACCCCAGCCCCCCCAGCCAAGTCGCTTGGTGATGTCTGGAGGTCAGAACATGGACAAATGCGAGGGTATTTGCACTATTCAGCCCCACATGGCGTACACATGCGCATTGACTACCTCTTTACGAGGCGGGAAACACTTGGGGAGTTCATGGGTTCTAAATATTTACTTATGGTCCTGTCAGACCATGCCGCCTTGGTAGCGGAGTGGCAGGGGCTCTGGTATCAACGCCCGATCTCAGTATGGAGGATGCGTACAGAGACGCTACAAGATGGAATGTTCCGGGACCAGGTGGCGGACAGCGTAGAGGGTTTCTTCGAGAACAATGAGGGAAGTGTGGATAGTGCAGGGATACAATGGGAAGCCTTTAAGGTTGTAATGAGGGGAGAGGTAATGGGACGGATATGCGGGGTAAGGAAAGGTATACTGGAAGACCTTTCGAGTATGGAGAGACAAATAGCGGAGGAGGAGCGTAAACAGGCCGAGGACAAGGAGCAGGGGGAGCGCTGATAAAATTGAGGCAACCATGTATAGCGCAGTGGGGAAGACTGGGTAGGTTTGACTATGCAAAATATATGGAAAGGCTGCATGCAGACAGGGATAAACCTGGAAGAATGCTGGCTTGGTTGTGCCGCGGCGAGGATAAGAGGGAAATGGTCTGTGCAATCAGAGATGGCGGGGGAGAGACACAAAGGACACAAACAGGGGTGAATGAGACGTTTGCTAGTACAAGCCTCTATATGGTCAAGAAAAGGAAGTAGATAACACAGACATTGATGAAACGTTGGCACAGCTCGCCTTGCCAAGCCTAAATCAGGAGCAGTCAGAGCTGTTAGATGCTCCACTGACAGTTGAGGTAATACAAGAGGTTATCAAGGCATATGGAGATGCAGGTATTACGATACAGTGGATAAGGCATGTCATTTCACTGCATGGGGAAAACACCTGGGGCAGATGGGCTACCTGGGAAATTTAATAGGGAATATGCAGGGACACTGGCACCCAAATTATTAGAAATGTACGCTGAAGCGTATGAGAAAGGTATGCTGCCACAAAGCCTAAGAGAATCTATCATTGTGCCGATTCTGAAACCCGGCAAAACACTTTTGGAATGCAGATCAAATAGACCCCTCTCCATGATAAACACAGATTGCAAAATCCTTATGTCAATACTGGCGCACAGGCTGAAGAGAGTGATAGATGATCTAGTGCACCCAGATCAAGCGTGGTATGACCCGGGGAGAAACTCCTCTTGGTACCTAAGGAGATTACACCATACTTTTGACTGTACTAACTGCATGCCGGAGGAATGCGCTGTGGCTTCACTGGAAGCGATCAAAGCGTTTGATTCAGTCAAGTGGAACTGGCTATATGCTACACTGAGGCGCTTTGGCATAGGACCAGCCTTCCTACAATGGGTATGGGTGATCTACACGGCTCCACTAGCTAGGGTACGAATGGGGAAACATTTCTGGCAGCTGGGAACTTAGGAAAAGCAGTATTTACGCACAGAATATGGAGGATGATATACCGATCGGATTGAGGAGAAACTTCCATATATATTAGGAGGTGCTGGACAAGTATGCTGAACCTTTGGAAATTAAGATCAGCTGGGAGAAATCCTGCCTGTTCATATTGGGAGCCCTGAGGGGCCTGGAGGGTAATCAGCTGCTGGAACGTGGTGTGAGATGGTCACCACAGTCGTTTAGATACCTGGGAACTAACATATGGCATGACCCTGTGGACACTCATACATATAATATGCAAAAGGCCTTGAGGGGACTTGTAAAATGAATGCTATTTTGGAAGAAGTTGCTGCTCTCTTTGGCAGGCAGGGCAGCGCTGATTAAGATAGTGGGACTGCTCAGGCTATTGGTTAACGTCCCGTGCAACGTTCCAGCGCCATTCTTTTGTAAAGGGCACAGCGTTATTAGGGAATTTCTATGGGCGGGCAAGAGAAACAGAATAGCACTGGGCACACTGCAAGGGGAATATTCCTGAGGGTGGGATATGAGTACCCAATTTTGAAGCATACTATGTGGCGGGACAGCTACAATTTGTCATTGGGTGGCTGGCGGGTGTGCTCGCATTAGATACAGAACTTCTGCAACCGTGGGTGGTACCTTATTATTTGAAAGAAATACTATGGGTGGATGAAAGGAGTCTATGGGAGACACTGTATCTGGTAACGCATGGCAGGAAAATATGCAGGAAAGTCTGGAAATTGACGGGAAATGAAGACCTCTACTCCCCAAACATCCCCTTGGCAGCGATACTGAATAGACACCGGGCAATGAGGGGGACGGTCTGAACCCAATGGGAGGAAAAGGGAGTGGCTACTGTGGGAGACATGATGAAAGGAGGAAGGTTGAAGAATTTTGAGGATATATGCAGGGACAATGGAATTTTGTGGGGGCAGTTTCTGACGCACATGAGTGTGGTTGGGCTGATTGTGGGGAGATGGGCAGAAGCACGGACTGGAATAGAGGCAATAGTACGTTGGAAACCATGTATTATGTTACGAAGGGAGGCCATGTCGTTTTTAGACTGTATGATTTATTAATGAGTAATCGAAAGCGGGGACCGACGCAGACACAAGCTAGGTGGGAAAGGGACCTGGAGAGGGTATCCCTGATGGGGAATGGGGCAACATACTTCTTTACACGAAATTGATGTCAAGAAATGCCAGGTTCAAGTTGATTCAACTATATGTGGCACATCAGACATAAGACACTGCACAGGATGTTGCAAATTCTAGGAGCAGATAAACAGGGCTATCCTAGATGTTCAGCGGAGGAGGCAGGTATGCTCCATGTGTTTTGGACCTGCACCATTATGCAAATATTCGAAGCAGCGGTAGAGGATAGAGTAGCAAAGGGTGGAGTAGACATGAATGGATGGCCACCCGAAGCTTGTTTATTAGATATGTTCTCACGGGGGCCAGGCAGAGGGGGACACAATAGACAGATGAAATATCTGGTGAAAATGAAGGATCTTATTTGCACATTGGCAAAGCGGCGCATAGCAATGGCCTGAAAATCGGCCAGGGGCCCCAGTGTTGAGGCTTGGTAGGAGGATTTAAGAAGGTGAGCGATGGCAGAGACAGCGGCGTGGCATAGGGCAGCAGATAGGGTCCAAGGGGAAGGGAGCGAAGATGTGCTGGCCTGGAATATGCATATACAGGACATGTTTGAAGCCAGGGAACCAGTGCAGAGCTCACAGAGCGAAAGGTCGGAGAGGGCAGAGGGAGCAGACTATGTCAGGGTGGCCTTGGAAGACGGTAAGGGACAGTAACCTACAAAGAGAAGCATTAGAATATGAAGGTACAGGTGCTATCCAGAGGAACTCATTTGGTTTAGCTTGCAAGACCCAGTGTTGGAAGGATGCATGCAATGTTTCTGTGATGACTTTAAGATTTAGGGGCCAGAAGTGTCGCACACCCCAGGTAACCTAGCCAGGGCAGATACACACTTTGATTTTCTTTTGTAATGCGAATGGGAACTACACTCAATGTTTCATAGTTTTTATTTTAAGAAGAAGGGAGAAGGGAGGGTTAAGGAGTTATAACTATGAAAACAATAAAAACTAAGTTAAAAGAAAATGTGTGCAAGAATTTGGGGTATATTTGATTAATACATGGGCTGTGATTAATACTCTCCAAATCGAAACTTGTAATTCGAACTGTACTGATCACATTTTATCATGTTTTAATGCTGTACCATGCCAATCGCTGTGTTGATGAAATTTATATTGTTTTAAAATGTATCTTGTTGACATATTTTGTAAGGTTTTTATTTGTTCTAAAACGGTCTATATTGATTGATGAATTGATTGTATTTTATATGATGAACTATCTTTGTTCTAAATGGCTTTGTGCCGAGGAAAGAAAAAGAAATGTGTCAGTTCTCAAAACTACCTCATCTAAATTGTTTTAACACAAATCCCCCAGTTCTGAGACAATTCTCTTAAGAGCACGATACTCTTGGCTTGTACAATTAGGTATATTTTTCACTCGCTTCAATTGATTAAATGTAAGCCAATTCCCATTAACCATAAGGTCTCCAATACACTGGACGTCTCCTAGAAACCAATCAGGTCAGAACAGCATTTTCTTCCCATCCATAACAGCAGGATTAAACGAAATAGAAGAATCTAAATGCTGATGGGGATCACCACCAAAAGAAAGAGAGCTTCTTCCAGGTCGGTCTCAGGTAGTCTGTCAGTGTGGAGGAATTAGAGCTCCGGTTGGCTTTCATTGACAAAATTATTATTATACTCCTCACAGGCCCAGATATCTGGTCAGGTCTCAGGAATACAATATGTCTAACAGCGTATGCCAGGTGATTTGCTTGAAAATCACGCACTCCCAATCCACCCCTGTCCACTGGCAGTTGAAGCTGCCAAAGCTTGAAGCGTGGCAGTTTATTATCCCAGAGAAAATCCTGCATGAGCCTACCAATATCACCTCATGCAGTTTTCACAGGAAACAAAGGGATCATACTGAGGGCATAGTTAATATTGGGTGCACTGTTCATCTTAACCTTTCCCCAGAGCAGCAATTTGAGTAGCTTCCATCTTTCCAAATTCAACCTCAGGTTCGATATCACCATCATCATGTTTTCAACCATAATTTTGTCCACGGCACAAGTTAGCCATATGCCCAAATATTTCATGTTGTGCGGACACCAATGGAATCCCAAGGCGGCCAAATCTGTCTTCAAGCAAAACTTTGACACTGGCATTGCCTCAGATTTGGACCAATTAATCTTATATCTGGACAAGTCTCTGAAGCTTTCTATCTGACCATTAAAGTTGGTAAGGAATTGGTCAGGTCTCTCAGGACCAACAGCAAGTCATTAGAATACAGCCACAGTTTTTGACATACACCTCATTAGTTAACTCCAACAATTCTCTCATCACCTCAAATGGCCAATGCCAACGGTTCCATCGCCAACATGAATAATATTGGCGATAGGGGGCATCATTGTCGAGTTCCTTTCTTCAATCTTATGACTTCCGAGCAGAGGCCATTTGTCGACACAGCGGCTGTGGGTTCTGTATACAGCAATTTGATCTATACTAAGAAGTCATCATCAAAAGCTATTTTCTTCAAGACCTTGAATAGGTAACCCCACTTGATCCGATCAAATGTCTTTCACACAAATGGAGTGTGCGAGGAGTGTTGCAGTCTGGCAGTAGGAGATCCATAGTCTGTGTACTGCTTTCATTTTCGAAGAAGGAGCTGCCTTCAAAAACCCCCAGCGTCTCACGGAGCGATTCGCAGAGAGTGTGTGAGGAGTGTTGCAGTCTGGCCAGTTGGGCAAGAAGGACAAGGACAGGAAAAAAGTCTGGCTTGCGTTAAAAACTCCTTGCCCGGAAAGTACAATTTCACCGCGGGGTTGCCAGTGAAAAACCACACAACCGGCGTGGCATCAGGGGTCCAGCGACTAAACAGAGCGGCTTTGGGATACTCAAACCAGGGTAAGTGAAGTTGACTCCTTTATATTGCGAGATCCCCAGCCCCAGCCATACATTAACTGCCCACTGCGTATGGGAATTCACTTGCTCGCAAAACTGACAGTCAATCAGGCCTAAATAAAACTACTACTAAGAAAAAGCAACCTAAAATAACGCTATTTTTAAAAATTCCTGAGGCTCTTAACACTGACATCAAGCCCTCTCAAAACACTTCTACTTCCAACAACCCTGAAAACGAGCCTGGAACTTCTGCCGTGCTGACGAGCTTGGCTTCTTCTCTGGTGGTCGAACTGAATCTAGACATGGGGGTCCGGATCTCTACTAGTCAATTGCAGCAGTTGCAGAGCTCTATTGTGCAGATACCGGAATCTGAGATCTTTCAAGGAACAATAATGAACTGGCAAACCAATTCAAAAATATGCATTTGACGCCACATAAACAGGGGCCAAATGAACCATGGATTTCAGGCCATTTCCCAGCTACGGGCCTTAAGATCAGACGACACCCAAAGGGTTGCCTTTCCTAAAAAAGGCACAGAGAGGTCAGTCTGTTATTATGTCTCCAATTTAATCGCACAAACTGTGTGGAATAATCGAGAAGCCCTTAAATCCCTCAGCTACCAGTTGGACAACCAAACGCACAAGAGAATGTCAAAGCCTACTTGTTCCCTGTATCATTAGCACAACCCCTCGAAATAGCTATAACAAGCAAACCTGGGAGTTCAGCTGCAGTAAAATTGGAACTAGAGGACTGGTCCTGGCTTGAAGCCACAATTGTGATGTTCAAGAAAACCAAGGCTAAGCAGACGAGTCTTTGAGGGAGGCCCCCTGAAAGTGATGTCCTGGAATATGTTCAGTTTCCACAAGCTACGTGGGAACTCTGGAATCGACCTAAAGACGGCAAGTGTGATACTTCTACAAGAAACCATGGCCTTTAACACCTTTATATGATATGATATGGCATTTATAACGCACCTATACACAAGTGTTTCAAGGCGCGACAAAGTTACCATACCTACTGCAAGCCAGCATCTAGAGGTTCAAAGGGACGACCTACAGGTGAACACTCCATTTCTATTGACCTAAATTGGGATTGCACCCATTTGAGATAAAGACTAGGTCAAAAGACTTGATGGCAATTAATATCTAACAGCAAATGTGTTGATCGTGAACGTATACAGGAACCAAGCAAGCAACAAACTTGTGGATCTACAGCAGGAACTAGATCTCCTGTTCACAGATTGGTCGGGAAGGGGTAGCAATGAGTTCCTCATTGTGGCCGGGGACCTAAACGCTGCCTGTGTCCAAACACAATCTACAAGAGGGTCCCAGATTGCAAATAGGACCACCTCCCTATCTGCACAGCATCGGGCTGTATGGGACCAATATCTTGCAACGTGAGACCTACAAGTTTGCTTGCCAGGGGAACCAGACCTAAATGCATTTTACACCTTGAGTAGGGGGTCTAAGAAGTCCTGGGTCGATCACTTCTATCTATCTACTGACTTAGACTGTTTATGTGAACCCCTGCTGAGGGGGGATGCCCTTGGTAGCAACCACTTTCCTTTAATTCTCACCATGCATCTGCCTAACTCCACATTCCATCTGGAACATGATGTAGCATTTATTACATAGGTAAGGGGTGGTTTGGCAGTTAAGTGGAATGTGAAAGCGTGCAGAACCTTCATGACTATATGGGAAAACTAGATGCTTAAGAAGGAAATTAAGGGTGTTAGGATTAATGCTAACAATTACAATCTAAGTTTACTGGAATGCATGAAACTTCTCTCGACCAAGGGCCAAAGATGGGGAATTAACCACATTACCATCCCTATGACAACAGGGTTAGGGAGGCGAAGCAGGATAAGAGGGCGGCAATTAAAATCACTCTTAAAAAAACAATGCTGGACTGGCATTCCAAAAGGCCCAGAGGCAGATCCTAGCAAAGCATAAACATAATCGAAAGGGCGGGTTCCATGAAAGCGTTTGCGCATAGGTTTACTAAGTTCGAGTGCTTCTACCGAATAAAAACCTGGGCAGTTAATCTTATAATGAAATTACTACTGTTTTGTTAAAATGACAACAGTGTCTCGTTATGTATTTATTAGTGTCATCAATTTCCGCTAGGAGGCACGTGCATGCATTTCGCCCTTTCTTGGGCTTTTTCAAGGCACACTTTTGATAATTCTTACACTTTGAATATTTTGTATTATTCCAATGTCTATCTTACACGTTCCCTAAGTATTGCCCACATTATATTTTCAGCATAGTTTCAAAGATACATTAATTTCATCACATATTACATGTTCAAGTATTGCTTATAACAGAAACAATTCAATCCCTTATCAGAGTTAATTGCTGATTGGACAAGCTTGGTGGTTCTGCCTTCGGAGAGGAATTTTAAGGAAATGGAAGGAAGGGGAGGATTGAAGTTAGTCTGTTGAATCAATGTAATTACATAGATTAATTCCATCATTCTGGCTAGTCTTACCTTTGGATGTACGGTAAGTTCGAAATGGTGCAGTGAAACCCTTCTCTGAGTTTCCCCTTGTAATCCTAGAGATCGTATAATGTAGTCAACCTTCTGCGGTTGGTCTTAAGTTTCACTGGTTGGTTGGTTGTTATTTATTTAGTTTGGTGGTCCTCAGTCTGAAACAGAATCAGACTTGAATTAGTATGAAAGCCAATTGCATAGACTGGGGCAATTCAATATCATATTGAATTGCCCCAGTCTATCAGTCCATCCGTTCGTACGCTCATATATCATTCAATGTATGGTCTATGTTAGTTCTCAAAACCATTATTGAAGTGCGGTTGCATCCGTGGTAGTGGATCATTTTAAGAACAATGCATGTTAACTGTTGGTTGCCGCGCCAGCACGATCTGCAATGATGCTAATACTGCTCATAAGCTATAAAGGGTTTAAAGCCCGGTTGTCTGTTTGATATGGGCCCCAGGTCCATAACTTGCTAAGCCCAAATACACATAATCCGAGGTATGTATACAGTCATCATTAACCAGAAGGCTACTGCAATTCTGGACTACTATGCAGTTGATTGTCCTCCCAAATATGCCTGTCTCAATTTAAAATTGCAAATGGCTTGCTTCAGGATTCAACTCTACATTAGGTTAGTAATTACCTGTGTATTTGGTGTCCTTCTTAATTACCATCGACTTCTTTCAATGTATCGGTGATCCTCGGTCAGTTCCGGGCTGCTATAGCTTTGGAACTGAAAATATAGTTGTCATCAGCGTGTGCCGGCAAAGCGTGAGCATAATGACGTCATCACGGGTCGCAATGTTCCGTGATCCGACATTACCATGTTTTGACATGGGGGATTCACGTTGAGAAGATAATCTTCATGTATGATGCAATTATATCGATAATTGTATTATATTTTATGAGTATAAACATAACGCTCAGAGACATAAGTAGCCTTATTAAGGGCTTTTACTTTTGGCATATTTGGAGATATAAATCTCGAGACTGGGTAAATTATTTATATTATTTGTATTTTATGAGCACAATATCAAGTTTGTAAAAAGCTGTTGAAGCCTCATTCCGGGCTTGAGCCTGTAGCATATTTAAAGATACAGGTCTCTTGACTGATTTTATTTATTTATTTTTATTTATTGTGTATACAGTTTAAAAGAAAACTTTAACACATTCTTAGGATAATAAAATAAAGAAAATTATTACATACTTAATCCTTATAAGACAGAAAATTGCTTTTTGAACTAAAAATACAGAGGATATGAAAAAAGAAGAACATCGGAAGCAGAATAAGGACATTTACATATCATTAAAAATAATCCAATCACAAATCAATTCATATAAAAAGCAATCCAATCAGAATAAAAAAGGGACATTTAGCATCAATCAAAGCATGAGGGATAATATACACATATAGAGCCTATAATCCAACAAAATAGTCTGTCTAATGCACCCAAAAAGAGAGTTAGAAGCATCAGCTTTTACTTAGTTCCTCCAGTAATTTCACATCATTTTCAAATTTTCGCAGTTGCCTGTTTGCACATTTCCATACTTGTGTTATGGCAATGATCTTATTACGGGTATAACCAGACAAACAGCCTAACCAGAAATACTCATAGGTTATGTCATCAAGATCTTCTACAAATGTAGAGTAATACTGAGCAAAGATAGGTCTCATCATAGGGCAGTTGGTGAGTACATGTCTGGCTGTCTCTATTTCTAGCTTATTACAGCAGATTCGGCAAGTTCTTTCATAGGCAGGGCTTCCAGTCCAGACCCCTCTGATTTCTAGTACATCAAGGCGGTTTAGTCTAATATTCATAAACAGCTGACGCTTTACCAAAGATAGGAGGAGCTTTAGATATTCTTGTGGCTCCTTATAGTTAAAATACAAACTTTAACCCAATCTAGCTTCTCAGCTGCGTTTTTCAAGGATTTCAGCATTGCACCTTCACCGTATTCCCACCTCGGTGTCCAGCACAACTTCCTAAAGAAATCCTTGTTTATGGTTTTGAATTTAGTCATCACCACACTGGTACCTTTCTGCAGCTGTGAGCGAAGTATTGTCAGGAATTAATCTGGAGGAGAGAACATGATCTTAAGATAGAGCTTTGCTCTATTCAAGTTAATCAGGGTAGAGAGATAAATAGTCCCATCTCCAGCCTAATTGCCTCAATAGGTGTGTAATTGCTTTTATTTATTTTGATTTGATTTATTTTTTGCATTTATTTACAGCGCACATAACCCGTAGGTATCTAGGCGCTAGTTTAATTTATAACACACTCAGTTTGTTTTTTTCAAGCGCAGGTCCGGGATTCGAACCTTTGTTTGCTCAGCGTGGTCTTGCTTCCAAGACCCGCGCATTGCAACAGAGCTATCCTCCCGTCTTTTAATTAAAGTACTGAGGTACCCCATGTTCTGGTTTCAGTGAGTCTTTAAATTTAGATATCCATATTAGTGTCATATGGTCACATGCAGGTATCTTATAGATTCAGCTAATTTAGAAAAAAATGTATCGAAATATTGAATTTATTAGGGGCTTAAGGTCACAATGGATGTCTTATAGATTCAACTATTCTATTGAAGTTGGATCAATTAAGCTCTTATTGTTTGAATCTATACCAGATTCCCACAGAATTGCTTATCCACTGTGCATGTTTTACTTTCTACAGAAAGTGATGCATCTCATAGTCCCTGGTAAGACCCTCAGTGATTAATCTTAGATTGCGCATCAGCTTGCATTCTTATTGGCGTAGGGCTTTTTCTCTGTCCCCCAGTCTTGCATCCAATTCTATGGGCCTCATCACGACTTGGGCGGTAACGGTAACGCTATTAGCGTGGGCGGTATTAGCCCTACCACCGAACTCCCCGGCGCTAATAGCGCCAGATCACGAGTTCGGTGGTAATGTAAGTCCCCATTCCCCCCTGTGCCCATTCGGGAATGCCCCATTCCCCATTGGGCTCAATGGGGAATCTTCGCGCTAATACCTCTGGCGGATTTCCCGCCGGCGGTAATAGCACAAATTTTCGGCGGATTTCCCCCAGCTCAGAGCTGGGGCGAAATCCGCCGACGCCCTGATTCGGCGGACCCTTAAATCCGGCGGTAATAGCGCTACCGCCGGATTTAAGGGTTACCGCTGAAGTCATGATGAGGCCCTATGTTTTGCTCCGAAGAATTGAATGTCCTGCTTCTTGTCTTTTTGGTGCACCTTGATCCAGTAACTCTGTCTGCCTGGACAGAGTTACTTCCTGGCGTAGTAAGGTTCCCAAGGTGCTCCCTGATACTTACTCTTAATATACGTATTGTACTCCCAACATACTTTTTATTGCATACACATATCATTACATAGATCACAAATGTTGTTCTACAAATTATGAATTCTTTTATTTTCACATTTCTACCATTAGCAGTTCTGTAGGTTTGGATATTATATAAGGCATGTCTGCACATGCTACAAATGGTGCATTTGTAAAATCCCTTAATTGGTTTGCCAGTGAAGATGTTAATTTGGTGTTGGGGTTTGGCTGTCTTCTTGAAGCTTGGGCTTAGTTCCGTTCGTAGTGTTGGCACTTTTGTATAAACTATGTTTGGTTTCTCAGAGATTCAGTTATTAAAGTCCGGATCTAATTGTAACAGGTGGCAGTTTTTTGGGAAAATCTTTCATACTGTTTTGTTGTCCCCTGTGATTTGAGTTATAATTCTTAATTTATCTTTGTCTTTGGCTCTGTCCTTGTTTTGTGGTTTGAGGTGCTCCCCCCGTTGTTTGCTATCTACTTTAGATCTAGCCTTGTTTATGCATTCCTTGGGCTATCCTTGTGATGTAAAACGTTCCTCAATGTGTCTGCATTCAGTCCCATATGTGGTGTCCTGACTGCAATTTCTTCTAGCTCTGGTCAATTCTCCGATGGGGATGTTATGTTATGTTAAGGGAATTTATTGAGCGCACATACACCCGAAGGCTTCTTGGCGCTGATTGAGAGGGAGGATTAACATGTTTAAGTACAGACTAAAATAAGAGTGTTTTCAACAGCCGGCAGAAAGTAAGATGATCCTTACTCCCACGCAAGGTAAAAGGCAGATCGTTCCAGGCCTTGGCGGCAGCTACCGAGAATACATGCCTGCCTGTCTGTGAGAGTCGAATCCGAGTAACCGCCACTAAAAGGGCAGATCGAGAGCGCAACAAGCGTGTAGGAGCGTAGGGTACAAATTTCTCCTGCAGATATTCCGCCACACGGCCGTAAAAAGCCTGATGTACAATACACATGGCCTTAAAAGAAAAATGCAGCTTTCAACAGGAAGCCAGTGAAGTTTCATTAGCAGGGGGGACATGTGAGCACCAAAAGGTGGCCGAAGAATAGCTCTGGCAGCTGCATTTTGGAGTAGCTTCAACCGATTTAGAAGGTAACGAGGTTGAGCCAAGTAGAGTGAGTTACAGCAATCGAGCCCAGTCAAAACCAACGTCGCCACCACCGGAGCCTGATACTCTGCTGGGATAAATGGAAGAACCTTCCGCAGAATCCAGAGCTTAAAATGCCCAGTTTTACAAACCTCTGCTACCTGCTCGTCCATGGCTAAGGATGTCGAGATTCTGACCCCTGGGTTCTTAACAGACGAGACTGGCACGGGGAGAGGACCAAGGGAAGAGGGCCAGAACTCTGCAGTCCAGAACCAAAGGGGGGAGGTAGTCCCAACTACCAGAACCTCAGTTTTACTGCCATTCAATGTTAACCAATTGGTTCTCATCCAAGCTTCCAGATCTTCAAGACACTTTCTCAGCCGTACAGCCGTGTTGGCTTGAGTAAGGTCAAAGCGAACCAGAATTTGGGTATCGTCCGCATAAGAATAATAACGGAACCCGTGAGACAGAATGAGAAGCAAGAGAGACCCGATATAAACATTAAACAGAATGGGGGACAGTGCAGACGCCTGAGGGACCCACAGGACAGTGAGACAGGACTAGAACAAAAAGGCGGAATAGAGACTAATTGGGAACGATCAGCCAGGAAGGCCACGAACCAATCGAGTACACGGCCAGACAGACCAGTGTCAGAACCAGATGTTCTGAATTGTACTCTTGAGGTGACAACTATTCGCCTGTAAGGTAGCATTAACGTCAGTCTTTTTGCAGTATGTTCTGGTCTGTAGTTTTCCACTGTCCACATAGGTCGAGGAAAGTCACCTCAGTCCTGCTCATTTCGATAGTGAATTGTAACCCAAAGGTGTTATTGTTGAAGTATTTACAAAATTCATTAATTTCCGTCTCAGTACCATTCCATATAATAAAAATATCATCAATGTATTGTTGCCAGTTGCAATTTTGTCAGACAGTATTGGATGTTTACAGGCATGTTTGCTCTCAAATTCACCAACGAACAGATTGCCCATAGATGGTGCAAAGCATGTGCCCATTGCTATGCCCTTTATCTGTTGGTATAGTGTGTCATTAAACAGGAATACATTGTTCTTTAATACAAAATCCAATAGTTCTTTTATCAATTGTATGAATGCATAATGTGAAGCGGAGCCATCTTGATACATAAAGTCTATGGTTTGAAATGCCAGATTGTGATCTATACTGTTATACAGTTCTTTTACATCGATAGTTACCAACATGTAATCATTATTCCATTCCACTTTGCTCAGGTTTTCTAGTATATGCATGGTGTCTCGGGTGTACGAGTCTAGTTTATATACCTCTGGTCTAATAATCTTATCAATACATTTGGATACATTTTCAGTTGCCACCCGATTCCACTAACAATTGGTCTCACTTCTGGGAGCTCAGTGTAGTAGTCTTTATGTATGTTCGGCAGAAAATAAATTGTCGGAACTCTTGGTTTGTTGATTATCATGAAAGACTTTTCTTTATCATTAATCAGCAGTTTGCTGTGCCATTTGCTGATTGTTTTCTGTAGATATTTAATACTATTGGTTATGAAGCTCTTCTGTACTTCTTTGTAGCATCCAGGAGTGGCCAGATGATCATTTGCATTTGCCAACTTTTTTTTTTTTTAATTCTTAATTTTTCATTTTATAAACATAAACAATAACGATCAGCGAATACAGGAGTATACTTAAATTCTAATCAAAATCAAAGTTACAATTGGTATATGATGGATCAATGGAAACAATATTCAACAATGTACATTAACCAAAACTATATGCAACCCAGCCCCTCCCAACCCACCCTGTACATCATAACAGAGACTAATATGAATCTGTGAATTTCCCCCAAATCTTTTCAAAATTAGATTTTTTTTAACTCTCTTATAGATCACCCTCTCCATATCAGCTAATTTGAGCATTTCATGAATCCAATCCTCGACATTTGGGGGCACTCTTGATTTCCATCCTCTCAAAATAATTTTCTTTCCTACAGTAGCACCTCTAAATAGCCATTTCTTTTGGCATGTGGTCAGATCATCCAATAACTCATCTCCACCCAAGATCAATGTTTTGAAGTCATAATCAATTTTCCTCCCCAGTATCTCGTCTGATATTTCGCAAATACTCAGCCAAAAATCACGCACTCTCCCACATTCCCACAACATATGTTCCATTGAACCAGTCTGATGAACACGTCCCCAATATTCATTTGTATATGAAAAACCTCTTATATGAAAAACCTCTTTTATATAAACGTTCTGGGGTCCAATAGACTCCATTTAAAATGTTGATTTGGCTGGACCTTTCACACAAACTAATCGAACACAGATTAACATTACTGCAGACAGCCAACCATTGTTCTGAAGAAATTTCACAATCAAGTCTATTATTCTTATTCACTCGCAATTGATCATTCTCCTTATATCCTGAGACAATGGCCCTCATTACGACCCTGGCGGAAAGCGACTGACCGGAGCGCCACAGCGTAAATAGCGTTTCCGCCATTGCACGAAGGAGCAAAGTGCGGCCCATTCCGACCCATCGGGCACGAGCACCACGCCACGGCGGAAGTGCAAAGTCTGCGATGGCGGAAATGACCCCAAAACGGCCCACACCGCCGCCGTACGGCGCCCTAGGTGCAATACCGCCACCCCTCTCAGCGGTCACCGCAGTGTGCGCCTACCGGAAAGTACGGTGACCGGAAATATACGGAAACGGAAGTTAAAACATGGGCCCGGAACGGGAAACATCCCGGCGTACACCTATAAAAACACTAAAACCACACAACCACTAAAATCACTACCCTGAAACACACCCCAACCCGTCAACCACCCTAGCGAAACCAAGAAAAATGGGAAAAGTAGCGAAGAAAGCGTGCGACCGCAAGCAGCAGGTCCACTTCTCCCGTGAGGAACTCACCGTGCTAACAGAGACCCTCCAGGAGAATGCTGCCGTCGTCTTCTGCACGCAAATGACCAGGACGGCACTTGCAAACAAGAAGGCCATATGGGCTCTGGTGGCACAGCGGGTAAGTGCGGTGGGGACCGCACCCCGCACCCCACAGCAATGCCGCAAGCGATGGGACGACCTGCGGATACGCGTCCGCAGCATACTCTCTGCCAACCGCAACATTGCCACAGCCACCGGGGGAGGTCCTGAATCACCCATCAAGTTGACCCCCTGGGAAGAAATCTGTGCCTCCACCATCGGAATGGAGAGCATAGAGGGAGTCGGAGGGATGGAGAAAGGAGTGCAGACATCCGAAGATTCAGGTAGGTGGGCCAGATAAAACAATGCCAAATCCACACAGTCCATCCATGTGAAGTACCATGCGTCCACATAGTGCAACAGAAACACATGTCCAGGAGAACGTCCACACACATCGGCCTGATAGCGCACGTTAAAACCCACAATAAATACATAAATAATTAAAAACCCCTAATACACGCACTACACGTGCAGCAGGCACACCCTAACTGCAGGCTGCCAAACAACTGCACCCTCACTCCACACACAAATCAAAGCACCTCCAAGGCCCCGACCCAAATCACCCTCAGGTACCACCCCAAAGCATGTGATACAATGCCATTCCAATTCCCACAGACCCATCAATAACCCTCGCCCTCCTTTACTCCACCACAGGGTCCGATCCAAACGACGAGCTACAGGACACCCCTACCAGCACACCTGCAAAGAGGGCCAAGACCAACGGCCAAAGACCCTCCACCTCAGCTGCACGCATCAAGACACGGCAGCAGCACAAATCAGGTGGCAGCACAGAGGAGGGAACATCAACAGGCACCCCAGCAGCCAGCATGCCCACAACACCACCACCACAGGTCCCCCCAATGGATGCCACAGAAGGCACTGCCTCTGGTGGCAGCAGCACCATAGGTGACACCCCATTGATGGCAGCATGCTCCGACACAGAAAACGGGGATGCCGAAGTCAGATCCATCCATGACCTGTCCCAATCCCCCTGTCTGTCCCATCCCGTAGAACATGAGGATACCACGCAGGGGCACCCACAAGCCCTGTGGCAAGGCAACATGAGGACAACAGCCCCTCTGTGACACCCCCGCAAATGGCCATGGCCCAGCAGAGGCAACAGTCCCTCGACCAGTTGATCGAACAACAGCAGCAACTGGCCACACTCCTCAAGGACCATGCCGATGAATGTGGGGGCACTAAGGCAGACATAGAAACATCAACTGAGACACTTAGGGCAGAAATGGAGAGAGGTACAGAGACGCTAAGGGCACAAATTGAGAGAAGCACCGAGAGCCTGAGGGGGGAACTGCATGCGACGTCCAAAGACGTATGTGCCGAACTTGCCGCAGTGCGCCGTGTGCTCACTGAGCTCTCGCAAACCCTTAGGGACATGCATGGACGTGAGCAGGCAGACACATCATCCGTTGCAAGTTCCGTCCAGGGCAGCCCCCAACGTAGATCTGGAAGGAACCTGCGCTCCACAGGCAGGGGTGCCCCTGATACCCGCAGAGGGGGCTTGCAATAGCGACAGCCCACTGACAATGAGCATCTTTGGACACTGGTGTTCGGGGGGGAGGTAGGAGGGTGGAGGGGGTGTGTTGGGCTCACTTGGGTGGCGGGTCGATAGGGTGTTCAACATGACATCACATATGCCATAAAAAGTGCACGATAAACCAATGAGATGTGTGGACATTGATCTTTGTGTACTAGGCCATCATAGGCGTAGAGTCCATATTGTGCATGTCCCAGACACACGCAGTGCCACGAGTCCCGTGTCCATGTATCAGCCACCAGGCGTGAGTGCTAGAAGCATACATCAATGAGATGCTGACGAATGTCACGGGCCTCCGGTGCCTCGCAGACTCCATGAGGTGCTGCCACATCCCCACCCTCATCATGACCATCATCAGGTGCTTGCAGTTCTGCGTCAGGGGGCATGGGCACATTTCTACGTACGCACATGTTGTGGAGCATGACACATGCCATGACCATCTTTGCAACCTTCTCATGGCGGTACAGGAGTGCCCCGCCAGACCTGCTGAGGCAGCGGAAACGGCCCTTCAGTAGGCCGAATGCCTGTTCTATGACTACACGGGTACGTGAGTGGGCATGGTTGTAGTCCTCCTCATGCTGGTCCCGTGGGTTCCGGACTGGTGTGAGGAGCCATCTCTTCAGTGGATATCCAGCATCACCTGTATGTGGACGAGAAACGTATGATGTGGAATGCCATTGATACGTACGCACACCCCCCCCCCCTTCCTGCCAGGTCATTGCCAATTCACATACCCCACATCATCATGCATGTAATGAGACTCACCGAGTAGCCAGGATCTGTTCCCTGCGTGTCGCTCCATGTAGCGTGGTATTGTAGAGTTCCTCAAGACCATAGAATCATGGGTTGATCCAGGGAATCGGGCACAACAATGTGTAATGATCCTGTTGGAGTCACACACCATTTGTACATTCAGGGAATGAAATTGTTTTCGGTTGCGGTACTGGGCCTCCATGGCATGTGGGACGACCAATTCAACATGGGTGCAGTCGATGGCACCAATGCAACCCGGTATGCCGGCAAGTGCATGGAATCCCACTTTTGTGTTGGTAATTTCCTGCTCCGAGCGTGGTAGAGAGATGTAGTCGTCTGCGTGCTGCAGGAGGGCATCGAGCACTTGCAATAGTGTCCGTGAGAACAGTGGCTGAGAAATGCCATGCAACTGTCCGACTGTGTGCTGGTAGGTGCCTGTGGCCAGGAAGTGTAGTACAGACACCACCTTCAGTAGGGGTGGGATGGCGGTTGGGCTATCTATCATGCTGACAAGGTCAGCCTGTGTCATGTCCACAATGGCGGCTATGGTGTCCCGGTCCAGACGGTAGAGGGTGTGGATCTGCTCATCAGTGAGGTTGAACGGATGTGCTCGGAGGCGTGGTATTGCGGGCTGCCTGCGTGGTGGTAGTGGCTGTGCTGGTGGGCCTTGCTGGCCCTGCCTTGGCCTCCTCCTCCTCCTGCGTCTCCTCCGTGCGGCTGGTTGTAGTTGGTGTTCGTCTTCTTCTTGGAGTCGGAGCACTTGCAGTGCTATCAGGTCCCCCAGGGCCAACATCGCGAGTCCTGCCGGTAGCATTTCGGTGTGGTTGTGGGAGGAGACTGGCTGTGCAATTTATGTGTTTCCAGGCTGTATGGCCTCCACCTGTGGTGATTAATTCCACCTGTGCAAACTGCTCTCCCCTTTGGCCGAGCACGTCCCGCGCACAACGCTGCAATTCGGGGAATGGTATCTTGCTATTGCAATCATGTATTTGTACCCGATGGCCGTGTAAGATTGGTTGATATGTTCATTCTGCTGTGGTCCCATTGTTTCCCATACTATCTGTGCAGTCGCGAACAGACTTGTGAAGGGTCAGTGGAACGTAGTACTCGAGTAACGGTGGGCCCTCATGCATCACTGTACCGAGTTGCAACGACGGGCGGGGCGTCCCATTTGTGGGTGAAGGCAGTTGCCATTTTCACACACAGCCGCACTCGATGGAATAATTAGTGATTTCAAACGGCCACAGATGCCTTTTCGACGTGATGTTGCAAATGAGGAATTCGAAGGGCGGCGCTTTCGGTTTCCAGCTAGCGGCGAGGAGATGCCCACAGGTCTGACTGCAAATGTAACGTTCTATTGTTCAATGTCCTTGAGACAGGGCCCATGGCGAGGGAGCAATGATTGATATGAATAGTTTGGGATGCGCAATAGCTACGTGGGCGATGAGGCCGGCCGTTCCCAAATACATGTTACTTCACAACACTGGAATTACGGGCTGGGGCACTGTGGATTTAGCAGGCTGCATAACGCACAGACTCAATGGATGTTTCTAATGTTATGTGAGTAATTATTCAGGCGTTTTGATCCCGGGATGAGGGAATGATGAATGGATGCATGGGCAGGTGATTTGATACAGAGTTTGCCATGTACAGGGCTTCTTGGGATCTATCCGCCTCCCCTACGCTATGTGATGCAGGGCTGCCATAGTGGGACCATCGTCTATCTGGCCTTGTTGAGCCCTCCCTGTCTCGACGCGCCCTCAGACACTTGTGTCCATGCACGTTAACATTCCCATCTGATGGATTCTGTTTTGACAGACGCATGCACAGGTACACTCGTTTGTGATGGTGTTTGCACCTCGATATAGATGGTTATGAGTCGCAAGTGGTTTTGGGGTGGTGATGATCCTTTTGAGTGGGCTAGCATGCATATGGCTGTGGATTTCGTGTGATCATTGAAGTGAGTTGTTCGAATGTAGTTCTGATGGCCATTCTGTTCTTGTTCTTTTCTTTTGGTTGACAGGTATCTCCTCCCCTTTTGCCACTGCCATCTGTATGCCACTCCTGCAGATGGCTTTTACTCCCGACACCTGCTGCTTCGTGTTAATCAGTGGAGCAGCATTACGATCTTATGGGACGATCGCCAATGGCCCACATGCCCTTACGCAGTACTGGTGGCTCGGAGCAACATTTCGGCCTTTCAGCTGGACTAGTGCCTCCCCATTGGGTCGGCCCTGCGGTTCTGTGCGCTTCCATGTTGCCTTTTCGTACGTGAATGTGGCTCTGTGTACCATGGGGGAACAGGGCGACACACAGGTAGTGGCTGGTCATTTCTTGCGGATGCAGCCCACAATGGTGATTAGTGTTTTGGAGTTCATGGCCTGATGGCTGTATGGGCTTGGTGACTTTGATGTGCATAAAATTTCTATTCTGATTTGGCCCGTGTAGCGTTTTTCTTTGCAAGTGATGTGGCATATGCCTATTTGGGGGGCGATGTATTGTGAGGAGATCTGCATTGGGTTCCAGCTTCGGGGTTTAGTTGCGTGGTACTGTGCTGGGCGCGTTTGCCTACGAAGCCCAGTGAGGTCAGGGATGGGGGCTGCCAATATGACTGTTTGAATGTTGTCATGCTCAGGGGCGGGGGATTGGGTTTTGTGTAACAGATGCCGGTCAGCCAGGTGGACTGGTGGAATGATGTGATTTTCGGAATATTGCTGGTCACAGGTGCCTGTGTTTGCGTGCGTTTCTTGGTGGGGGACTGTGGTCATGTCCATTGGGATGGCTTCTGTATTCGTGCCATCTGTGCCCTGCAGCTCCCATTGGCCCCTCTTGTGTTTCTTTTGTTCGTTGCCATGCATGGGTGACTTGTACATTTCAATGGTTGCATTGTGACTTCATTGCACCTACGGGGAGTTGTACTTTGTGGGCAGGGAGCGGTGTACAGGCACTCAGTGGGCCCGTTTACGGTTGATTCGCGATGCCGTACTTCTCGCCATGGCGGAATGGTACATTACGCCATGCCTGATGGCGTTAGGTACATGTCCGCTAGGGTCGGAATTGGCGTACCCTTGCGCCATGGTGGTGTTTGCGGTTTGGCATGGCGCGCGCGCGCGTGCTTGGTGCAGTTAGCGTTGGCGTTCACTACGGTGTCGCTAATGGCTTCGTACTTTGCGGTGACGGGTCATAGTCGCACCGAGCGCTATTCGATGGCGGTATTGCATTTCCGCCATCGTTTTCCCCTTTCCGCCAGGGTCGTAATGAGGGCCAATGAGTTTATAGATTATGCTTGCCAAACCTCCACTACTCTTTACGATATTAACAGAAAAAATGTCAACATGTAGCCCATCATCAAAATCTACCTCGCCAATAGCCTTTTTCAGTCTCCTATAGTCCATGGTTGAAAAGTTATGTATATCCTATTTTTACTCTTTACTTCATTAGTCGTGAGCCATTTCCCTCCATTCTGCAAGTCACCAATCCATCTAAGCCCTCCCAAAAACCATTCTGGCCAAAACAATGTCTTCCCATTTTCTTTAATCCGAGCGTTTGCCCTAATTGAAAGATCTTTGGCTTTTAGAGCATCGGCACCCAACAAACCTCATAGTTCTTTCAGGAACATCTTAAAAATTCAGCTATGGGATTAGTCATACTCCCTGGTTTTGACGTTGTGGTTAAAACTGACCTGGGCATCCATGGCCCTGCAAAGCCGGCTTCAGCTATCACCCAATCATTTGGATTATTTTCTAGAAAAGGAACAAAAAATTGTGCCATGAACGCCAAATGGTATGCACGAAAGTTCGGGACCCCAAAGCCACCCTTTTCAATTGGCAATTGCAGCTTCCAAAGTTTTAATCTCAGAGGTTTGTTGTCCCATATAAAGCTCTGCATGAGCCTATCAAACTTTTTCCAATACCGTGGGCCAATTTTCAACTGTAGCATACCAAGTACAAAGTTAATTTTAGGGGGCAAGTTCATTTTTAAGGCGTTTACTTCCCCCATAAGGATAGGTTTAGCACCTTCCATCTCTCCAGATCCAGTCTTAATCCTTCACATACTTCTTTTAAATGTTCATGCACCATTTCCTCGATTTTTGGTGTTAACCATATGCCTAAGAATCTCATCCTATCCGGACACCATTTAAAGCCCAACAAAGTAACCCACTGTTTATTACAGGTAATCGTCAAAGACATAACTTCCGATTTCGTCCAATTCACTTTATATCCTGATGTTACATTGAAGCTAGACAAAATTTCCATTAAGATAGGTAGTGAATGTTCTAAATCTTTTAAGACCAACAACAAGTCGTCGGCATAAAACCAGAGCTTCTGTTCCACACCCCAACTTAAACTTTTTTCATGCCTAATTGCAATGGCCAATGGCTCTATTGCAATAACAAATAAGAGTGGGGACAGAGGGCATCCCAGCCTAGTACCTCTTTCTAGTTTAAATATGTCAGATCTTAATCCATTTGTGTTAATATCAGCAGTTGGCTTTGGATACAATAATTTAATCCATGATATAAATCTCTCTCCTAGATCCGTTTTGTATAGCACAGTATATAGATAGTTCCAGTTAACAGAGTGAAACGCCTGTTCAGCATCTAAGGACCATACAGCAATATCTTCAACTGACTCTGCGCCTTGTCATATTGTTTGAATAAGTCTTCGCATACAGCTTGAAGTCTATGGGCCTCATTCTGAGTTTGGAGGTAATCATGGCGCTATTAGCACCATGACTACCTCCAATACCAGTACTGAGTCCGCCCTCGTCCAATTGGGACTCACCAGTCTATCCGACCTTTGCGGGACCGGTAAATCCCCATTGAAAAAGCCATTCCCCATTCCCATTTCAGCCCCCATAGGTCTCAATGGGAAGGGGGAAGGCGCTAATAACGGTACCGCAAATTGCGGTACCGTTATTAGCTCTGAAGTCCCTTAACGGGCCCCGTCTATAACACCTGGTAAAACCAGGTGTTAAGGACGGGACCCGCTAAGGGACCTCAGAATAGGGCGCAAAGGGATTACCGGCACCAGTGTCCTTAACGGTGCCCGGTATCCCTTTGCGCCCTACTCGGAATGAGGCCCTATGTCTTTTTTTAATAAAACCAGATTGATTTTCATTAATCAGTTTTGGAAGCAGAGTTTCTAACCACATAGCTAAAATTTTGGACAAAACTTTGTTATCAGTGTTTATTAAACTAATTGGGCGGTAACTCAATGGTTGAGTCTCATCTTTCCCTTTCTTTTAAAATACTGAAATCATAGCATGTCTAGTCGTTTGCAGCAATTGGCCATCCTTAAGTGATGATTCAAACATATCTTTCATTAACATTAGGACTAAATTTGGAAGGATCTTGTATAATTCAGCTGGTAGGCCATCCGGCCCAGGTATCTTTCCAGAATTTAGTTTGCTGATTGATCTCCTTAATTCATCAATCTTCAAATCTTCCTCCAGATGTATATGTTCTGTCTCAATCGTTGGGATCTCAAGCTCCCCAATAAAATGCTCACCTACTCCTGATACTGTTTGTTCATTGCAGTATACTAATTTGTTGTAATTCTTAAAAATGTCATTAAAGTCTCTGGGTTTGAACGTAATTAAATCATCGGGACCACAAATCGAAGTAATAGCTCTATCTTGTTTGTTTGTTTGCTTATTTTACTTGTATAGCACGCCTGACCCAGCGGTATCTGGGCGCTAGTGAATAAGAAGATGGTTACATGTTACAGTTCATACAGAATAGTACATACGACACATGATACAGGGCAGGAATTCAGTTAATGCAATAGACAAGCATGAATACAGTCATAAATGAGAAATGAAAGCATACGTATATGGACGGGAAGGTACAATTACCGACTAGTCCGAGGTAGATAGCTGAGAGAGAAGATTGGGTTAGTTCTTATAGAGTAGCCAGGTGATAACACTACTTCTGAATTTTTTGAATACTTGGATGGATTTGATGTCCAGTGGGAGCGTGTTCCATAGTTGGGAGGCCAGGGCCGGGAAGCTGGAGCCACCTGCTTTTTTAAGGTTGTATCTAGGTACCACTAGGCAGGAGGTGTTGGTGGACCTCGTAGTGCGGATGGAGGATCTCAGAGTGAATTTGTCAGTGAGATAAGGTGGGGCTAGGTGGTTTAGCGCTTTGTGGGTAAGGCAGAGAGTTTTCAGGTCAATCTGTTCTTGCATGGAGAGCCATTTGCAAAGTTTTCTGGTGCTGAGATGTGTTCTCTTCTGGGTAGGTTTAGGGCGGCTCTGAGCGCATTGTTCTGCAGTATCTGCAGTTTGTTGAGTATGGACTTATTGGCGCATAAGTAGAGACCATTACAGTAGTCCAATTTGGACTGTACGAGTGCTCTGGCTAGTGTAAGGCAACTGTTAGATGACAGTAGGGGTCTGCACGCCCTGATCAGCTTGCCAGTGTAGGCGGTGGCTGAGGCAGTCATATTCACATGTTTGATTAGATTGGAGTTGGCGTTGAGGTAAAAACCTAGAGTTTTTACATCTTTGGCAATGGGTATGTTGTTCCCATCTATGCTTATGCAGGTGTAGTTTGGGGTGAGTTTCTTTAGGTTGGTAGTTGAACCAACCAAGAGGATTTCAGTCTTATCATTCAGGCAGAGGCCACAGAGGGCCATCCATGCCTGAATGATGGTGTAGATTTAATTAATCTGAGATACATCTGTGTCATAGATGCCTGATAGGGGTAGAAGTATCCGGGTGTCATCTGCGTAATTGGTGTAGGTGACACCCAGAAGGTCCAATTTATCGAATAGTGATTTTGTAAAGATATTATACAAAGTAGGCGAGATGCATGAGCCTTGTGGCACGTATAGGTATAGGGTTGGCCGCTGCAGAGGGTGAGAAGACGCGTATTGGTCCTGTTGTTGAGGAATGACTGAATCCAAGTGATGGCGGAACTCGAAAAGTGAGCAGCCGAGGCGAGGTGATCACAAAGCACCCTGTGGTCGACCAGGTCAAAGGCCGCCGATAGGTCTAGGAGGAGTATAATGGTCACTCTTCCTTTGTCTTTTAGTTCGCCAATCTGGCTTTTGAGGTCAAGGGCAGTTTCCGTTCCATGTTGGGGTCTGAAACCAGATTGTCGTGTTCCTAATAGATTGTTTGTCTCAAGATAGTATTGGATTTGCAAATATGCATGGTACAGAGTTGCTAGAGAAAGATGAGTTGATTAATTTGGTGGTAAATGGGGCCAAGTCTCTGGCCGCATCTTTTATGATCTGTGCTGGACAACTGTCACCCTGGCAATTAGAGAGTTTCAGTGAGGCTATCATTTTTTGTACCTCTGGTACTGATACGTTGGTGAATTCAAAGCCTGAAGTTTGATGCGAGGAGGTGGAAGTAGTGGGACTAATTGGACTGTGGGCGGTTAGTTGGTGCCGTTTGTTGGCTATTTTGGTCTGAAGACTTATGATTTTGTTGGTGAGAGCATTTTGGATGCTGGTGCACCAGGGTTTATGCTTAAGGCAAGTGTCAGCGGGTGGGTTAGGATTTTCCAACTCTCTTAAAATGTTGAACAATTCTTTGGTACTGGAGCCTGCTTGGTTTATTCTATCATTGAAGGTCTCTCTTTTGGTGCAGATGATCTCGCTTTTCTATGTGGCTGTGATATTTTGCCAGGTTGGTTTTATTCTCTGAAGAGGGGTGTTTTTCCAGAGCATTTCAAGTTTCCTGTTTTCTGTGCGTAGCATTTTTAGTTCGGGGGTAAACCAGAATTCAGATGTGCTCTTGGCTTCCCACTGCGCATCTTTAGTGGGGCGATAGTATCTATGGTTTTGGCCAGGGATTCATTGTATGTGTCTACAAGCAGGTTTGTGTCATTAGTGAGGGGTAGAGCATTGAGTGTAGGGATTACTAGAGCCTCAGCTGTGATGTTGGGTATGTTTCTAGTGAGACATGGTGGTGCAGCTGGGCTTTTTTTCTTCTCTAGATTTTTAATGTTGAGCTCAAAGGAGAGGAGGTAGTGGTCAGTCCACAATTGGGGTGATGACTCCTTTATTGTGATATTGCAGTTTAGGTCTGCTATCCAATCGAGTGTCCTACCTTTCTCGTGGGTAGGTTGGGTGTCAGCCACTAATGACGTGATGTCTTCCTCGAATGATACTATGGGACCTGGAGGCCTGTATATTATGTGGATGGTGATAGTACTTTTAGGCGATGTTTGGAATTTAACTGATAGGAGTTTGCATGAGGTGAAAGTAGAGGTGGCTATTCTCATGTCTAGCGTGGATCTAAAGATGATGGCAGTACCTCCTCCTCTGGAGATAGGTCTATCAGCTCTGAGAATAGAGTAGTTGTCGGGGACTGCTAGGGCAAGTGATGGGCCTGCTGCAGCATGCAGCCAGGTTTCCGTTACTGCAAGAAAGTCAAGATTGTTTGACAGAATGATGTCTGCAATCTCAGTCGCATGGGCTACAAGTGACCTGGTGTTTATTAAAGCTCGTTTATGGGCCGCTTCTGAGTGAGGCAGGGTTTGTGTTGGCTGAGGACTCTTTCAGATTGACGTGAGGTCTTTTGTGAGTTGGTTTTAGGTCTGTGCATTCTGTGGGCGGTTAACTGGTAGCCTTAAGGTTGTGTTTGGTTAGTCAGCTACAGCGAGTATGAAGCCTAGTTCTTAGTCTGGGTGTTTCTGACAGTGGTGTCGGGGCAAGTGGTAGGTATACCTGCTGTGAGGTTAGGTGTATTTTTGGCAGTAGCAGGGATGGGGGGGGGGGTGCCTTTACTGTTCCAGGATGAGGAAGGGTGTAAATTTGGTAGGAATAATGTGGGCCTGATTCTTGAATCCTGGCTGAAGGTGCTCAGTGCGGGTAAGAAGGGGGTGGCCTTGATTGTGGGATTGAGGGCTGTGGAAGAGCTCTGGTTGGGGTACCACTGGTACTCCACCTGGGCAAGGTTGAATAATCTCGTGTCAAACCTGGAGATGGTGAGTAGCAGTGGGATAATGCGGAGCATGCGGATCATGATGTGGCAGCTTGTTAGTGTGTACATTAAGGGTGTGGGCAGAGTGACATCATGGGCAAATCATGGATATACCAGGTAGTACAGGGATCAGTTACAGTGCTTGAGGTACATGCAGTTGAATCATAGTCTGGGTAATAGGTTATCTCAGTAAACAGTATTGGGTATCGAAGCACCTCCTAGATAGGCTGGTTCAGCAATTGAAGAGGTAATCAAACAATCATTCAAGCAAAGGGTAGGTCTAGCCACAGGATAGGCTGGTTCAATAATAGCAACCATAGTTACAATCAAGCAGAAGGCCTGGGTGGGTCTAGGCACACGATAGGCTGGTTCAATAATAGCAACAGTAGTTACAATCAAGCAGAGGACCTGGTTGGGTCTAGGCACAAGGTAGGCTGGTTCAATAATAGCAACCGTAGTTACAATCAAGAAGAGAGCCTGGGTGGGTCTAGGCAACAAGATAGGCTAATTCGATCATAGCATAGGTAAGTAGAATCTGAAGGCTGGGCTAGGGTGGTTCTAGGCAGGTACAATCGATAGTGGGCAGCAGACAGTCAAATGTAGGCAGCAAAATATGCAGGCTGTAATATGATGCAAGGGACCATCAGTAGTGGTGAGTTTGTTCGGTAGTGGTCGTTGTATTATGCCGGAAGTATGCCGATAGATTTTGCTGATCAAGCAGTGACGTTTAATCATCAGGCAAAAGATTACAGTGCAGGCGCTGTGTCTTAAGTGGTCACAGGGGAAGGTAGGTGTTAGAGAGACGTCCACTGTTTCTGCCGAGTGATTGCCACCAAGCTAATAGTGCTGGTTGGCGTGATAATAGTACATGCGCGCTCGTGGCAATGGTAAGAGAAGTTACCTGTAGATTTCGCCGACCATCGCAGCTAATGTCAAGGGCAAAGGATCCTGAGGCGAACAGGGCCTTATAGTGGCCTTGGATGTGGCCGGCTCTTCCGCCTGCCTGCACATGTTTCTGATTAAAGAAACAAGCGTTGCCTGGCAACAGCAGGAATGCCAAGTCTCGCTTTCAGGCTTCATCGCGCCCGAACTTTTGAATGCTGGCAGAGTCGGCGCGCGTGTCTGAATCCATTTTCCTCAAATGCTGCGCCAACCATCGATCACATTTTTCCCCTTTCTCAAAGTAGGAGCACTTCAAGTGATACATACTTCGTTCAGCTCTTTCTGTTAGTATCTTATTCATTTTAGTTTTCAAGTTCTGCAGTTCCTTTATTTTCTCTGAGTGCTTTGGACCATTCATCATCTCTCGAGAAATACTCTTGATCTGTTGATCTAAATGTTGCTCTATCTTATCCATACTTTTTTTTTTCCATTAGATAAACTCAATAACAACCCTCTCATAGTACATTTGAATGCGTCCCACACGGTCTTTACTTCCACGGTATGATTTTCTTCAACAAAGTGCTCAGCCTCAGAGACTATTTTCTCCAGAATCTTCTCATCATTCAGGATCGATGTATTCATTCTTCATGTAAAAGTTCATTTGAATTCAAAACTAGACTCAGATACATTTCTACCGGCGCATGGTCTGTTAGTAGTATGTTTCCAATCTTCCCGGTTTTATAATTTTCCGTAATTTTACCTGCCGTTAGTAACATATCCAATCTTGAAAAGGTATCATGTGCACTTGAGTAGAAACTGTATTCCCTTATAGTTGGATGCTCTAATCTCCAATTATCTTTTAGATGATGCTCCTCAAGCAGAGCTTGAAGTGACGTGTAATGGTTGTTTCTATTTGCTGCGATCTGCACTTACTCTTATCCACATTAGGATCCAAAACATAGTTAAAAGCTCCACACAATAATACATTAGAAGTTTTCAAATCTTGTATTATTTCAGCCACCCACCTAAAGAACGAACCATCATCTACTGATGGTGCATAGATGTTGCATAATGTCATAATTTCACCTTGAATATTCACCAACAAAGCAATTATTCTGCCCTCTTTGTCAGAACGTTCTTGCAATATTCGTAGTGGCGCGTTTTTGCGTATTAAAATCGCAACACCGCTTGACCTCGAATTAAACGAGGAACCATATACCTTTCCAACCCATTCTTTTTTTAGATTGGCTATTTCATCTTGCATCAAATGAGTCTCCTGTAGGAAACAAATGTCAACTTTCACGTCGTCCAAATAATTAAGATTTTTTTCTTTTTCAATTGATTACTGATTCCATTTACATTCCAGGTCACCACACAAATTTCATCTCCTGTTTTCCTCATCTTATCTCTCTTCTCCCAACCATCATGGAAATTTACTAGTATCTGTGTTATGAGAAAAATTAAAAAAAACCTGTAACCCACCCTCTTACGAAAATGCCAGCTATTCGCTGCAACTTCCACTTGTTAACAAAGTTAACATTCTAAAAGATCCTATACTCCAGGCTCCTCTCCTAAATAACTATTGAACTCGTATATCATTGAAAATAGTTACATTTCACGTATCTCCCTCAGTTTGTTCCTAGCTGGCAATCAAAACATACCCAACTACTACGTCTAAATAACTAAAGGTCAATCACCATCAGATATTGAAATAATATAGTTCATTCATAGACAACATTCGCCTTACTCCCACAACTAGCAGTATGATTAAAAAAGTATCACCGGTAGTGTAGTACCAAGGACTAAGGGACCAAATCAAAAGTTGTTGTTGTCTGATAACTATAGATGGAACAACCCTTAATTTAAATTAACCCCCCTAAGACCAATCAGATGAAGTTTCATCTCTAACACACATCCTAATACACTTGGGTCATTAAACCCAACTCAATTGTATCAACTCTATTTGATATTCCTTTAAAATATTAGCCCAGACTGGGACAAATTAATGAACTAACAGCTCTTATACTTTCTTTGATCCCCATTGTCCACTTTGCAAAGTAAATGATGAATATCTACACTTCTATCAGTTCTGTTACCAATATGTGATTCCCTAAGCATCGGTCAGAAGTAATCAAGATCTAACATCGCTTTAGATTAATGTTTGAAGTAGTAGCAGCATGAACAGTATTACATGAAAACAATAGCTTCTCACTAAAAGATGGATTAGTAGTGACTTGTAGCATTATGTGACCTTCAAGTTAATGAGCAGACAGCTAAACCAAACAGATATAGTTGGACCTATTAAACATTAACTGACGGCAACTTCCGAATTGTGCATCGGACTTCCCTATATAATCCCACAATAATTTCTCCCGATTTACAGCAATTATTACATGCCTGATGTTCATGACTCAAGTAGGTGATGAAGTATAGATACTTACAGCAGACCATTCATAAACAAATGCTATACATGTCCTATTAAGCATACAATTAATCACGTCATGTAATTAATGTCGAAAAAACAAAAACTCCTCAAGGCTATCAAAGATGGTTAATATTCTAATATTGCAATTAATGTTATATTTCTTCATCAATACATCTTAATAAGTTAATATATTATCGGCCAAGTTATTAATAATCGAATCAAGCCTCAATCATCAATAAAAGCATCCTGACAGTTTCATTACATCACATCAACACTCCCCATATATTCAACGTATCAGGCCAGTTCAACAAACCCACAAAGTGAAACCCAAAAGGACAATTAGTTTAGTCATGCATTAATCCATGATACTGCCATCACAGTAGGTCTATGCCAGCCAGGATAACGTCAGGCTCTCAAAAGGTAAAGGAAGGTGTTTCATAGCCTATCCCATCACCAACCAGAGATATATGGTCCTAAAATCCATACCCTGTTATACTAAATTTAGAAAAAGCAGGAGACCTATTATCATTTAAAGGCAGTCTTTGAAATTCCATATTCAAACACTTTCCAAACTCACATCCATCACTTCTGACCAGCAATTGATTACTCAAGTTGCTGATCATAAATGCATGAAGGATGAAGACAAAAATATATTAGAGTTGCACATTGAAACCAGTTGTCTGCAATAGTATCTGACTCACTGAGCTATCAAACTGGTCCGAGTTGAAGTTAATACATATCATAACAGTCAGAATTATATTACGGTATCATTATATCCCTGAGTTAGGAGATTTCAGGGGACCTTAACTACTTCGCAAGCTTTAATGCATTCTCTAATGTCAGTTTTCTGTGTGCTAAAGCAGTGTGATGATATGTGAATGCATGGGCAATCCAAGATGTTGTAAATATCACATTGATCTTGGCTGTATCATTAAGAGTGAAACACATGTGTGAATTTGTATCCATGAGAAATGATAGGAAAAACAAAATTAATAATCGAGCCTTTCTTAGAAAATACAGCATGAGTCACAACCCATTGTGCAACCATAAGGTCTGCTTATTTGGGTCTAAGCTGAGGGCGTGGATTCCAAGTGTATCTCGCTGTAGTAAATGAGGCTTGCAACTGCAAATGTCAGAGCTGAACCATGACATAACCAAAATTGATTCCCAATCGGGACCTCACTGAAGTAAATGCGTGCTGATTTGTTTGTTCTAATGAATTGTGGTGAATAGAGGGGTTCATGTTTTCGCTGAAAATAATTGTCTATTGGTGTTAGACGCCTGTCACCAACTCGTGGTGACGGCCCCCTCCAATTAGTCTTCTGCAGTCACAGGGGAAATTCCCGCTCACATGGTGGCAAAGAGGAGTGGTGGGATAGCGAATGGTCCTAGCTGTCACCACGTGTGCAATGCTGAGTGAGGTTAGGGGTGAGCTTTACAGAAGAACAGATTGATTAATAATGCTTTGAGTTTATCTTCAGGCCACAGTGCCATGGTACAGTGCTCTCGCTTCTGAGCATCATGTAAAGCTAAAGCGTCTAGCTTTTTTTTTTTTAAGTGCAGGCACTATGATTACATGTTTGGGTGCGCAGGGATTTGACTGTCTGCACATCCCTGTGAATAGTCAATCACAAGCATTTCCTGTTGAATAGTGTTGTATTTCCATTTTCTGAATATTGCACAATATTTAGCTGTTTATGTGCGTTTGTCGAGCAATCCAGTTAAAGGGTGCTTATTCATCGCTGCACCATCATCACTGCGTGAGCTGAAAACAACCCTCAAAAGGCGTCATGCATTATGTATCGCCTCGCAAACTCTGTTCGCATCTGTCATGCACCGCGATTACGTATGGAATACGAAAGCGTCGATCCAATCAATCAGCTGTCGTACGGTATCCCATTACAGGCCATCCAATCGCTTAATCACTGGTGACAAGAAACATCCAAACCCCAACTCGGTTACCTTATAACCTATGCAACGGCATCATGGATCAACCGAGCTACGTATGACATCGTCAGGATTCGTTGTATCAGTCAGCTGTTCGCCGGAGTTCTACCTCAGGCTCAGAGATCATCCGATCCCCACTGCCATTATCAGGTACCCGCACCGGATCATACAGTAATCAAGCTGCAATTCCGTGTATCGGAACTTCCGATCTCATCAGGTCAGCTGATTTTGAGCACGTTGATCACGTTGAGGGTCCTTTTCTCTGGGCATCGCACGCAACATTTCCCTGAATCATAATCATAACAAAGAGTTATTGAGATAGCGTTGTGATGATTCAAATGAAGGAAACATTAAACTGGCGGATCTGATTGGCTCCATTTTAATGGCAATTTCAACCTATTTGTTGTCCAACAATAAAGATAACATATGTAGAAAAAGTATGGAAAAAATTAAAAACTCAAATCCTAAACATCAGCCAGGAACCGGGAGCCATTAAATCATACTTGCCCCGTGGGCAGAGTCATCATTTCTAACCATTGCAGTGCCTCTTTTGATTCAGAGGTAGTTTTCTCACCCTCCGGCAGGCATAGAGTCATGATGTTAGCTCTGTTCAGGTATAATTTAATTTCCAGTTCCCTGCCCAAATCCTTTACCCCAAAGAGACAGAGTCTCTTTGGGGTAATCCGGTTAAAGAAATATTGGTTTCCCTTTATAGTTGGTGTTACCTTTAATTCTGGCAACTTTTAATAGGTTTTCCTTTGTCCTTGTGTTCACAAAAGCAATTAGGATTTGTTTAGCCCTTGAACCTGACATCTTCCCAACTCTGCAAACAGAGTCAATTTCATTGATAACAGCTGATTCAAAATTAAAGCAATCCCTAAAGATCTGAAGCACAAAGGAGACAATATTGTCAGACTCAGCCTTTTCTTCTATTGCCACCAGTCTCAGATTTCTACCTCGTAGTTTTAAATCCAGTTCCAAGCGTTTCTCTTTCTCTTTTTGTAGATCTTCCTTCAGATTGTTATAGGCTCTGAAGCTACCTGCAATTTCTGTACCCATGGACATAGAGCCTTTCCCAAATCAGTGACCCTGTTATCCAATTGGGACACTTTGAGGTTAAGCTCAGCCATAGATGTCTTAACTTCATCAACATCATGAGCCACCTTCAACAGTAGAGTATAGATGTCCTGGGAGCTGGGAGTCTCACTCATCTCTGAGGACTGCTTTGGTTTCTTGGGGATTGGGTTCTCTGCCACTTCAATGTTCTTCTTTGAGTTCATTATTATCAATTATATATCTTGAAGGAGAGGCCCCATGAGCTGCAGGATTAAGCTGCTTCTTCCGTGGCCAACATTCCGGAATCCTCGATCATTTGCCACCATGAGGTAATCAGGTGTGTTCAGAATTACAAGGCAACCTCCTTTTTCCGCCTCCTTGATAATTATTTCTTTATCTGCTTACAAGTTGTTAAGAGCTATTTTCTCTCTGGCACTCAGGTTATTATTCATTCCTCTTCTGGTGGTATTAAGTTTGTCCCTTATTCGTTCAATTTTCTTGGCCACTGCCTTATGAAAAGCATCAATGCAATTCCCTTGTTGTATTATGGGGATGAATTTGGATTTTGGTTTCAGCTGACTTTCTCTTAATACATGTATATACTATGTATTCCCAACTGGTCGATCAAGTCAGTTTCAGGTACTTCTATATTGTCTTCCAACGACAGAAGTAATCTGGTGTTGGTCAGATTTTGTATAGATAATGTGCTCTTCGTATTTTCCCGTATCTCCTCTTACCCGATAGGTTCTAAATTGCGAAACAATGTTTTCAATTTCAGCTTTCGTATGAATTTGAAGGTGTCCATTTGTAAATTGATATAGTCTCGGTCAATACTGGGTGCAAAAGATAAACCCTTGTTTAGTCCACTGATTTCAATATCATTCAGTCATTTTGTGGATAAGTTGAATACTAAGTTTGTCTCTGCTCCACTGTTTCCTTTCTGTGTTCCGAGCGTGTTCTCATCTCGGATTTGTTTCCTCCTCCTCCCCCTTCTTCCTCCTCCTCTCCTACATACTCTGGTGTGGGTCATACCATTGGTGTTGGTCTTACCAATGGTGTATTTAGGACCAGTGGGTCCTGAAGCCTTACTTGTTTTGTATTTTTTAATCTGTTGCCACAATGATAGCGCTTTATTTGCTCTAAAAAAAACCAACTTGGTCGGTCCCATGGTATCCATTTGGTTCCTATTTGTTGTTTCATTCTCGCTCTCTGTATTAGAGCTTGTTGGTGATACTCTGGGTGTGCTATTGCGCGATGCTGGCTTTCTTCTGTCATCATATTTTTGTTGGAAAGTATAAACTCTGCCTTGTCGGTAGTCCTCGTCATCTCGTGATGTTTGACATGCTTTCCTTAGTTGGATCTTGTCTTGGTGTTTTTTAAGAATAGTATCCATAGTTTTGTAATTCTTCGTTTTGTTTTTGTTTTTTTAAATTTATTTTATTGGTTTCAACATATGCCAAACAACAACATATCACAAAAACAGGATCAACAGCTGTCGCATTAACATTTCTTAAACATTACCACTAACTCCCTCCCTTTTAATCCTCCCCTCCCTCCCAATTCCCATTCCGAAATGTCTTAAGCACTCATATGATATCTGCCAAAAAAGAGGAAAAAAAATAAATGATCTGAAAACCCATATCGTATGGAACTCCTCCTAGAGCCACTGGGCTTAGTCTGCCCTCCCACCCTCTATGGCATCCTCCGCAAACAGAGCATCTAACCAGGCCTCCCATGCTGCAATGCCAACTGTGGCCTCGCCTTGACTGCCCCATACCAGCCTTTTCCACGCCACTGTTTCTGCCATCGCCCATGGCCTCCGGTCCCGCCACCAACTTCCATCACCGGACCACGAGTAGATTTCCATGCCATGGCTATTCTACGTTTGGCAAGGATACATGCCAGATCCTTCATTTTATGGGCATGCTTTGTGCCCATAGGGCATGGAAAGCGGCCCAGCAAGCATGTTCCCTTGGAAAGCACATCCAGGGTCAACCCTTCACCCCTATGCAGTCTGCCTGCCACATCCTGCCAATATAGCCCCACTACAGGGCATGCCCAAAACATATGCAACATGCCAGCGTCCCCCGCGATACACCTGGGAACCACAAGATCCTCTGAAGGGTCATATATGCTCTATGCGTCACCAACAGCTGTATGAGCTGTAGTCTTGCGTTCCACTACCCTCTTCGTGGTATCCTAGCACCTGCCCCCATTGTGCATCTGTAAACTCTACTCCCAAATCTTCCTCCCATTTACACTTTGACATGAGAGGGGAAGGTGCCGTTAATCAGTAGAAGATCATATAGCTGTGATATAGTGTGTCTCCTTCAGCTATATCATATAGAACATCAACCACTGCGTGCCTTCCCATCAGTTCACTGTATGCCGGCCATCTATGTACTAGCTCCCTCTCGATTGTTCTATATAACAGATATTGGCCTTTATGTAGCCCAGTGCGTTCTGCCAGCTCTGAAAAGAGTACAAAAGACAAATCATGTAACGGGTCCCCTTTTGGGGACACTCTGCAATTTTCTCATTTAGAGCGTATGCCCCTCCTGTCTTGTGTTGACAGTGCTACCACCGAAACCAGCGTAATTTGCACCGAAATTGGGTCTGTGAGGCCCATTGCCGCCAAAGCTCTGTCCCACATTTTCCCTCCTAGGAACACTGGATGCGGCCAGTGGCCTCCCCGGGGTTTCCTAATCCACACCAATTCTTTCAGGTAGTACTGCGACCCTGTAGACTGCAGCATCAAAGTTTCCAGGGTACGGTAATCTGCCAGCCAGTCCACCACAAACTGTACCTGCCCCGCTACATGGTATAGTTCAAACTGCAGAACCTTGATGCTGCCCTCAGCATGCAGCCTGTGCAATAGTGACAACACTATTCGATTCTGCCCATTTTGCCACAGGAAACCTCTACAAATGCTATCCAAAGTTTTAAAGAGTCTAGGTATGTAGAACGTGACATTTACAAAAAAGTTTAGCATCCAGGGCAGTACCACCATCTTCAACAGAGCTGCCCTTCCAATCAGTGAAAGGGGCAGTCTAGCCCAGAACTTCATGGATCTCTTAACACCCTCCGAGGCCCTCAGCATGTTCTGTGCATGCTCCACCGCAGGGTCATGATAGACATTGATTCCCAAATACCTGAACATGGTCACTTCCCATCGTAGAGAAAGAACCGGCACTGCCCCTATGTCTAACCTGCGCAGTCCCGCTAAGGGAAACAAGGCCGACTTGTCCATGCTAATTGTAATTCCTGACAGTTTTTCACAAAGAGTGCCAGTGCTTCCAATAACAATTCCAAATTATCTGGAGGGTTCTGAATATACAACAGCGTATCATCCGCATACAGGGATATCAGATGCCTAGTCCCGTCTATTTCAATATCTGACTCTGTGTATTCCACCCTGAGATACTGAGCAATAGGTTCCATGGCTAGGACATAGAACTGTGGCAACAGCGGGCAACTCTGTCTTGTCCCCTTCTCCAGTTCAGATGGCTCAGAGATATGCGTCATGCGCCTGCCATCCTGGCGCTTATGGAACACTTGGAGGCTTTGCCGCCATTAGAATGCTCCATTACGTTGTTCACGCTGCCCGCTTGACTGACTAGTCTTTTGGTCCTCGCTCTCGGTCTCCAGTACTTAGTCCCGCCTCTTACTTTCACTTTCACGTTGCAACCCGCAAGTTACCTTTGCTTTGGGTCTTAGATGCTAGTTGTCCACTTTCAGCCTCTGGGTGCTTTCCACCCTTTTGTTTTTCCCCTGTGGCTTTCCTTTGCCTGTGGAACACGCTGTTGCTCTCTGTGTTCTTCCTGCCCGCTTGTTGCCTTCTCTTTAGCTATCTGCCGTCTCCTCCGGCAACTGCTTGCTCTTTTCTCACCTGACCCTTTCCTTTTCATTTTTGTTTCCTCTAGCGGTATTCTGCCGCTCTCTGCTCTTCCCGGCGCATACACCGCCTTTCCTTCCACCTTCGTTCAAGGATCTTGTAACAACCATTCTGTGACTTCTCCCTTCCCTTGGACCTGCATAACGATTACCTGGAGTACTATCCCTCTGTCCACGCAGCCTTTACTACTGCACGCTTACTTGGATAGTGGTCTCCAGACCACGCAGCCTTCCTGTTCCACGAGAGTCACCGGGTCCACCACTCGCCCTTCCTACGGATATCAACACTCACCTGTTCCACCGCTCACCCTTCCTGCGGACATCCACACACGACCAGCTCTACAAGAGGCTTTTTCTGCCACTGGCTTTTTCCTTTTGCACAGGCATTCTCGAGCGGGGGTCCATTGTCTGCCATATCCTATACGGCGACATTGTGGCTTCCATCCGAGGAAGGCCGTATCGCTTCACAAAGAAGAAGTCGGATTGGAGAAAGAAGGGCAAGAAACTACAATCCTCTTCAGAAGAATCAGGTGAGGAGGAAGGGTATCTAACATGGTTTAGTGGTTCAGAAGCAGATATTTCAGCCCTGACAGTTTGCAATGCCCAGTAACCTCCAACATGGCAACCGCAGAACAGATCCAGGAATTGGTAAATGCTGTGCATGGCCTTTCTCAGGAGGTCCAGACTCTAAGGCAGAGAACAATACCCTGCGTCAGATGATAGCTACGCGGGAACAGCCACATGCCGATTTACCACCCATGCCGTTGGCCTCGGGCAAGTATGATGGGTCTCCCTAGAAATGTAAGGAGTTTATGGAGGCATGCATAGTCTACTTCACTTTCCATCCCCACACTTATGCCTCGGATAAAGCACGGATAGGCTTTCTGGTGTCAAACTTGACGGGCAACGCCCTGGCGTGGGCCACTCCAATGGTGACCAGGGGAGAACCCTTATTGCAAGACTATGGGGCGTTCACGGCCCAGTTTAAACAGGACTTTGAAAGACAAGAATCCTCCCAGGTAGCCAGTGAAGAGCTACTCGACATCAGACAGGGGTCTTCAGATCTACTAACCTACATTTCGCACTTCAAACGGATCGCTGCTGACACGGGGTGGCCTAAAGCTGCGCAAATCACCATTTTCAGGCCGGCTCACCATGTCCCGCAACATTTTCCGAATTGTTGTCGACCATACTGCAGATCGACTTCCTTTTTTTCGGAACGAAGATCAGTAAGAAGGAAGGTACGCTCTCCCATGAATTCAGCCGAGTCTCCAATCCCCGTCTCCTCCTCACCTCACATATCCAAAGAGGAACCGGTGCAGATCGGGGCCGCGAGAGGCCCTTTGTCTCCGGAGGAACGGAAGCGACAGAAGGACAACAACCTCTGTATGTACTGTGGCTCAAACTTGCACCTCCTTCGGGACTGTCCTGAGGTGCCCCCTCGTCACCAGCGAAACGGGCGACCTCAGAAATAACAGGGATGGGTCTCTGATGTACTGCATTAAGTCCCTATGTTTTCTTGACAGTGTCCTCTTCCATTCCTACAGAGGATAACTGGTTGATGGTGGTGGCCATCCAGTTGCTGGTAGGCCGGAAGACCTTAGATACCCTTGCCCTCATAGACTGCGGAGCAGCCGGCAGTTTCATGGAAATCCTATGGGCCAACAAGATGGAAATCAAACAGGTGGAGAAGGAAGAAGACTAGAAGGTTGAAGGCGTCGACGGAACGCCCTTAGCTCCGGATTGATAAACAACTCCACTGACATGATGCGCATGACAGTACTACATCACACAGAGTCAATCCAGTTTGATCTCATACGGGCTGCACACTTTCCGGTAATTCTTGGAGTGTCTTGGCTACGCAAGCACAATCCAGCGATAGATTGGTCAAAGAACCAGATCGCCTTTACCTCCGGATTGTGCTGCAAATTCTGTCTAAACAGTTGTTCTTACGAGACAGTGATGGCCATGGATGACTCGTCTTCCTCCTTCTCGAAGCCCCTGGGGGTCCATCTGATACCTACCAATTTAGGCTGTTTCAACAAAGTCTTCATGGATCAGGATCCATCAAGAGCTACCCCCACACCAACCCAGGGACTGCGCCATTGAACTGCTACCTGACGCCCTCATTCCCTTTGGTTGCATGTTCTTTCTTTCTCTCAAGGAAAAGGAAGCTCTCCGCACCTATCTGAATGCCAACCTTCACAGCGGTTTGATCCAGCCTTCCTGTTCTCCGGCAGGAGCATCGCTATTTTGCATCCCCAAGAAAGACACACAGGAGCTGAGACCATGTATTGACTACAGGGGTCTCAATCGGGTCACGGTCAGAGACCGATAGCCTATGCCATTAATACGTGATATCCTGGAAGCTGTACAGGGTGGAGTTTTGTTTTCCACATTGGATCTGAGACGGGCTTATCGCTTGCTATGTGTCCGAGGAGGGGACAGATGGAAGACCGCTTTGCGCACCCTGTTTGGACACTACAAATACCGGGTGATGCATTTCGGCTTGGTGAATGCTCCTGCTATTTTCCAGCAGTTCATGGACCAGATTTTTTCGGACCTACTCTGCCATAGTGTCATTGTCTACCTCGATGACATCTTGGTGTTCTCATCGTCCCTACAAGACCATCAGAGACATCCTTAGCAGGTCCTCCAACGCCTCCAGGAACATCACTTGATGGTCAATCCTGAGAAGTGTGTTTTCGAGGTATGCACAGTGCCATTTTTGGGTTTCATCTTGTCCGAGCATGGGGTGGAAATGGATCCCAAAAAAGGTGACTGCGATACTGAACTGGCCATCTCCCACCTCTGTCAAGGAAGTACAGCGGTTTTTGGGCCTAGCTAACTTCTACCGCCTGTTCATACCACGGTTCTCGGACCTGGTTCTTCCGATTACAGCCCTCCTCAAAAAGTCTGCTACTCCATTTTCATGGTCAAACAGGGCTGAAGTTGCACTTAACCACTTAAAAAGGCTGTTCTGTTCTGCCCCGATCCTTCGCCAGACAGACCGGCACCTTCCCTTCATCTGGAAACAGACGCTTCGGCAGCTGCTATTGGGGCAGTCTTGCTACAAGAGCATGAAGGAGTGGAGCATCCGGTGGCCTACCTTTCGAGAACCCTTAACCCAAGTGAACTGAATTACTCGGTCATAGAAAAGGAGCTATTGGCCATGAAGATCGCCTGCGAGGAGTGGCGCCATCTGCTGCAAGGAACTGTACACCTTTCCTGATAACTGATCACAAAAACCTCAAAGTACTTAAACAAATGGAATGTGTCAACTCCCAGCAGGCCAGATGGCCTAATTTTTTGCTCAATATGACTTTAACATAACATACTTGCCTGGTAATAACAACGTCTTGGCCGATTCCCTCTCCTGGATTCCTTTGCCAGGCATCTCATCTGATCACCAACCAGATTACATGCTTCCTCAAAAAAGGGTCATGTACCAGGTTTCTTCTTTTCTCCAGACCATACTAGAAGCTACAGGAAACGCTACTACCGATTCTCGGGTTTCTTCTCAAGATACTCTGCATGCGAGACGGGCTATTGTTTGTTAAATGACCGTCTGTATATCCCGGATTTTGCCTCTAGGCGGTTTGCCCTCAAATGGTGTCACAATAGCACTCTCGCCGATCATAGGGGCATAGATTCCACCTTGGAACTCCTGCAGCGACAGTTTTGGTGGCCGGGTCTCTCTGCCGAGGTCAGAAGATACGTCTCCACGTGTCCTACGTGTTGTAGGAGCAAACATTGCACCCAAAGGCCTCTGGGGTTACTTCATCAAGACCAGATCCCTAAACGACCGTGGAGTAACCTCACAACAGACTTCATCGTAGATCTTCACCCTTCAGAAGGTTGCACTTGCATCATGGTCACTGTCACTTCTAAGATGGCCAATTTTTCCCCCCTCCCAGGCGTTCCTACGGCTTTTACCATGGCGGCCGTATTTGCTAAAGACATTTTCCAGCTGCACGGACTGCCAGTTAAGATTGTCTCAGACAGGGGCAGTCAGTATACTTCACGCTACTGGAAGTCTTTATGCAACAAGTTGGACATTGAGAGAACATTGTCCTCAGGGTTCCACCCGCAGACCAATGGGCAAACTGAGCGCTTAAACACCACCCTGGAACAGTATCTGCGGTGCTTTACCAACCACTAACAGGACAATTGTGTGTCTCTACTACCCACTGCAGAGTTTTCGTACAATAACACTAAGCACACGGCCACCGGTTTAAGTCCTTTCTACTGCAATTACAGATTCCATCCTTCGAATATCTTACCCAGAGATTTGAAAGCTACTACTGTACCATCAGTAGATGACATCCTAGCCAACATAGCAGAGGCTCACAAAATTGCCAGCGAAGGCCTACTTGACAGACAAGCCTGTTATCAAGCCCAAACCAATCCTCATCACCAACAATCACCTGACTGGTCCAAAGGTACACTGGTCTGGCTTTCTACGAAGTATCTGCCATGCTGGGTGCGACCCTCTAAGTTGTCGCCCCGCTTCCTGGGCCCCTTTCCTGTTTTGAAACAAATGAACCCGTTAGCCTATAGGCTGCAATTACCCAAGCACTTAAAACGCATTCATCCGGTGTTTCATTCCTCATTGCTCAGAGAATTCCAAGGGGATCTGTACCAGCGTTCTGTTCTTTCCCCACGGCTGCCCGTGGACACCTCACCAGCAGAATACGAAGTCACTCAGATAATGGAGTATTTGGTACACTGGAAAGGATATTCCCACTCTGACGACTGCTGGGAACCTGTTTCACATGTACACGCACCCAGACTGCTTCGCATGTTCCACCGTTTGCACCCAAGCAAACCCGGTGCACCACAACTAGGAAGGGGGCATCCTGTCATGCGATTGCCATCCTGGCACTTATGGAACACTTGGAGGCTTCGCCGCCATTAGAATGCTCCATTACGTTGTTCACGCTGCCCACTTGTCTGACTAGTCTTTTGGTCCTCCCTCTCTCTCTCTCCAGTACTTAGTCCCGCCTCTTACTTTCACTTTCGCATTGCAACCCGCAAGTTACCTTTGCTTTGGGTCTGAGACACTAGTTTTCCGCTTTCAGCCTTTGCAGCTTTCCCTTTTGTTTTCCCCCTGTGGCTTTCCTTTGCCTAGCCTTTGTTCTGTGCCTTGCTATCTCTTCGTTCCCTTTACAGATCTCGCTCCGTCGCGCTGTTGCTCTCTGTGTTCTTCCTGCCCGCTTGTTTCCTTCTCTTTAGCTATCTGCCATCTCCTCCAGCAACCGCTAGCTCTTTTCTCACCTCACCCTTTCCTTTTCTGTTTCCTCTAGCGGTATTCTGCCGGTCTCTGCTCTTCCCGGTGCGTACACTACCTTTCCTTCCACCTTCGTTCAAAGATCTCGTAACAACCATTCTTTGACTTCTCCCTTCCCTTGGACCTGCATAACGATTACCTGGAGTACTATCCCTCTGTCCACGCAGCCTTTACTACTGCACGCTTACTTGGATAGTGGTCTTCAGACCACGCAGCCTTCCTGTTCCACGAGAGTCACCGGGTCCACCACTCGCCCTTCCTACGGAAATCAACACTCACCTGTTCCACCGCTCACCCTTTCTACGGACATCCACACACGACCAACTCTAAAAGAGGTTTTTTCTGCCACCGGCTTTTTCCTCTTGCAGAGGCATTCTCGTGCAGAGGTCCATTGTCTGCCATATCCTATACGGCGACATTGTGGCTTCCATCCGAGGAAGGCCGTATCGCTTCACAAAGAAGAAGTCGGATTGGAGAAAGAAGGGCAAGAAACTACAATCCTCTTCAGAAGAATCAGGTGAGGAGGAAGGGTATCTAACATGGTTTAGTGGTTCAGAAGCAGATATTTCAGCCCTGACAGTTTGCAATGCCCAGTAACCTCCAACAAGGCAACCGCAGAACAGATCCAGGAATTGGTAAATGCTGTGCATGGCCTCTTCAGAAAAATCAGGCGAGGAGAAAGGGGATCCAGCAGGGTTTAGTGGTTCAGAAGCAGATATTACTGACAGTCTTGACAATATGTTTCCCCGTTTTCACCCTGGCCATCGGTCTATTATACACTAACCATACCCACTTGATATGCTTCTACCCAAAACCAATCCTGCGCAAAGTTGCGTAGATTAAGTCCCATCTAACTGAATCAAACGCCTTAATTGCATCTAATGTGGCTATGGCGCACGGTGTGTCCCAGAATGCTGTGCTATCTATCACAAGATACAATCGTCTCAAGTTCCAGGACATAACTCCGTCCTGGTATACAGCCTGTTTGGTCAGGCAGCACCAAATTATTTATCACTGTTTTCATCCGAATAGGGGCCAATTTTTGGGCATAGTCCTTATAAAATTCATTAGGGAGCCCATTTTACCCCAGTGTCTTTCCCATTGGCTTAGTATATCTTCTAGGGAGATAGGTGCTTCTAAGCTATCTTGCGCCTCCTGACTCAACACTAGAAGAGTTTACTCGCCCAGCGCTTCCACTATATGGGCCCTTGGTGTCCGGGATCTCTCCCGATAAAGGTTCTGGTAAAATTCTAGGAACGCGTCATTGACACTCTGCTGGGTATGATACAAGTCACCGTTTCGTCTATACTGAGTGTATGGGCCCATGTTTATCCTCCTTTTTGTACAGCCATGCCACCAGGCGGCCAGGTTTATCCCCCTCTACATGTTGCCTCTCAGTATATCTTGCAAAACTGTGTTTACCCAATCTCTCCCAACATTCCATGCATTTCTGTTTTAGCGCAAATACCCTCGCATTCTTGTCCTGTAGCTACTCTTGGGATTGTTCTAATTGTCTCAAGCTTTCTTCAGCGGAGGGCAAATCCCTGCTTATGCTTGCATGGACACCATTTGACCCTGCTATGCCTATTCCTCTAATCACTACCTTCAGTGCCTCCCAAAAGGTCCCTTCACTAAGGACACTTCCCTTATTTTGCAAAACATAATCAGTAATGCTGTCTTTGATGCAATCAGAGAATGGGGGGTCATGCAGTGACTCACTTCTGAGCCGCCACGTAGGGATTGGAGCTCTAGGGGCACATACTGCCATTGCAGACTAAGCAGTGCATAATCCGACAACACTCTACCTTTGTACTATGCACTTGTGATAAGGTGAGCTAATTCGCAGCCTGTAAAAAAGTAATCTATTGTTTTGTGCACTACATGTGGTGCCGAATAGCACAAGTAGTGTCTGGCATCCACCTGTAGGGCTCTCCAGGCATCCACCAGGGCGAAGGAGTCTAGAAGTGTCTGCAGGGGCCTAGCAGGCGGAGCCGGTCTAGTATATTTTGTGTCTGATCTGTATAGGAGAGGGTTTAGCGTACAATTAAAGTCACCTCCCCATATTATGTTACTATTCCTGTAAGGGCCCAAACTGGGGTACAGGGTCTGGAAAAACATAGCTGCCCCGTGGTTGGGGGCGTACATATTGATCAAACATGTATCCGCCTGTTCATTATCCGTTTTAACATGGGTTACCTTAAAGGGTACTGAAAGTGCAATCCATATTAGAGCTCCGCGTGCGTAAGCCGAATATGTAGAACCCAGGACCCGCCCCCCTGCACCAGCATTTCCTTGCCAACAGTGTTTGCTTCTCCGCCGTAAGGTGAGTTTCTTGCAGCATGGCTATGTCCACTTTGCATCTCCTATGGTACGAATAGGCCCTGTTCCTTTTCACTTAGGCGTTCAAGCCCCTCACATTCCATGTGAGGACACACGCAGATCCAGCCATTGGCTTTTCTCTCGCTCTCCCGGGCTAATCCGCTCCCATTTCACATTCATCTCCACTTTCTTCTTATGAGGTGTTCCAGACAAAGATGTTATGCTAACAGCCTCTATTGACATACGTGCAGGCAACCCATTCCCCATAGAAAACTTCCCAACTTCCCCAACCATAACCAAATACCCAGCTATGTTCCCGTTGCTCCGGCATGTCCGCTCCTCCCGTTCGCCCCAAGCTGTCCTGCTTGAGGCTAGTGCACAGCGGATAGGCACAGAAACAAGTTCCCCTAGGAATAAAAAGAACTCAGGGGATGTGGCGGCAGCAGCCGTGAGTACCTACTTCCTCAACATGGTATACTTTGCCGAATCCCCGCCATGTACCAAAAAGGAAAAGAGTTAGCAAGCGCAGATAGTCTGTTCCAGGGAGGCTCGAGCTTCCAGCAAAAGATCCCTTGCCTCAGAGTGTCTGCCCAGCATCAGAGTCCCTGGGGCGCTGCCTCCCACCTAGATCCAGTCCAGTATCCTAGATGCTCCTGGTCACTGGTTGCATAGAACTTCCTTTACTCTCTCATCAGCTTCGTCTCCCTCTTTACCAACAGCGCATATCTTCTCCCTGTCCATCCATGCATGCGCGTCCTCTGGGAGGTCAAAGAACCAGGACTTGTTTTTATGTATGATTTTGAGCCGCGCAAGGTAGATCAACATATACTTCAGGCCTGCCGCTCGGAGCCTCGACTTGGCCGCTGAGAATTGCGCCCTGTTTTTCTGTACTTGGAAAGTATAGTCAGGGTAGACCACCAGATCTGACGAAGCTCTTCTCAATTCATGTCATGATCTCTGCTTCCAAAGGGTCAGGACTTACCCAACTCCCTTGGAAGCAGACCCATAACCCCGGTTCCGGGTGCCGGCCAGTCCCAATTGGGACCTTTTGGACCCTGTCCTGGCGCCAGTGGCACCAGGCTCATAAATATGCCCAGTCCCAGCGCTGGAAGCGCCGGGCTCATAATGCTTGGGTGGACTTACCTGCAGCAGACCATGCTGCTTACTTACCTGCCAGTTGAGCCCCTGATCCTCTTCTGTTTGGGACTACTTTTCCTGTTGGGTGGGGCAGGAGCCACTCCCTAGGTTCAGAACACTGGAACTCTTCTGGAAAGCAGGAACTCTTTTCTTACCTAGGCGAGGCCGTGGAAGGAGACACCTAAGCACTACAGGAGGCTATTTAAACCACACCCGATGGATGAATCTTGCTTTGCGTTATTCTGCATTCTCTGCAGCAGAACGCTCACCGTGTCTTCTGATCCTGTGCCTAAGGGAACAAAGGCTTACCATCCTGGAATCCAGTCTTCAGCAGCACCTTTAAAGACAAAGAAAGAACAGGTTAGCACTACGGTCTTCAGTGGCAGCGCATCTCTTACCTGGTCCAGCGGCTGTCACCAACGCCTCGCGCTGCATACCTGCATCTGAAAGACAAAGGCTTACCGACTCTTTGCACGCTCCGGAGGTCTTCGCGCTGCATTCCCGCATCTGAAAGACAAAAGAAGGTGCGTTTAGAGACATTGGGCAACTTTACTACTCACGTGCCATCACTCCTTCCCACGCCGAAATCAGCGGGTATCCCAGCACCCTTCAGCTTCTCTAAAGCTCCGAACTTGTACCTGCAAGGTAAAAGAGACAGTTAGTGCGCATCGTGAAGCAGGCAACAAGCGCTCACTTACGTGCTTCCAAGCGCTTCTATTCCTCACGCGGGTTCGATCTTCAACTCTCTTCAGCCCGGCATCCGCCATCGCCGGAACCCTGCAAAACAAGAGGTATCATTACAAAAGAACTTTACATAAGTCAAAAGCCATACTCACGTGCTCCTCGGCACCGCTCCACAGCAGCTACGCCTTACGCACTTAAAGACTTTTAAGACATTTGAAGTGCCCAGAACTTACCGTTCGTGCAGTAAACGACGGACAGCAGTCCTCTGAGGTCAAGAGGCCTGCACCCTTATCCAGTGAAGAAACTGGTTACGGCACCCTGCCCCCGAGGCAGATGGAGAGCTCGGCGTTCACCTACCTAAGACATCTTACTCTCCGAGTCAGACACACAGTGCACAGAGGTCCAGCCCGAGGAACCAACCGTGTGTTACACATCGCCTTTGAAGACACGGCATTCACCCAGTCAAGACCGGCGCCTCTGCGGGAATCAGGTGAGCGTTACAGAACGCAAAGCCCACCGCAAAACTCCCACCCAGGCGCTATGGAAACCTCAGATACTGACCAGCTAGCCCAGTTACATGGGGAACTAAGAGCAGAAGTGCATGCAGCCCGCCAGGAAACGAATGCTCTAAGAAGGGAACTGGTTATTTCCAAGGAGCGAACAGATGATCTCGCTAGACAATTGCTACAGTCACAAGCCGGACAAACTCAGTTGCCCGCATCAGGGGCAAATCATCCTTCAACATCCCCTACGAACCCAGTGCAGATCAACCTACCCGGGAATGTGCCTCTGGCTCCGCCCGAACGATTTTCTGGTGACCCAAAAAGGTTTGCAGTATTCATTAATCAGTGCCGCTTGCACTTCTTATGCCGGCCAGCAGCCTTCCCAACAGATCAAGCTAAGGTAGCTTTCGTGCTTTCGTACCTCAGTGGCAGTGCGGCAGATTGGTCGATCCCTCTAGTTAATCAGGATGATCCGGTTCTCCATGATTTTCAAGCTTTTCAGCTCAGCATGGAAAAACTGTTCGCAAGACATTCACTGGGGCAGGCCTTGGACAATGAGCTCCTTTCATTACGACAGGGTAATCAAGACCTTTTGGCTTATATTGCGTCTTTCAACAGACTGATAGTGGAAACCCAATGGCCTGAGGACAAAAGGATTACGCTGTTTTATAGAGGTCTACGTGGAGAGCTCAAAGATGTGTTAGCCCAAGTAGTGAATCCCCCGCAAGACTGCTCGGACTATATTGACTTAGTCGTTCAAATAGACCACAGGCTACAGAACAGGAAGGCCGATCGTTCCAAGTTTGATGCTCGAGTGTTTTCCAAACCACCAACTCCTATCAAAGGAGCAGACTCCGGGGAACCCATGCAAATAGGGGGCCTGAAAGGACCACTAACCCAAAAGGAGCAGGAAAGGAGAAAACAGCTGCAATTATGCCTCTATTGCGGAAACTCGGGCACTTTCTTCGAGACTGTCCGGTGAAACCAGCCAAGAAGGCAGTAGGAGCTGCAGTTACCAGGGTCACAAACTCTGAGCAGGGAAACAACCTCGCCCGACAAGAATAGAGGTCCTCTTGCCGAGCGTTAAAACCAGTTCCGTGACCTCGCATTTCGTGATACCTATGGTCCTCATTAGCCCTGAACATCCGGATCGATTACATGCGATTGAAGCTTACGTCGACAGCGGTGCCATCGGCAATTATGTGGATCATGAAATGGTATTGAGGATGAATCTGACTCTTTGTCCAAAGGCTGTAAAGGACGTCATTACTACGGTGGATGGTACGGAGATAGCTTCCGGAACAGTAACGCATACCACCCAAGAAGTGACGTTAGTAAGTCAAGATGGACACTATGAGAAGATCGTGTTCGATGTGATCAAGGCCCCTCAGTTCCAGATTATTCTAGGAATTCCTTGGTTAGAGAAGCACAATCCTCAGATCGATTGGCGAGCAAGAACGGTTCAGTTTCCAGAATGTGTCTCCATTTGTTACCCTCGATCTGATGTTGCACTGGCAGCAATTTCTTCGGAGGTTCCCCAGTTACCTCCCGAATACCTAGAATTCCAAGATATCTTCCGGAAGGATCAAGCTAACTCTCTACCTCCTCATAGGTCTTACGACTGTCAGATAGACCTGATACCTGGATCTACCCCTCCTTGTAGTAGAATTTATGCCCTCACCGAGCCTGAGAATCTTCACCTCCGACAATACCTGGATCAATACCTAGCGAATGGGTTTATCCGTCCTTCCAAGTCCCCTGCTTCCTCAGCTTTGTTCTTCGTTCCAAAAAAAGAAGGGGACCTTAGAACTTGTATAGATTATCGCGCCCTGAACCAGATCACCGTTAAGAATAGATATCCGTTACCTTTGATCCCTGAACTCCTGGACCAAGTCAGAAAAGCATGCATATATACAAAGCTGGATCTTAGAGGAGCCTACCACTTGGTACGAGTAAAAGAGGGCGATGAATGGAAGACGGCCTTCCGCACCAAGTATGGGCTATTTGAATATCAGGTCATGCCCTTCGGACTTTGCAATGCCCCGGCCGCCTTTCAATATTTTATGAACGACGTCCTCAGAGAGCTCATAGATGTGTGTGTTGTTGTCTATATTGACGACATCCTCGTTTATTCTTCATCGGAAACTGAACATCGGAAACACGTGAAAATGGTCCTCGAGAGGTTGCGTCAACACAAACTTTTCGCTAAATTGGAAAAATGTGTTTTCAACGTGACTGAAGTTGAATTCTTGGGATTCATATTATCACCTAGCGGAGTGCGTATGGATTCAAAGAAGGTCGATGCAATTCTCAAGTGGCCTTCGCCATCCTCCGTAAAAGGTGTTCAAAGCATGTTAGGCTTCGCTAACTTTTACCGCAGGTTTATCCCCGAATTCTCTCGAATAGTCCAGCCCATCACCACCCTGTTAAAGAAAAACAAACGTTTTGAATGGTCTACCGAGGCGGAACAAGCTTTCCAGAATTTGAAGACTAAATTTATCTCTGCACCGATCTTAAAACATCCTCGCCCAGAACTCCCCTACATTGTTGAAACTGATGCTTCGAGTCTTGCCATGGGAGCAGTTTTATCACAAAAGGACCCAGTAACCAATCAGTTGCATCCCGTGGCATTTTGGTCCCGCAAATTCTCGCCTCCTGAAATCAATTACACTATTACTGATAAGGAACTTCTGGCTATCAAGTCCGCCTTTAAGGCTTGGCGGCATTATCTTCTGGGGGCCCGACACACCGTTACTGTGATCACAGATCACCGTAACCTGCAATATTTGAAAACCGCGAAAGCTCAATCCTCTAGGCAACTCCGTTGGGCACTATTCTTTGCCGAGTTTGACTTCATAATTACCTACCGACCTGGTACGAAAAATGTAAAGCGGACGCCCTTTCTCGGATGGGAGTGGAAGAACACTTGATCAATCCTAAACCTGCACCTATCATTCCCGAACAAAGAATTCTGGGTGTAATCCTCACACAATCCATTGAAGAAGTTAAGGATAAGGCCAGGCAACTGGTAACTCCAGCAGACATACAGAATTGGCATCTGCAGGGAAAGGACTTTACGGTGAAGGACAATCTATTGTATTTCCAAGGACGGTTATACCTGCCCAGCACAGATTTACAGAAAAAGGTAATCTGTTATCACGATTCTTTAATGGAAGGACATCCCGGTATGGCCAAAACCTCGGAAAAGATCAAGCGCTACTTCTGGTGGCCGTCTTGGAAAAAAGATATCAGACTTTATAATGCCTGTGGAGTATGCGCCCAAAACAAGAGTCAAAAGGAAAAACCAGCCGGCCTCTTACGCCCTATTGACATCCCACCTCGCCCTTGGCATACGCTTTCTATGGACTTCATCACCGATCTACCTCCATGCTCCGGATACAATACGATCTTATTAATCGTTGACCTACTCTCCAAGATGGCGCACTTCATTCCACTTAAAGGCTTACCATCAGCAGCAACTCTGGCCCGAGAATTTCTCGAAAACATCGTCCGACTGCACGGTTTTCCTTCGGTTCTAATTTCGGATCGAGGAAGTCAATTTATTTCTCATTTTTGGCGAAGTTGCTGTCGGTCGGCTCAAATTGATGTGAGACTTTCGACCAGCCACCACCCCCAAACCGACGGACAAACCGAGAGGACCAATTAAACTCTGGAACAGTATTTACGCTGCATGCTGCAACAAACTGAAAAAACTTGGAAAGATATCCTTTGGATAGCCGAATATGCCTACAATAACTCTGTCCACTCGGGAACCGGGAAGACCCCGTTCTTTCTTTTATACGGTAGTCACCCTCGAACCTCGGATTTGGATCCACTCCAAGATCTTGGAACACCAGCAGTAGACCACCTGCATTCTACTATCGCCCAAGCCTTTAAGGAAGCCGTTTCTCACCTTCAAAGGGCTAAAGAACAATACAAGAAAGGAGCAGACCAACATCGGAAGGAAGCCCCCCAATATCAAGTAGGAGATCAAGTCTGGTTATCCACCAAATATCTACCTCTAAAAGGACCACGCACATTCAACCCAAGATACCTTGGTCCCTATTCAATCACTACCATAGTAAATCCGGTAGCGGTCAAGTTGGACTTGCCCCCTCACATGAAGATACACCCGGTCTTCCACGTCTCTCTACTAAAACCCGTGCAACCTAAAACCCGACTAACTAAATCTCCAAAACCTATCCTAGTTGATGGAGAACTCGAGTTTGAAGTCAAAAGTATCCTGGATTCTAAGATCTCCAAATCTAAACTATTTTACCTGATTGACTGGAAAGGTTACGGCCCCCAAGAAAGGTCCTGGGAACCTGCAGAACATGTCCACGTGCCTCGTCTAATCAAAAGATTTCATCGAACATTTCCTAGCAAGCCCAAACCCCCAGAGAAGCCCGGTTTGGGAGGGGCCTTGAGGGGGGGTGCTGTCATGATCTCTGCTTCCAAGGGGTCAGGACTTACCCAACTCCCTTGGAAGCAGACCCATAACCCCGGTTCCGGGTGCCGGCCAGTCCCAATTGGGACCTTTTGGACCCTGTCCTGGCGCCAGTGGCACCAGGCTCATAAATATGCCCAGTCCCAGCGCTGGAAGCGCCGGGCTCATAATGCTTGGGTGGACTTACCTGCAGCAGACCATGCTGCTTACTTACCTGCCAGTTGAGCCCCTGATCCTCTTCTGTTTGGGACTACTTTTCCTGTTGGGTGGGGCAGGAGCCACTCCCTAGGTTCAGAACACTGGAACTCTACTGGAAAGCAGGAACTCTTTTCTTACCTAGGCGAGGCCGTGGAAGGAGACACCTAAGCACTACAGGAGGCTATTTAAACCACACCCGATGGATGAATCTTGCTTTGCGTTATTCTGCATTCTCTGCAGCAGAACGCTCACCGTGTCTTCTGATCCTGTGCCTAAGGGAACAAAGGCTTACCATCCTGGAATCCAGTCTTCAGCAGCACCTTTAAAGACAAAGAAAGAACAGGTTAGCACTACGGTCTTCAGTGGCAGCGCATCTCTTACCTGGTCCAACGGCTGTCACCAACGCCTCGCGCTGCATACCTGCATCTGAAAGACAAAGGCTTACCGACTCTTCGCACGCTCCGGAGGTCTTCGCGCTGCAATCCCGCATCTGAAAGACAAAAGAAGGTGCGTTTAGAGACATTAGGCAACTTTACTACTCACGTGCCATCACTCCTTCCCACGCCGAAATCAGCGGTATCCCAGCACCCTTCAGCTTCTCTAAAGCTGCGAACTTGTACCTGCAAGGTAAAAGAGACAGTTAGTGCGCATCGTGAAGCAGGCAACAAGCGCTCACTTACGTGCTTCCAAGCGCTTCTATTCCTCACGCGGGTTCGATCCTCAACTCTCTTCAGCCCGCCATCCGCCATCGCCGATACCCTGCAAAACAAGAGGTATCATTACAAAAGAACTTTACATAAGTCAAAAGCCATACTCACGTGCTCCTCGGCACCGCTCCACAGCAGCTACGCCTTACGCACTTAAAGACTTTTAAGACATTTGAAGTGCCCAGAACTTACCGTTTGTGCAGTAAACGACGGACAGCAGTCCTCTGAGGTCAAGAGGCCTGCACCCTTATCCAGTGAAGGAACTGGTTACGGCACCCTGCCCCCGAGGCAGATGGAGAGCTCGGCGTTCACCTACCTAAGACATCTTACTCTCCGAGTCAGACACACAGTGCACAGAGGTCCAGCCCGAGGAACCAACCGTGTGTTACACATCAACTTTGAAGACACGGCATTCACCCAGTCAAGACCGGCGCCTCTGCGGGAATCAGGTGAGCGTTACAATTCACCCCCTTGTCTGGAGTATGCTATTATTTTCTCCCTGTCCTTATAATTCAGTACCTTAGCGATGGTTGGCCTCTGAGGTGCTCCTGGAGGGGGGCGTCTGGTCAGTGCTCTGTGTGCTCTTTCAAATGTGAAACCTTGCATGAGGTTTCCAGGCCCAATCTCCTAAAGTAGCATTTTCTCAACATAAGACTTGGGGTCAGCGCCCTCCTCCCCTTCAGGCAAGCCTACTATATGGATATTATGTCTCGTGACAGTCCTTCCGCTTCTTCCACTCTGTTTTCCAGGAGGCGGACCTTCTGCTGTAGTATATGGACATCTGTCTGCATCTCGCGGAGCACTCCCGTGTTCTCCTTCGCTTGGGTCTCCAGGGTGGCAGTGCTCTCCGCTAAATTTTGCACATCCGGGCGCAGCAGTCTGACGTCTACTTGCACTACGGCGATCTGCATGCCCAGGGAGGCTTTCAAGTCTGCTATCGCCTGCATCATCTGTTTACGCAGCTCTATAGTCTTGCACCCTTTCTCCTGCGTAGGTTCCATTACGCTACCGGGAGTCTGTTGCTTAGCCTTGGCAAAGCCGTCTAGCATAGGTTGACTTGATTTCAGCTTCGCTGACTTAGGAGGCATCAAGCCTGCTGGATTCCTGGTGCTCAGTCCTGTCCTCGTTCCGCCCATAGCCCCTGCTTTGGGTACCTGTGCATAGGTATTTGTATAACAATTGTAGCTGAGCTCCACTTGTTTGTGCCAGCTGTAGGGGCTCGTATACCACCACTGTCGCTATTTATGTCCCATATGCCTTAGCCACCCAACCGCCGTGTCTGCTGCGGCATACAACGCAAAGTGTGCACACTTGGGCTACTGTCCTGGTCTCTTCCTGACCCTGCGCCGAGTATGGCTGTTGTCCACAAATCCGTTACCGTGGCTAAGAAGGCTAGCTGCTTGTGCTGCAATTGGCAGAAATGGGATACTGCTTGTGTGCAATCCCTTGTTGTGTGGGGGTCTCAAAGGCTGCCTTATGTATTCACTTTGCAGCCGGGGTCATGTGCGTTGTTTCACTCCTCTTTCCAGCTCTGCTGCAAGTGCCCCGTGATCAGCTGTTCAGCAAGAAAATCACCAGCATTCTATCATTTGGAGCCCCAGCGTGCTACGAGCACACGGCACCAGACCAATCCAAAATGGAGGGCCTGGTCACCCTAATGACCAAGAACAACATCCCCCTTCGTTCGAATCCTCCCGCCGTGAAGGTGCTTTCTCCCGCCGTGAGGCCACAAAGTTATATGCAGATGATGCTGTGATCTATATCAAAAACCCAGAGGTGAACCTGGCCCCAGTAACTCAAGAAGTGGCACACTTTGGAGGAGCTTGGGACTCAGACTGAACCGCACTAAGTCCTGTTGTTCCCCCTGAATAATAATACTACGTGCCCACTAAACACAGAAGGGTTTGGATGGGAACAGTCCACCGTCACTTATCTAGGAATAAAGGTTAGTGGGGAAGCCCACTCACTACTAGGGGACAACCACTTGAAATACCTGTAGACCTGAAAGAGGAATGTCGGCAGGTGGTGCAGATTACCACTTACGCACATGAGCAGGGTAGCTGTAGCCAAAATGGTGGTAGTCCCTAAACTCCTTTAATTGTTCCAAAACATACCAGAATGGCCAGGGGTGAGCTACATCCAGGAAGTGCACGCTCAACTAATTAGGCTGGCCTGGTATCCCAAAACCCTGCGTATAAGATGGGAGGTGCTCACACGGGCATGGGAGGAAGGGGGGATAGGAGCCCCGGACATTGAAGCCTATTTTTTGGCAGCTCAGTTATCGTTCGCCCAGTACTGGATGCTGGGGGCGCTGTCTGCACCCCATGTACGTATAGAACGGGGCTCGGTGAAGCCGCACTCCCTACAGGGAGTGTTAATTTCTGGGAGGGTAGCCAACAAATGCAAGATAGACCTGGTGGCTTGCACAGTACACGCATGGAGGAGGACCATGAAACGACTCGGTGGGACATCCCTTTGATTCGGGTATTGCACCATGGTATATAGATGTTTTGTCACCGACCTGTGATTTATTCCTGGCAAGGGATTGGGAAGGGGCAGGGATCAAGCGGCTGGAAGACATGTATCCGGATGGGGTGTTTGTCTCGCAAGAGACATTCGTTGATAGAATGGGTAGCGGGCTCCAACGAAGAATGCAATATTTTAGGATGCGAGCCGCTTTTAGAGAGTGGTTCCCGGCGTTCCCTGAGATGCCACACACAACGCCGTTACTGCAGTATCTTAGCAACTCCCCGAACTGCAGAGGAGTGCTATCATCAATCTATAAAATTATCCTGGCAGACACACAACGCAAGCCCCTTCGATGCAAAAGTAGGTGGGAGGAGGACACCGGGGTGGCCTTTAGCGACAAACAATGGAAGGCGTTGTGTGGAGTTACACACACGGGTGCCCTCAGCTCCAGGTTGCAGCTAATACAACTCAAAACCTTACACAGGGCGTGAATTTCCCCTGCTCAGGTCCACAAATTTGACAACACCAAGCCGGCAAAGTGCCCGAGGTGCAATGTAGAATCGGCAGGCATCGCCCACATGCTATGGGAGTGTGACAAGCTATGAGACTACTGGGAAGGGGTGGTAGAGATCATGTCAACAATGCTGGGGCTATCAATCCCCTGCACAATGGCGTGTGGCATGTTTGGATGGTCTACGGGGGTACCTAAGCGATACTGTAAACTGTTGATGGCATGCATGATAGTTGCTAGACGGTGCATACTGATGAACGATATGATATGATATGGCATTTATAACGCGCCTATACACAAGTGTTTCAAGGCGCGACGAGGCAAGGGAAGGGAACAAAGGGAGGACGGACAACGATCCTACTAGGCCAGGTGTGATTCAGATCGCGCAAGTTTGTGGGAAGGGGTCAGGGGCAGTGCGGTACATGAGAAAGATGATAACAATACTAAGTAAACGGCCAGCAAGTGCATGGGTAAGTGTGGGCATCATCAGGACTGTAGGGATACAGAACAGTCCCCAAGTGCAGGGGTTGCTAGGCGGGCAGTGCAGGTGTGTGACACTGGCAGGGGAAGGCCTAGGCCCGAGGTCAGAGGGTATCCAGGTAGCCAGTGCAGTTCCGGTTACAGCCAGGAGGTCAGCAGACGAGAGGAGGAGAAAAAGCAGAAGCAAAGAGAAAGGTTTTGAGGTGCTTCCGGAACCGGAGATGGTTCTCCTCAAGTTTAAGGGAGGCAGGGAGGCTGTTCCAGAGGGAGGCAACAGTCGAAGAAAGAGATCTACCACCAACTTGTTGCTTGGAGAAGCGACTAACCCTGAGGGAGTTGGAGGCGGATGAGCGAAGAGCTCAAGAAGGAAGATATTTAGTAAGAGAGAGTTGAAGGTATTGAGGACCCAGGCCCCAGAAGAACTTGTGAACGATGCAGAGGGTTTTAAACTTAATCCTCGCAGCCACTGGGAGCCAGTGCAGAGATTTCAGTCCTGGAGAGATACGATCCCTGGGCTTGAGGCCAACGACAAGACTTGCAGTCCTGCTCTGGATAGGTTGCAGAGGGCACAGAGTAGAAGCAGGCAGATTTAGAAAAAAGGTGTTACAGTTGTCCAGCCTGGAGAGAACCAGAACTCTGGAGACAGTGAGCTTCTAGGGGAAGGAGAGGAAAGGAAGAATACCTCTGAGGAGGTGCAGCTAGTAGTGCGACTTCTTAGAGACATTAGATATGTGAGGAGAGAAAGAGAGTGTGGAGTCAAAGATGACCCTGAGGTTTTTAGCCTTGCAGGTGGGAGCAGGGGGGAGGGCCAAGAGAGGCTGGCCAGAGAGCTACAGGGAAGGAGGGAGTGCGTGAGCCAACGAGGAGAATCTCAGTCTTACTGGCATTAAGGCAGAGGTCATTCGCGCCTTGAAACACTTGTGTATAGGCGCGTTACAAATGCCATATCATATCATTGGCCGCACACCACTCCTGGATGGACAGCAGACAGTCAGAGATGATGGAAGGAGAGGAGGAGGCCGAGGGTAGCCTAAAGATGAGCTTGGTGTCATCCGCATAGCACTGAAAGTTGGGGCAGAGAGCAGCGATGCAGTGGGCAAGGAGTTCCAGGTATTGGTTGAACAGCCAGGGAGAGAGATTAGACCCCTGGGGGACACCACAGGTAGAGAAAAAGATAGCAGAGAGGGAGGACCCAAGTTGGACTTGGGAGGGTCGGTCGGAGAGGAAAGAAGTCAGCCACGCCAGAGCCTGACCAGTGATACCCAAGTTATCATGGAGACGGTTGAGCAGGATAGCTTGGTTGACAGTGTCAAAGGCAGAAGAGAGATCAAGCAAGATGAGGATGCAAGGGGTGTTAGAGTCAAGGTTGGAAAGCAGGTCTTCGCGGATGTTCAGGAGAGCAGTTTGTGCATCTGGCAGCTCTGAAGCCAGACTGATGGTCATGAAGACAACCAACTGATTCAGTGTGGAGATTAAGCTGGGAGATGTCCAGTTTCTCCAGGAGCATGCCCAGGAAGGGAGTGATGGAAATTGGGCGATAGTTAGCAGGGCAGGAGGGGTCGGCAGAGGGTTTCTCAAGAAGAGGGTGCACAAAGGAGTGCTTCAGGGGGGGCTGGGAAGACTCCAGTGGTGAAGGAGTGATTGCAGAAGTCAGCCAGGGCATGGGCCAGGGAGTCGATGTGGTCCTTGATAGTTTTGGAGGAACAGGGGTGAACCTGTTTCGACGAGACTTTCATAGATCGAACTTGTCTAGAAACCTTGTCAGCGGAGAACAGGGGAAAGACAGAGAAGGAGGGAGGAGAGGTGGCTGCAGAAGGGCCAGAGGAAGAGCAGGGAGTAGGGGGAGGGAGGGATATGAGGAGAGCGAGGACAGGATGTCCTGAGTTTTAGAGATGAAGTGACAAGCCAGTGCTGTGCAGAGGGCCTGGGAAGGGACAGGAGAGGTAGAGACTGCGGCAGGATTGGCCAGTTCCTTGCAGATTTTAAAGAGTTCAGCCGAGTTGTTAGTTGAAGTGGTCAAATGCATCCCCGCCAGGAACATCAAGATGGCTGAGAGGTCTAATATGGCTAAGTAACACGGACAAGGACTATGCAGTGCTCTGCGGGCCCCAGAATAAACCCAAAAACATCTGGGATCCTCCAACAGCCTACTTGCTGACCCGAGACACTGCTTTGAATTGAGGGGGTCATATAAGAGAGGGGAACTGGTCTGTGACGTCGACAGATCTTTAGGGATCAGAGAGAAGCAGCTCTTGTGGGTCAATGAACCCATCCCAATCATCGTAGAGAATATGCAACATGTTAATTGTTAATGAATATATGTCTTATGGTATGTTTTCTTATGGTGGTCTGAGTGGCTGATGATGTGAACCGATCAATAAAGATATGTTTTTTTAAAAACTGCCATAATGCTTATACTGCTCCTAAACTGTAAAGGGTTTAAAGCCTGGTTGTCTGTTTGGTATGGGCCCCAGGTCCCATAATTTGTTAAGCCTAAATACACGTAATCCGAGGTATGTTTACAGTCATTTCTGGACTACTATGCAGTTTGTTGTCCTCCCAAATATGCCTGTCTCAATATAAAATTACAAATAGCTTGCTTCAGCATTCATCTCTACATTAGGGTAGTAATTACCTGTGTGTTTGGTGTCCTTCGTAATTACGATAGACCTCTTTCAATGTATCGTTGCTCCACAATCGGTTCGGGGTTGCGGTAGCTTTAGAACTGAAAATATAGTTGTTATCAGCGTGTGCCGGCATAGCGCGAGCGTAATGACGTCATCATGGTTCGCATTGTTCCGTGATCCGACATTACCATGTTTTGACATGGGGTATTCATTTTGAGAAGATAATCTTCATGGATGATGCAATTATATCTATAATTGTATTATATTTTACGAGTATAAACACAAAGTTTGAAGACATAAGTAGCCTTATTAAGGGCTTTTACTTTTGGCATATTTGGAGATAGAAATCTTGTGACTGGGTAAATTATTTAGATTATTTGCATTTTATGAGCAAAATATCAAGTTTGTTGAATAACCCAATAACTGAGGGTCTTAACAGGGACAATGTGATGCATCACTTTCTGTAGCAAGTAAGAAATGTGCAGTGCAGAAGCAATTCCGTGCGAATCTTGTATATATTAAAACAATAAGAGCTTAATTGATCAAACTTCAATAAAATAGTTGAATCCATAAGACATCCATTGTGACCTTATGCCCCTAATAAATTCAATATTTTGATAAAAATTTTTCAAAATTAGCTGAATCTATAAGATAACTGTATCCAAAGGTAAGACTAGCCAGAATGATGGAATTAATCTATGTAATTACATGGATTCACCTGATGAACTTCAATCCTCCCCTTCCTTCCATTTCCTTCCAATTCCTCTCCCACATCAGAGCCACCAAGCCTGTCCACTCAGCAAGTAACTCTAACATAGGCATTCAATTGTTTCTGTCATAACCTATACTTGAACATGTAATATGTGATTAAATGAATGTATCTTTGAAACTATGCTGAATATGAAATGTGGGCAATACTAAGGGAACGTGTAAGATAGACATTGGAATAATACAAAATATTCAAAATGCAAGAATTATCAAAACTGTGCCTTGAAAAGGCCCAAGTAAAGGCAACACGCATGCAAGTGGCTCCTAGCGGAGATTGTTGGCCCTAATGAGTACACAATGAGACACTGATGTCATTTTAACAATAAAGTAGTAATTGGATTATAAGATTAACTGCTTGGGTTTTTATTCGGTAGATGCACTAGAACTTAGTAAACCTATGCGCAGAGGCTTTCATGGAACCCAGCTTTTCGATTTAGTTTACCACTGACTGGCTAGTGGATACCAGTCTCTATGAAGCCATGCAGCAAAGGCTCTGTTGCTTAGATTATAAGGAGTTTATTGAACTCATTCTATAAGGTCTTTAACAACAACATGGGTAGGGCGCACTGACTAATATTCACTACAACCACTAGTTAAAAAAGCATAAACATACCCTTAACTGCCTTGGTCAGGATATACATATAAAAGAAAATCAGGAGGTTGTGAAATCCCCTATCCAGAAAAACAGTGTTACCTTCTGGAGAAAGATGGGGGGGAATCATTAAAGGTCTGCAGGACTGTACTGAGTGTGACATCATGGCACAAGATTGGGCTAACTACATAACCCAAAATATTCTCTGCCCAAAAGTGATGAGGGTCAACTAAGCTAGACAAATCGGCGATGGATCAGCAGTGGGCTCGCCTCTGGTCTAATCCTCACCTTTGTAAATATAAAGAGGCAGTCACAGATGTTTTGGCCCAGCAGGGGAAAGGCTCCTTAAAGTGGGCTGCTCATGTGAAAAGATATCTGGGCTTGTTGGGTCTGGTCTCAGAATCCTCACCTGATGATGGTGATTCTTGTAAGGGACAGTAAGGCACATACATCACAAAACCTGTTTTCACAATATCAGATAGGGTTTTGAGTAGGAATGGGGACCACTCTAAACGTCCCGACAATGTCACATCTGTAAAAAGCTTTGCAGTGGGCACAGTCTATATGGCGTTGATAGACATGTCAAATGCCTTTACACTGTTAGCAGATGGAGGTTGTGGAAGAAACTACTAGCAATGAATATCCCAATTAGGTTAGTACAGCTCCTGGCACTATTGCATACATATACTACACTAAGGGTGAGGCTGAGCATGCAAGGAGCCACGACAAACCCTAGAGCTACCTATGTTCATTTGCGGCAGGGATGTGTCGTGGCTCCAACCCTGTTCAATCTATACTTGGCTGATCTTTAAAAAAGTCTGGGAGGGAGGTACCAATAATTCAATCAAGTTGGGTTCTGTATCCCTCGATTGGATTGCCTTTGCAGATTATATAGTCCTGTTTGATTTAACACCAATCGGGCTGCAGAGGAAGTCAACTCTTTTTTTTATAATTACACAGTAGAAAAAAAATCTCAAGATGAATGGTCAAAAATCTAAGGTCATCATCTTTTCTACCAAAAGGCGGCCTAAGACCATGATTTAGCACTTGGGAGGAAACCCTCTAGAGAGGGTTCAGTCCTTGAGATATTTGGAATACAACCTTACCAATTTGAGCTGTGGGGAGGGCTGGAAACAAATGATCAAGGAAAAATGTCACCCTCTGTTGGTAAAGATGAAGGGGTCTACTGTCAGTTGTGTCATTTCTCCCTAAAACCCCTGGTGCAGTACTACTTGTCAAGTGTCGAACCTGCCTTGCTGTACGGCTTAGATCTCACTAAGTGAGTTGGGGGGGGAATACCTCAGCTCGGTACAAGGGATGCTCTGGAAAAAGACATTGGGATTAGCAAACTCAATCCCGAATTCAATCATTAGATATGAGCTTGGCCTAATCTCCCTGGCAACTATAGCCAAGTGATGGAAATTGGCTGAGTTCGCTAAGCTATTAAATCTTCCACAAATGTCCCTTTACCAGAGTAGGGGTACAGACCAGACCAGAGTGTTAGGTGCTAGTATCACAGAATTTACGGCGCAGATGACCAAAACACTCTTGGTGATTGGATCCTCTAAAGGAGAGTTCTCTATTAACACAGCCACAGTAAAGAAGAAGCTCTTAAAATATGATTGGGCAGTAACCACAGACCAGTTGGGTACCTATATCTTGTATGGTGAAAACGCCAAATTCCTCAAAAAAGGGAAGAGATTTCAAAACACATCCTTATCTTCAGCTGTTCAAAAATGCGGGCACGTTTTAGACTCAACCAAATCCCTACGCTCGAAAGAACAAGCAAGTGGAGTTTGAATCTGGGTAACCAGACTTGTAGGTTCGCATTAACTGTCCTGTCAGGGAGATTACTAAACATCTAGTGACTAACTGTCCTGCACTGGGGGAGAAAATAAATAAGCATCTTGGGACTCCTATCGTGAGTGGCGTCATGTGGACTGGCCTGATGGGAGGCCAACAGCAGTGTTTGATTCTCGCACTGTGTGGGTTTCTTGCTTTATTAATGAAGAAAACTGAAGAGCTAAAGAAAGATTAGCTTAGACATGTTTTAATGTAATCTTCTGAACTAGGTTTCTTTCATATACTTTTCCCAAACTGTCACACCAATAGGGTTAATATGAAACAACTAAGATCTTTGAGTATTAATTAGTAACTAAATGTCGGCCTTAATACCTGACGGACATTATGGAAATGTTTGGCTAGACCCCATTGTCTGTGTGCTTTTGACCTATTCTTATACTTTTGTTTCAGTTTCCTTTTTCCTCCCTCAATCTTTTAATATTGTCACAATTATAACATCCCATGTCTCTTATCTGACTCCTAAAGCTGCTGATTCGTTATTTCTCCATCATATACCTAATAGGGATTTGTACTCTTTGTAGTCACAAGGCATAAAATAAGCAGTGTTGATAGCAATTTGCTATGCAATTCTGTAGGTTTGCTAATCAAATGGATACTTGTGTAGCAAAGTTAGCTATTTAAGTTGCCCTCTTCAATGAAAGCGCAGCTCGCCCTGCATTCCCATCTTACCCTCGGTGCTCTCTTCACCCTCTTTGCTCTGTTCACTTCAAGTGCTAATGCAGAGAAAGTGCAGCAGTAATCGTCTCCTCCACTCGTGCGTGCCAAAGGCTTGTGTGAGAGTGCGAGGCAGGAATTTATTTCTTTTTCAAATAATTGCAATCAAGAAGTAATCAGGATGATACTTTTATTAAGCTTTCTATATCCTGTCTGGCAAAAAGATGTATGTGTCAACTTTATATATTTTTTTTTAAAAGATAGTCATGCACTTCCATTCCTAAAAATTAAGCTGTTACATAATGCATAATTACAGTCTTGATACTGTAAAACACTGCATCATCACTATGCTTTAAAGCAATGGTTAGTTTAGTGTATCTAAATGTCATAGTGTCCACTATATTTCATTTTGTTGGGAATGATGCACCATATTGAGAGTGAACACTTTTGAAAATACACATGATCACAATCAAATGCTTTTGATGACAAAGACAAACCTTGTTCTGTAACCTGCAGGTTGCATACAGCTTGCAACTGGTGCTCAAACCATGAGCGAACCCATACTCCTTGATATTATATATTATCACCCTGTTGCTTTATACTAGGTACCCTGAAAGTTAGACGACCACAAACTACAATATTACACCTAGTTTGCCCAGTTCTCTACCTGCTACTCAGTGCCTCTTACATAATGAATACACAAAGCGAACTAGATGCTTATGCAAATTAGTGCTCAGTAGTTCCATCCAGTATGTACATCTACAGATCCACTTCAATACCAAACACTGTAGTTAGCCTCCAGAGCTCGCTTTGCTTTATGCTTATGATTGTATTATTTGATTGCATTATATATTACCACCTGTGGGAGACAACAGTCCAAACTGTTTTCAGAGCCTTTTTGATCATATCTATGTGTCCATTCATGCAGCTTACCTTTTACATTTTACAGACTCATTCATGGCTCGCAAAGTCTTTTCGCCCACTCGCATAGTCGAGTAGATTTTATGATGGGCGAGTAGCATTTACAATTGAAGTTTGAAACTTTTATTTAACATCTTTGTTTGCGGTACATATCAAATAAACGTTTCACTGTGCATGGCTGGCCTCTGGGAGGCAGCAGTGTGCCAAACATAACCTGAGTTTGTAGTAACATGCACCATTTGACAGAAATCACATTTTAAATTTGTTGCCCTCCGTTCCTATGGGTTGAGTGCATTTCTCTTAGACTGAATAGGTAAACTAAGTTACCCGACCTGCAGGTCTAGCTGAAATTTAAAGAATTGGCAAGGCCTGACTACTATCACTAATGTCTTATTTCAGAGGTACGCATAACTGCTGTATTTTTGCTCATGTCATGTCATGGGTACAAATAACATCTTGTGCCATTAACAATATCAGTACAAAATTGCTAATCAAATGGGTCTGTTTGCTAATCAAAAAGCATTTAATTAGCAAACTCTGCAAATCAATTTTTGAAAACTAATGTATGCCTTGAGTCACATTACAACCAATTCATGTATCCTTCTCTTGATCCAACTAGAGAAGGTCTTTGGAGCCTTTGATGGTCCAAAACAGTACTTAATTAATTAAATAAATAAACAAATAACTTAGTTGCATTGATGTTTAGCAGGGCCACATTGATTTTTTACATTTTTTTATTGGCCAAGTAGTAGGATTGCCTACCTTATTGACATATGTGCCACCCACCATTTTGCACAGATTTCCATTGTCCAGGGCAAAGTGAACCTAGCAGTTAAGCTAGAATGATCACACATTGGCTTTAATTGCTAAACTTCTTACTAGATTTAAAAATGGGACACTGAAACAAATAAAGAATCCAGGGTAGAGAAAACACTGGACCTTCTTGTAAATTCTCCAGGCTCATCACCTCTAACGCACCCATTGACCATGACAAGATTCTAGTTCCCAAGAGGCTCAAACCATATCAATGATATTTGTGATGTCATCTTTGATGTCCTGGGTGTTAGTTTTAGCAGTGCATGGTGGTGGCGCGAGTTATGGTTGCTTAGCTTACCATAACTGGCGAATTTCAAGGGTTTTTCCGTTTTACTTGGAACCATAACTTCAGTTTAACAAAGGTTTTTTTACTGAATTTCATAGGTTTTTAGTAGTGCAACTTAACCATAATGTCCCTTTAACAAAGTTTTTTTACTGAATTTCATAGGTTTTTAGTAGCTCATAGGTTTTTAGTAGCGTAACTTAACCATAACATCCCTTTAACAAAGTTTTTTTTACTGAATTTCATAGGTTTTTAGTAGCACAATAGCACAATTTAACCATAATGTCCCTTCAAAAAAGGTTTTTTACTAAATTTCATAGGTTTTTATTAGCGCAACTTAACCATAACGTCCTTTTAAATGGATGAAGACCATTAGCACCCTAGGTTCCCAAAGTGGGAACCCGGGGTGCTAAAAAAAAATGTTTCTTCCCAAACCCGGTGTAGGAATGAAAATCCTTTACCAAGATGGCCACCATGTAAAGGGAAGGCGGGGTTCCATACAGGGCCCCTCTTCACTTCACAACACGTGTGCACGGTCTTCGCAGCTACGTGTTTTCCACAATGCATGTGCGTGGTGTTGGCAGCTACGTGTTTTCCACTGCTACGTGTTTTCCGTTAATGCCTGTGCGCAGTCATCATTTCTGTGTGTTTTTCTTCAATGCGTGTGCATGTTCGGATGAGGCACGCATGAGCTCGGATTCATCTGTTAAGAGCGTGCGTGCGAGTGTGAAAAAGATACACTGCTACGTGCTTCCTTCAACGTGTGTGTGTGCTTTATTCAATGCATGTGCGTGATCTTCTCAGCTACGTGTTATCTACAGCGCGTGTGCGTGCTCTTTGCAGCTACGTGTTATCTACATCGCGTGTGTACAGTCTTTGCTGTTACGTGTTTTCTACAGCGCGGGTGCGCGGTCTTCACAGCTAAGTGTTTTCCGTTAACTCCTGTGCACCGTCATCATTTCTGCGTGTTTTCTTCAAAGCATGTTCGGATAAGGCGCGTGTGAGCTCAGAAACGCGTGTGCATGGTCTTTGCAGCTATGTGTTTTCTACAACACGTGTGCGTGCTCTTCGCTGCTACGTGTTTTCCACAACGCATGTGCGTGCTCTTCGCTGCAATGTGTTTTCCACAGCGCGTGTGTGCAGTTTTCACTGCTGCGTGTTTTCCGCTAATGCCTGTGCATGGTCATCATTTCTGCGTGTTTTTGTTCAATGCGTGTGTGTGTTCGGATGAGGCACATGTGAGCTCGGATTCATCTGTTAAGAGCGTGTGTGGGAGTTTGAAAAAGATACACTGCTATGTGCTTCATTCAACGCGTGTACATGGTCTTCTCAGCTACGTGTTATCTATAGCGCATATGCGTGGTCTTCGCAGCTATGTGTTATCTACATTGCGTGTGTGCAGTCTTTGCAGCAACGCGTTTTCTACAGCGCTACGTGTTTTCCGTTAACTCCTGTGCGTGGTCATCATTTCTGCATGTTTTCTTCAACGCGTGTCCGTGTTCGGATGAGGCGCGCGTGCGAGTTTGAAAAAGAAAGTGTCTGTGCGTTTTGACTGGCGCGGTAGATGTCAAAGAGCGGGTGAAGTAGTTGTGCGCATGCGCTTTACTGCGTGAGCGTGGTCTACACCGCTACGTGCTTTCTTCGTGTTCGGATGTTTTTTATTTAACACTTTTTTTGCTTCTTGCAGCCATATTCCATCCCATCCTCACCACCCCTCACCTCCCCAAACATGATTTGATCAGTTTGATGAGTGCAATGTTGTGTTTTTTTATATGTTTTGCCACGATGTCCGCGGACACCGGACGAGAATCCAAGATGGCAGGCGTCTCCAAAAATCTGACGCACTTCACGCTTCACCCCAGCCAATCGGCGAGCATGTCACATGTCCACGGACATGACGCAAGCCGCTTGGCCAATCCGTGTCCTGTCCGCGGAGCGAACAGGGAAGTGTGTCCGCAAAGCGGACATAGATATCACTAATTTTGTTGCCTTACGTTTTGGTCATTTTAAAAAGAACTACTGGACAGATTTAAACCAAATTAACAAAAGCACGCTTTATGTCTATGGGAAAAACAGAAGTTTTGGGACCCCCCTATAACTTTGCCCCCCCTGGACCAAAGAGGGCCATATACTTTTTTTGCAAAGATTGGTGAAGATTCGAAGTTATAAGCCGCCCAAAAAGTGCTCTTCCTATGGAAACAGCAACTTAACCATAACTACACAGCCACTACCATGGCTGTGTGATAGATACTAGAAAAACACTACACAAAACCAACCTCTGAGGAAAGAACACAGAATAATCAGAGACAATAGATTCAGTATTCTGGGTAATGAATCAGGGGTGAAAAGCAAGCAAAAGGAACAATGTTCTTGAAAAAGGATATGTACTTCCAAGCAAAAAACGTTCAAAATGACCTAACCAGTCTCTAGGGCCCAACAAATGGACTGCAGGGGTAGTTAACAGTCAATAGCACCGTCTTTGCAGTTCTTTGTCATTCAGCAGCACCTTCTTGGCACCATCTTCCATCCCCAGCAAGCCCGAATCCACATCTGTATGCAACTCCCTCATAGGCTACTTTAAGTCTGAAATGCACATTAGACAGGCCCTCCACAGAGCACAACACCACTTCCTACTCCCAAATCCTCCAACACATGGGACATTGACTAAAACACCCTTATTACGCTCACAGCCAAAACAAAACTACCCCACTTCCTTGATGCACATGCACAGCTCAGGCCGCATCTAACTGCATCACATCCCTGCCTCCACAATGGGTGAACTTTATCAACTCCCATCTCTCACATGGCACCACCCCTCAATCAAAAACATGATAAATCCCCCTACTAAAGAGACAATCTGTTGCCTTTGCACACCCTGAACATAAGTCACACCACAATCCTGCCATGTTTCACCATATTAATGCAACGCTTTCCCACATCCCAACTGCAACAACAAATCACTACTAAAAAACCTCCGCAAGCCATTCCAATCAGGTTTCCATCCGGCCGCAGTACCAAGGCTGCAACACTTTATGTCCTGAACGTCCCCCTCAACATCCCTGACAAGGGATACACAGCCCTTCCAGTCCTCCTTGGCCTCCCAGTCGCTTTCCACACCAGTGACCACACCATCCTCTTAAACATCCAGGATTGAAACTATAGACACCGTTTTTGAGTGATTGATCTTCTTCCTCACTGATAGAACACAGTTCTTCCCCATGCCACTATTGATCAAATCCAACTCCAGTCAAGTACTGGATATCCCACGGACATTCCTATTCTCCCCTCCTGTTAAACCTATAGGCAGAACCCTTGGACAAATTCTTAGCTAACACATCATCCATGTCCATCAATACGCAGAAGATACACTAATATACTTCAAGAACTCCTATCCCTCAGAACGTAACACCCTCACAAAACACTCTACCATCACCACCTGGATAGCCACCCACTTACTGAAACTCAACCCGTCCAAACGGAATACCTCCTCATCTGCTCCTGCCTGGTACAAATCAGACACAGCAGGGATCAAAATTAAGATTGGATGAACTGGAGCTAAAATCAGCTACTGGGTATTGTGAGAAACCCAAAGGTGTATAATTTACTAGTCCCCGGGGATCTGTCATCCAGGTGGCCCTAGGAAAGGGTGGTGTGAAGCGTCAGAGTCGTCCAACAAGGGTCACGTCAAACCCCTTGTACAATCGAAAGTCTATGACCCATTGTCAGGAGAAAGCTAGGGGAAGGGAACTCTGCTTTCCGACAAGGTTGCAAACTATAAAGAAAGGCAAGTGTGAACCTGATGGAGGGATGCCGAACGAAAGCTAGGAGAAGGAAAAAAAAAACAGATGAAATGAGAAATACATGAACTGTGTTAGAAATACATGAACTGTGTTAAAGAAAGGCTGTATTGAACCCGATGGAGGGAGACCTGTCATGACCACGGGCAAGACTCTAAGTGTAAAGTCCCAAAAGAAAACCTTGAATAGGGTGGTCTTTAGCTTGGCATGAATTGGTAACTGCTTAGATAAGGTAGAGACTGTTTTTTCCCATTGTTAAGATAGGACTTCCTGGTTCCCTATTATGGCCGTCTGCTTGTGCCTTGGAAAACTAACCTTGCAGATCTATGCATTCTGCTCAGTCTCCCTTATTAGACCCGCCCCCTTGGAGGTCCGCGCTTTGCGTTCGTTGACTGCAGCTGCAGTGCAACGCTTACCACGGTCTCCTTGTTCACCTCAGCATATTCCCTGTCACAGAATTTCCATTTACTTTTGTCTTCCCAGTTATTTCCAGCTATTTTAGTTCCCCTTTCCTTGCCCTCCGAGTTACTGTTTCCCGTTCCGTTTTTTAAGATATTTCTCCTCACGTTAATTCCTGTCAGTCACGGAGACAGTTTCCCTCAGGCTGATTCGTGTGGAGAGTCAAGTTTCCAGTGCTCACACAAGTACAGTTGGTTGCTAGTTGTTTATTATGGAGTTGCTATTTCCGCTAGTGGTGGTTGCTCCGTTGTTAGAATTAGTTGTGTAGCACATATAGTAGTCACTTCTGTTTCTAGTTTAGTATTGGGAATTCATCCGTTCTCCTCACATTTTTTGTTTAATTTTGTTTCACTCAAATTACATAACCAGTAGTCTGTGTTATTTCTTACAGGGGGCATTTGAGTTATTTCAGTAAGGTTTCCTTCTATTCCTAAAACTCACGGCCAATTATTTCCATACCATTACCTTTTATAGTGTCCCACTCATTACAGAAAAGTTGATCCTGCACTAGAGACTCCATAGTCATTCCATTCCCATATTTTCATGCAAGACTCATCATATCTAAGTTATTACGCTCCTGCATTTGGACTTAAAATACTTTTCAAAAGATTCCCCCTCCGCACCAGAGCATCATCATTCTTCAGAACAAGCGCCCCTACATTAGAGCTGGATGGATAGCTCTCTAATCTAAAAGCTTAGGTGAGCCTACTATGTTTTTTGCAAGAATAATTATTCCAGTACTGCCCATGTTGTTGCAAGGTGAATAGGTGAACACAGTAGTAAGATTAAGGCATCGTTCCATGTTTTTACAGAATCTACTTGACCATATCTAGTGAGGAATTGTGAACACCAAAATCATCGAGGGCGCTCCTGCGGAGTTCAGGTAAGCGTTACAAGGCCCGAGGTGCAAGGAGGATCCGAGCTCGGGACAGGGAGATCCAAGGGGCGAAGAGCAATTGGCCGAAATACAAGACCACTGAGAGAACCTTTGTTTGTTAGATGGTTAATAAAACAAAAGTATTACACCAGTGAACAGTGTGCCGACAAGAGTGAGCCCGGAAGAGGAGGACCAAGGGGTGAAGAATCATCACCCAAAAGAGGCAAACAGGCGAGAACGGTCTGAGCCCGGAAGAGGGGGATCCAAGGGTGAAAAGCCAACACCAAACGACAAGTAAATGTACCAGAGAAAATTGTTTAGAAGTAAAAGGCCATAGAGAACCCGATGGAGGGAGGCCCAAGTGGCAAGAAGGATGGGAGACCCAAGGGGCGAAGAGCAATTGACTACGGTACAAGATTACCTAAGGAACTTTTGTTTGTTTGTTGTTTTGAACCAGAAAGCCTTCTAAGGCAAGAGACTTTGATTGGAACGAGACTTAACCTATGAAGGTTTTTTATATCATTGAACTGAACTGTGAACCTCGTGCTGACAAGGCCCAGGAGTGTGCTATACTCAGAGGTCCCACCTTGTCCCGTGCTTAAAACATGGGCAAGGGAGACCCAGCCATACCATGCTGATTTATCATTTTGTGAACACGTCTTTCCTTTCTGGCGAACATTATCCCACACTCTTTTTTGTATTTATTTCTAAGGATTGGCAATAGGTTTTTCTTAGTATAGGCCCTTTTTATTTGACAAGACGCCACTAGGATTACCTTATTATTATTTGATGGTCATAGCTTGCTCCCATCTTAGATTTAGGTTTAGATTAGGCGTTTATCTCATCCATTATAAGGTTCAATAAACACCCTTGAACTGTGATCACTTGTGTCTGTCTTTACTGTTGCCACTGTGAGTTCCTTACAGTATCCAGCATTAACTAGGGACCAGACGCTGCCACTAGGTAATGAGGAGCTAGCAAACTGCGTTCCATAAATCTAACTTCCACATAAGATGCAAATGTATAATTTTGGCCATTATTTATGAGACCCTATACTTAAACTGTTGTGTAGAGTTGTCCTGATTTTGTATACAATGTCCCAAATGCAGAGGGTTACGTTCACGTAGGTGTGCTTGATCAGCAACACCTGGCCTGGGGAGTCAAAAGTGGCTGCTGGTAGCTGTTGGTGTCAGGGTAAGCAGGCTCTTCTCAGCAGCAAGCAGGAGCTAAATAGCTCCCACCTCCCTGTTAAGTCCTGTCACGGCTATGCATTAGCCGGAGACAGGGATTAGCAGGCCCATGTGGGAAGGCCTCGCTGGCGCAGCTCCGGCAGGAGCCAATGATACGCAGACACGCTTGGATCGATGCCATGCCCGGAACTGCCTCCGTGGAGCGGGGGCAGGGCTTTTATTAGACGCCTTGCGTCACCGCGTAGCGGGACGCAAGGCGGATGAGAATGCATTACTTACCGTAAAAGCATTTCTGATGATTGTATCTGCTTAGATTCACATGCTGTGCATAGGTCCGACATCCAGTGGTCACTGCGGAGTATTGCATTTTGTTTTTCGTAGTCGAAAAGGGGACGTCGACAAGGCGTGTCTGAAACACTATCCCTATAGTGACGTGCGTTGTACCCACAATCCCTCACGCGTCGAGGTCCCTCTGTTTGTATTTTTCTGCCCTGAGGGAGCCTTCTAGACGTGAGTGAGTACAGAAAAGAGAGAGATATATAAAGGAAGTCTATGTTCCTTCCATCCGAGCGGGGAGGAAGGGCGGGCGCATGTGAATCTAAGCAGATACAATCATCAGAAATGCTTTTACGGTAAGTAATGCATTCTCTTCTGATGTTTGTTAATCTGCTTAGAATCACATGCTGTGCATAGACTAGCGAGCAGTACCCGGAGTTGGCGGTGGGTTATGAGAAGGAACAGTAGAGAAAAGGTGTCGTAATACTGCCTGTCCCACCTGGGAGTCAGATCTAGAGTGTGTATCTAGACAGTAGTGTTTTGTAAAGGTGTGCACAGAACTCCAGGTAGCCGCTTTGCAGATGGACTCAAGGGGAACATTTGCAATGAATGCTATGGATGCCCCCGTGCCTCGAGTAGAGTGTGCTCTTGGCCTAAAGGGCAGTTCTCTCTTAGCAAGAGTATAGCAGAGAGTGATGCATTGAACAATCCATCTAGAAATAGTGGATTTTGAAACTGCATCTCCTTCTCTTCCTGCTGCCACCGAGACGAAGAACTGATTAGTCTTCCTCAGTGGTCTGGTTCTTTCCATGTAGAACATGACCGCTCTGCGTACATCTAGTGTGTGCAGAGTCCTTTCTCCCAAATTGGAAGGATTTTGAAAGAACGTTGGTAGTTCTATAGATTGGTTTACGTGGAATTTAGAAATAAATTTCGGAGCAAACCTAGGGTGAGTGCGTAGAACCACTTTATCTTTGTGAACTGTAACGAAGGGGTCTAGAATAGAAAGAGCCTGAAGTTCACTTACTCTCCTGATGGAGGTGATAGCTATTAAAAAAGCAGTCTTAAGCGTGAGGTGTTTAAGAGATGCTTTGTGCATGGGTTCGAATGGAGAGCCCATGAGTCTGGTAAGTACCACATTAAGGTCCCATCCGGGAGCTGGGTCAGCTATCAGGGGGTGTATTCTCTTTACTCCCTCCATGAAGGCCTTTATAACAGGGATCCTCCACCACGACACTTTGAGTTGGGAAGTGGTGTATGCAGAAAGTGCAGCTAGGTGGACTTTAATGGAGTTAAACACTAGACCTGAATCCAATAGGTGGGTCAGGTATAGGACCACATGTGTGGGAGAGCAGTCAATAGGGTTGATGCTTTTACTCCTGCACCAGATGACAAATCTTTTCCACTTGCTAGAATAGCAGTGGCGAGTGTTCGGTTTTCGGGCTTCCCTGAGGATGTCCATGCATCTTTGCGGGAGTTGTAGATGTCCGAACTCTATGATCTCAGGAGCCAAGCTGCTAAGTTCATGTTCTGGGGGCATGGATGCAGAGTCCTGCCTTTGTCCTGAGACAGCATGTTGTACGGGCAGGGGAGTTTTACTGGTGGGGATAGAGACATCTCCATCAAGTGAGCGAACCATGGTTGTCGTGCCCACATTGGGGCCACTAGTATCATGGTCACTTGTTCCTGGTGCATCTTGTGCACCACTTTGTTGAGAAGGGGAGTCGGGGGAAAAGCGTAAACAAATTTCCCTGACCATTGCATCGACAGACCGTTCCCCTTGGATTGGTTCTGGGGGTACCTGGAGGCGTAACTTAGGCATTGTGAGTTTTCCAGGGTTGCGAACAGGTCTATTTCTGGGAATCCCCATTGTGTGAAGACGTCGAAGACGATGTCTTCGTGCAGGCGCCATTCGTACTCTTTGGGCAGGGGGAAATCTCTGCTGAGACTGTCTGCTAGCAGATTGAGTTCCCCGGGTACATGTAGTGATAGTAGGAACATGTCCTGTCTGAGAGCCCACTTCCATATATTCTGGGCCAGCTTGGACAGGCCTGGAGAGTGGGTGCCCCCTTGCTTGTTGATGTAGTACATGGCTGTGGTGCTGTCTGTAAGGACCATTACTGTTTTGCCTTGTAGGTGTTCCTGGAAGGCTCTTAGCGCCTTGAACACAGCTAGTAGCTCCAGTAGATTTATGTGTTTGGATGCTACGTTCGGAGTCCACACTCCGTGAGCAGTCTGATGGGATAGGTGCGCCCCCCATCCTGTGAGGGATGCGTCTGTGGTTAGAGTGGCTTCCGCCGCGGGTGTGGCAAAGGGTTCCCTTTTTCCATGTTTTCCTTTGTCCACCACCGTAGCGAGAGAACTAAGGCCTGCGAGACCACAACTAGATCCTCCCATAGTCCGCTGGCCTGACACCACTGGCTGTTGAGCCACTCTTGCATTGGGCGCATGCGCAGGCGCGCGTGAGGTACCAAATAAATACACAACGCCATCATTCCTAGCAAGCGCATTGCTTTGCGTACCGTCACCTCTCGACCGGTTACATATTGAGGGATTTGAAACAGCATGTTTTGGACCCTCTCTTTGGAGGGGAAGACGAGGCCGTCCTTTGTTTGAATTAGAGCCCCTAGGAATTGTTTGATTTGACTGGGGTCTAAACTGGACTTCTTTTCGTTGATGGAGAAGCCCAATTGGAACTAAAGGTCTACTGTGTTTTGGGTATTGGAGAAGCATGTTTCGTAAGAATCCCCTGTTATGAGCCAGTCGTCGAGGTAAGGGTAAACTGGGATGGACAACCTGCGCAGGTGGGCCGCTGCCACTGCCAGCACCTTCGTGAATACCCTTGGTGCTGATGCTATGCCGAAGGGTAGCACTTTGAACTGGTAGTGTTTGCCCTCTATCATGAACCTGAGGTATTTTCTGTGCGCTGGCAACATTAAAATATGAAAGTATGCATCTTTCATGTCCAATGTTGTCATGTAATCTCCCTGAGAAAGCAGTGGGATTACTTCCTGTAAGGTTACCATACAAAACTTTTGGGGTTTGATAAAGTTGTTCGCTGGGCGCAGATCTAATACAGGGCGCATGGTTAGATCCTTTTTGGGTACAAGGAAGTACACTGAATAAATACCTTCCGTTACCTGAGATAGAGGCACGACCTCTATGGCTCCTTTTTCCAGTAGTTGTTGTACTTCTTGGAGAAGGATGGCAAGATGTTCCGGTGTCATGCGACGTCCCCTCAGGGGTCTGTAGGATGGGGAACTGTTGAATTCGATACAGTATCCGTGGGCTACGGTGGACAGTACCCAACGGTCTGACGTTATCTCCTCCCATGCAGGAAGAAAGGATGTTATCCGGCCCCCGACCGGTGTTGCATGGGAGGGGACGCGAATCTTCGCGTCACTTGGAGTTGTTGGGGGCTTGGGAGCCTCTGGGGGTGGATCCCCGACCCCTCCCTTTGCCCCGGCGTTGGCCTCTTTGGCTGTACTGCCCACTATTGGTTTGGTAATTGGTGGCAGGGTATTGCTGATGTTGATTTTGTTGTTGGTGTTGGCGTTGGCCACGAAAAAAGCGTTTGTTGCCATAGCCGCGCCTGGTAGTGGGCTTAGAGATCTGGTCGAGAGTCTTGATAGTGTCGAACTCTTTTTTAGCCATCTCTAGGGCTTCATCTACCGCTTTTCCGAAGAGGTTAGCGTCCTCGACATGTTTATTTATCAAAGACGCCTGTGTCTCTGGTTTAAAGCCTGAGTTGCGCAGCCATACATGGCGCTTTAGGAGTATTCCTTGTACCAAGGAACGTCCTGCTGTTTCTGCCGCGTCCAGAGAGTTTTTAACAATGCTCTGGTTCACTTGGGTTCCTTCGCCAATAGTTGACAGTAGGCGCGTACGTAAAGGCTCCGGTGCTTCCTCGGCGTCTTTTCGCAGTTTGGCCCACTGCGCGTCTGCGTAGCTTGCAAGCAAGGAATTGTTGTTGGCAATTCTTGCTGAGAAGGCAGCCGAGGAAGTAACTCTTTTTGCAAGGGCATATAGCCTCTTGCCCTCCTTGTCAGGGGGTGCCTCACTGGTGGAAAGTGGTACCCCTGCCCTCTTTCTAGTATTAGAAACCACTAGGGAATCAGGAATGGAATGTCCCCTAATGTAGAGGGGGTCTGAGGGTGAAGGAGTGAAAAGTTTTTCAATCCGTGGATTGACCCCTCTGATCATAGCGGGAGTGGACAGCGAAGGTATGATCCTTCTCTTCACTGAAGCGAGGAGTGGAATGGTCTGGCTGACCGGGGGTTTTTCCTTAATCACTCTTTCTACAAAGTCCAATTCTGGAGAGAGTTCCCCGGTGTCGAGTTCGAAATGCGCTGCTGCTCTGCGCAACAGTGCATTGAACGTCGGCTGATCGTCAATTGGAGACGTGTTCCTAACTGGAGAATTGTCCGGAGGAGTTAGGTTTAGGACATCAGTGTCGAAATACACTGATGGTGATTGCCAGGGGTGTGAAGGTCCCTCTTCTGGGTTAACCCCGAAGCCTTCTTCTATAATGTCTGTTCTGTCTTCCAGACATTCCTCCTGGTTCTGTTCTTCATTGTCCATGAAATCATCTTCTTCCTCGAAGTCTTGCTCCTCCCCAGTGAGGTCATATACATCTTGGAAGTCTGAGGCTGTGTCCTGCTGGGGATCGACTAGCCTCGGATTTTTGGCCCTGGGGTCCTCCTGAGGCCCTTCTCTGGTCCTCTTGTGTGTTTGAGAGGCCTGGGTGCTCATGAACTTTTCCATCCTCTCCATGCAGAGGTGGAGTCTTTCCATAGTTTCATGGGGTACCCCAGAGCGGTCTGGCGGGGGAAACATAGGGTTATCTAACTCGAAATGGCTCGACCTCTCCCAAAGCGTCGAGGAAAGTGTCCCGTCGCCCTCCGAAAAACCTTCTGGTGTGTCGGGAGACTCCCTGCCTGAAGGGGGTAGTCCCTGTTTCCCTTCGGGCTTTTTCGGCGTATCCTTTAACTTATGCGTAACGCTCGACGAAATCTTCGGCGTACGCTTTTGGGCGTCGGCTACAGCGATCCTTGCTAAGCTATCGGCGACTCGCTTGTCGGCGACTCGTTTGTCGGCGGAAGCTTGAGTTTTCGACGCTATGGGTATCGAACGCTCTACGGCGGTCTGCGCTTTCTGTTGATGCGCACCGGCCGATGGTTTGGTGGCAGCGCCCTTGTTTGCCGAAAGCCCAGTCGCAGGTCGCGGCTGCGGTTGCGAGAGGGGCTTCGAACCCGAACGGTCCGAGGAGGCCGCCGGTGGAACCTGCGTCTCCTTTGGCGCCGAAGGTCTTTTCGACTTAGTCGAAGAAGAGCCGTGGGTTGTGTGTTTATGTGGATCTTTGTGTGCGTCTGTGTCGCCGGGGTGTTCATCCCCATAAGCAGGGCGTGAGCCGAGCCCGTCGGGGCCGGGGACAGACGACGAAGCGCGTAAGCGCTCCTTTCCTTAGAGGGGGTTTCGACTTCCGTAGCGGAGGTCGTGTTATCGCGTTCCTCGTCACTGTCGGTGGTAGCAGCGGCGGGTGAACCTTCGGCCTTCGACATCGCGTAGGCCGCCCACCTTTTAACCCTTCGGTCTTTTAGAGTTTTAGGCTTAAGAAGCCGACAAGCCGCGCACCTTTCCTCCTTGTGATCGAGGGGCAAGCAGCGGTTACACCGTGAGTGCTTGTCCTTCCAAGTGAATTTGCCTTTACAAAGTGGGCAAAACCTAAACGGTGTCCTCTCCATAGCCGAGGCAATAAATCGCGATAAACACCCCAAGGGAAAGGAAGGGGAAAGGGAAAGGCATTCTCAGAAAAGACCCAGAGATGTCCCACGACCCCACTCTCCCTACTGTATATGGCCTGCGAGGCCAGGCCACGTGTTCGGCAGCGCCGAAGGATTTCTTCCGCTCGACCCTCCGTCGAAGATTCTTTTCGGCGGAGAACAGCTTACAACTGCGTCGAGGGAGGGATTATTAATATTAGAGAAAAAACGACCAAAGGTCGAGGAGTTGCAATGTCTCTCGAGGAGCTCCGCGTGAAGGCGACCAGAAGCTGGGCGGAAAAAAACAATCTGAGGGACCTCGACGCGTGAGGGATTGTGGGTACAACGCACGTCACTATAGGGATAGTGTTTCAGACACGCCTTGTCGACGTCCCCTTTTCGACTACGAAAAACAAAATGCAATACTCCGCAGTGACCACTGGATGTCGGACCTATGCACAGCATGTGATTCTAAGCAGATTAACAAACATCAGAAATAACATTCCTCCTTTATTTTAACTTGAACCAAATACACATAACATACATTTTCAATTCTTAAACCAAACGGGTTACCCCCACTCTTATAGTTACTTGTGGGATTGTCTACCACTCATAGTCTCGGAGCCTGGCAGGAAGCCTGGTGGCTGTTCTCAAACCATATCTCCCACCCATGGAACTGGGCCCCATTGTCCCCTCGGGTGTCTCACCTTCAATGTCCGGCTCACCCATTTCTGGTTCACTCAACAGTTCCTGGGTTCCTTCGTCTGTACAATCTCCGCCCTGTGGGTTCTCGGGTTCCGCATCACTCGGTGTATGATCCTCTTCCTCTTGGGGGCGCTCGCCGTCTTCCAGAGTTGTCGTGGCACTGCCTTAAACCATGACGCATTTTTCGTCACTTGTTTTTGTCCTCTCTATACGGTTATCATTGTTCCTTGTCGTTTGCCGATTGTCCACGGGGCTGCCTCATAGCGGGTGTCCAATTTGGATCTAGATGGATTCCGCATCATGACCACCTGATCGCCCACTCGGTGATTGGATTGTTTGGTACGCCTCTTGGCACTCATGTGTGCATTGGCTCCAGTCCTTCTTGATTCTGTTTGCTCGCTGTCAATCGTGTCTGGGCTTCTGCTGGGGTGATGTGGTATGGAGGAATTTATGATGGTGCCAAACATCAGGTCTGCCGGCGGGACGCCTGTCGTGCTGTGCGGTGTGACCCTGTAGTTTCGCAGGAACCGATAAAGGTCAACTTGCCAGGGGCTAGCGTTGACCCTTGACAGGCGTAGGACCTTGTTGAGTGTCCTCAGAAATCGTTCCACATCACCGTTTGCCTGCGGCCATCTTGGCATAATGTGGTGGTACCGGATGGTGAGCTCTTGGAGGTATTGTTTGAACTCTTCCCCTTGGAAAGGTGGGCCATTGTCACTCCTGATTCTCGTCGGCAGTCCGTGCGTCGTGAACATTTTTTCAATCGCGGGAATGACCACCTCCGCTGCCATGGAGTTCACAATCTCGACCTCGGGGTACCGAGAGTGGTCGTCTATGGCCACCAGTAGGTAGATGCCTTCTTGAAGTTTGCAAAAGTCTATGCTTATCGCGTCCCATCTGCCAGACCCTCGAGCTGCCGATTGGATGGGCTACGGGTTGGGTGGAGGCCCTGTTATTTGGCATGGGAGGCAGGAGCTGATCAGCCTTTGGACTTTGTCGTCTATCTGGGGAAACCATACCCGATGCCTGATTCGGGCTTTTGTTCGTACCATCCCTTGGTGGCCCTCATGTGCTAATGCCACTATTTTGTCTTGGAAGCTTGGTGGGATGATTATCCGGGTTCCCCTGAGTAGTAGCCCTTGTTCCGTGATGGAGAGGTCCTGTCGGATCGTGAAGGTTCCCGTGAGGAAGTTCTTTGCCTCTCTCGTCTTGTTATGGGTGTTCCGCAGGAATTACCTCCCTTGCCCCGAGATGATTGTGTCCTTTATCAAGTTGCAACACGGGTCCTTTTTGCGTTTCATCCACAATGTCGTCCAGGCTGATGGCCCGAGGCCTCATGGTGTGTACTACCTGGCAGATATGCTCCTCTGTCTCTTCTGCCCCATGGATTTCCTGGGGTGTTGCCGCTCTCGGGTGCCTTGACAGGAAGTCCGCCGGGTTCCCACTGCCAGGCTGGTATGCCAGCTCAAAGTTGTATTGTTGGAGGTGCAATAGCCATTTAGCGATCCTAGCCGGCGGGTGAGAAGACGTGCCCATGAATATGGGTAACAACGGTTTGTGGTCCGTGTAGGTTGTACATTTTCTGCCAAACAGGTAGAGGTGGAAATGGCAGCACCCCCATAGCACAGCCATCGCCTCTTTTTCAATGTGGGAATATCGTTGCTCCATCAGTGTTAGCGCTCTGGAGGCATATGCAATCGGCCTCTGTTCACCCGTCTTCGTTACTTGTGTGAGGATGGCCCCTAGGCCCACTGGGCTAGCGTCCACATACAGTTCAGTTGGGAGCGTGGTGTCATAATACGCCATCATGGTGTCCACTGACAGTGATGCTTTTATGTGCTCAAATGCTTCTTGGCAGGCATGTCCCCACTCCCATTTTGTGTTGGTTTTGGTGAGTTCACGAAGGGGTTCTGACAGTGTGGCCAGTTTTGGGATGAACCTCCCGCAGTAAGTGGCTATTCCCAAGAAGCTGCGCACCTCAGTTGGCGTGGTGGGTGGGTTAGCGGCTTGGATGTCTGCGACTTTCTAGGGGTCCGCTGAGATGCCTGTGCTGCTGAAGATATAGCCAAAAAAAGATATCTCGTTCTTTAGGAATTCACATTTTTCTTTGTGAATGGTTAGTCCTGCGCCTTCTAGCCTGTTGAGGAGCATGTGAAGCCTTTTTATGTGTTCTTCTCTGTTGCTGGCATGAATCAGGATGTCGTCACTGACATTTAGGACCCCTGGTATGCCGCGGATGACTTCCTGTATCATTTGTTGGAAAAACTCAGTGGCCGAGGAGATTCCAAAACTCAGGCGCTTGTACCTTCGCAGGCCAATGTGTGTTGAGAAAGTTGTTATATACCAGGAGTCCCTGTGTAGCTTCAACTGGTGATAGCCCGCGTTCAGGTCCACCTTGGAGAATATCTTGGACCCTGTGAGGTCAGCCACTATTTCGTCCAGTGTCGGGGTAATGTGGCGCTCCCGCTTGATGGCAGCGTTTGGTAGGTGCATGTCTATGCAGATTCGAACCTTGCCAGGTTGTTTTGGCTTTTTTGTTACTACCATGGGGGAGACCCAGGGTGTGGGTCCCGTCACCTCTTCTATTATGCCAGCCTTCTCCAATGCCCCGAGTTCCTGTTCTACCTGTTCACGCACGTGGAAAGGCGTCCTTCTGTGCCGTACTGCCCTTGGTTGGACCGATTCGTCGATGTGGAGCTTGATTGATTTCCCCTTTAGGCAACCTATCCCTTTTAGTAGGCTGGGGTATTTTTCTAGGACCCTCTCGACCTCTTGTGAGTCTGTCACTTCGCCGATGAAACTCACCAGCCCTAAATCCTCTGCAGCATCTCCACTCAGGAGGCATTCGATACCCGCGTTCACCACATAGATTTTGGATTGTAATGTGGTTTCGCCGTGGCTGATGGTGGTGCGGAATCTGCCAATCACAGGTAGTGGGGTCTTGCACCCGTATGCGAATAGTAGTGTGTCCGTCGTTTTTAGGTCCGGTTGTGGCTGGAGTGTCCTAAATGTGGTAATTGGCATTATATTCACAGATGCCCCGGTGTCTATGGTCATTAATACTTGCTGGTTTTGGATTACCACTTGGCATTTACGTCTTCGGAGCTTCTTCCTTGGCGTGGTGTTCCCATGGTTAAGGGCAGACACCAGGTAGACTTTTCTGCCCTTCTTCCATTTGTCATTCACGGACTCTTGTTGGGCACCTGCTGCGTCATCACCTTCCTCCTCCGTGGAGGAGTTCGTGGTCACCACTCTGCGGGCACTGGCCTGTTTCTTTTTCTTACCCCCACTCTTTTCTTGGGTTGTTTGCGGTGTTTGTTGTTGGGCGCCTGACGATCGGCATACCTTGGCATAGTGGTCCTTCCTGCCACATGCGCCGCATGTGGTCCCGTGCCGGGAAGTTGCGTCGTCCGTGGCGAGGTCCTCCACCCCATCCACATTCCATGGGCCCCGGGGTTCGAGACTGCCATCTAGAGTGCGTTTAGTTTCCGCCAGTCTCATCCCTCGTTGATTGGCGATTCGTGATCTGGGCTATGATAGCTGTTGTGAGGGCTGGCTGTAGTTTTTGAAGAGTTGTGCCCATGTGTGCCACTCTGGCGTGAGCTAGTTCCCTCTGGCGGCCCAGCTGAAGCATTCGGGTGAGCAAAATGGCCTTCTCACTCAGTACTATCCTTCTTAGTTTCTCTGATTGGATACCGTTGATAAGCTGTCTTCGGATCTCCTTCTCAATGTCTGAATTCGCACGATATCGCCAGCTTCCTTAGTCTGGTGTGGTACGCATCTAATGTCTCCTCTTCCAGCTGAATTGTGGAACAGAATATGAATGTCTCGTAATCTGGATTGAGCTGCGGGAGAAAATGGGCCGTGAGGGCATCTTTCGCTTGCTGGTAAATGTCCAGGCCATCATCAATTGTCAGAGAATTGAAATTACGTAGCACTTCATCCCCCACGTTCAACAACAGGTGCAATATCATTTTTTTCGCAGTGGTAATGTCCTTACACTCCATTGGCATTTCAAATTTTTGAATCCATAGTTGCCATCTTCGGCCAACCGATGATGAATCAGTGTATGGATCAAAGGGATGGATCATTACTGAAGAGCCACTTGGTGGGCGGGCTTGCGGCGTGGACACCGACAGGTTTGCGGCCAGTCTGGAAGGCGTGCCGGGCCTGGAAGTGGATGTGCCGGTCGCCATGGCTGGGCCTCACTTTGCCACGTACGGGGGCCGATGCCTCACCTTGGTGTGACCCTGCGGGGGTTTGTGGTCTCCCTTGTCTGTGTGTTCACGTGTAGGGCGTACCTTGAGTGCCTTCCCCTTCCTGGGGTCTTGTTGCACAGGGTTGATGGTTCTTGGCGTTGAGCCAGCGTTGTGCTGCTTGTTCGTGCTGATCCAGCGTTGTCGGGGGATCAGGGAAGAGTTTATGTGGCCACGCGGTGAAGAAAGATGAATTCCCTCAAAAAAAAAAAAATATATATATATATTTATTTTGGGTGGGTGGGGTTTTGCGTGTCCCCCCTCCCCCCACAGGGTTTCCAAAAATGTCGCTGTTGCTAAGTGTGACGATCAGCTGTAGTGCTTTGGCACACGTGCCGTAGTTCTCACGTCCCTCGTCGCCAGTGTTAAATCCTGTCACAGGTATGCATTAGCCGGAGACAGGAATTAGCAGGCCCGCTTGGGAAGGCCTCGCTGGCGCAGCTCCGGCAGGAGCTAATGATGCGCAGACATGCTTGGATCGATGCCAAACCCCGGAACTGCCTCCGCAGAGCGGGGCTTTTATTAGACACCTTGCGTCACCGCGTGGTGGGACGCAAGGCGGATATAACACTCCCCTCAATTTCGTACCCCCTGGTTCTTGATCTTCCTATGCTGTTCTATGCGACGTTGTAATTTTAACTCCCTTTGAACTTAATAAAGTGGTCCGAGGCCCACTGAATAGGCCCAGTGCTGCATGAAAGTAAAAGCAAACGTGATTTTCTGAAGGTTGCAGAAGCAAGGTGGAGAAGTATAGGATTTTTGAAGTTTGCAAAGAAGCGAGTATTATACAAGCTGTACAGAGGATAATTCTATGGATTTGGAAAGGAAGCTGGTACTAGTGGGCGGGAGCATTGACCAACTATCATGGAAAAAGAGCAGTGTATATTGTGCAGCGGAGGAAGGTGGACCTTATATGAGCCTATGGTGGTTACATCAGAATTGTGAGTATTAAACATTTTGTGGTTAAGGGCAGAGGGTGTGTTTAGTTTATTATTTTTAACACACTATGGCCCTCATTACGACCCTGGCGGAAAGGGGTTTACGCCGGCGTAAACCATGGCGCCCCTTTCCGCCTGAGTACGAGTTCCCGTAGCGCCATGGTGATTTTTACGCCTGCTTTTTGCAGGCGATAAAAACCATGGCGCTACGGGACCTTGTTGTTAATTACGCCACCGTAATTTACGGTGGCGTAATTAACGCCTTCCCCACTCCCATTATACCCTATGGGGCAAAAATGGGAATGGGGAAGGGTAAATGGGGATTGGGGACTTACCGCCCCGCCAAGGTCGGAATGGGGCGGTAAGTCCGCCAACCACCATGGCGGAGTTGGCAGCTTAGCGCCATGGACCATGGTGCAAATTGCACCATGGTTCTCCGCCAAGGTCGTAATGAGGGCCTATATGTCTATAGGACTCAAAACGCACTGCAGCTTTGTGGCCTAAGTAGTGACTGCTGCTCATGAACATGTCAGTATGCATGGAATGTGTATTGTGTGTGTTGTGGTGTATGCCCCTTTAACAAAGTGATGGCAGAACACGTTATCACATGAAGGCAATAAAAGGGGCAGTCCACGCCACAAAGGTTATCGTGAGCATCGGAGCCCGAGACACTAACAGTGTCTCTGCATCTCATTTCTGCATCAGGGAGGCCGCACCAGGACGTAGCCCTCCCCGACATAACACTGGTGACGAGGGGGTTGCCGCATCGGCGTGCGGCCGACACCCCGCTCTGTCACCGGCAGCACTCGCTGCACAGCCCGCTGTAGACGCAGCCTGCCACCGGGACCTGCCATCATGGTCAGCTGCTGCCGTGTGACGTCGGAGGAAGAGTAAGAAGCTGCACAGGCATTCCATGTGGCCTGCTGCACCGGCACCCTGATTATCGCGGGTGAAATTGTGGATCGTGTTGGGCTTTAAGCCCTCACAAGGTGAACTCTGTACACGCACAGTCCCTCGAGGAGAGTACACAGACTCGAGGAAACTTTTCAAAAGAAGACACACCTCCAGAATAGCGCGTTGCGCAGAGTGAAGGGCAACAAACTGATAGATGAATGATGGCTCCACCCTGAAGCTATAACAAGGGGGGTTGTCCTACCCTCTATGGATCTTAGGGGTGCGCAGGGTGAATTCAGTGCACAATGGTTTTAGACCCTTATGGGTGCCCGTGCAGTTTGGGCAACTGTTGAAGGAAACAGCATACTTGCTGCTGTCAAACAGATATCTCTAATGTAGTATTCATGTACAAAATTCCAATTCTTTTATACACAATTGCAGCTTTTTATTGATTAGCTGATGCTTATTTTCTTTGTGCAAAGCATTTTAGTACATTTTTTGATATATGACAATCTATAATGTGCATTGTGGAACACAGAAGCATAGTTAAACATTCACTATGACATCAATCTGAAAGTAAAAGTCAAAGGGCCTCATTACGACCCTGGCGGAAAAGGGTTTACGCCAGCGTAATGCATGGCGTACCTTTCCGCCTTACTACGAGTTCCCGTAGCGCCATGGTGCTTTTTTCGCCTGGTTTTTCCGGGCGGAAAAATCCATGGCGCTACGGGACTCGTTGTTAATTACGCCACCGTAATTTACGGTGCCGTAATTAACGCCTTCCCCACTCCCATTATACCCTATGGGGCAAAAATGGGAATGGGGAAGGGTAAATGGGGATTGGGGACTTACCGCCCCGCCAAGGTCGGAATGGGGCGGTAAGTCCGCCAACCCCCATGGCGGAGTTGGCAGCTTTGCGCCATGGACCATGGTGCAAATTGCACCATGGTCCTCCGCCAGGGTCGTAATGAGGGCCAAAGTAAAAGGCATGGTAAGTAAAGCATTCATTTGTACATTTTAACTGGCAGTTTGTTTGTGAGCAAAAATGTTTCATGCCAATGAGTGTAGAAAACACAGGATAAAAGTTCAGATGGAGGAGACGTTGGAAACCAGTCTCCTATGCCCGGCTAAAGTCTGACTTCATATCCACCCTGAAAGCACCCCACGTGCGAGGTACGTGTGAAATAAAAAGAATATATATAAAATAAAGGAAAATAACGACACTGCAACATACAGACCAGAGAGGTTGCAGCTCCTGCCCCGAGTGCTTGTGTGCCCCAACTTGGGTTCCCTATTAATGCAGGAGTGACGCTGACCCACCCCTGAGTCGGGCCATCTTCAAGTTCCGCACTTATGTAATTGTGCCTTCCTTTGCAGAATTATCAGTGTAGAACACCCCCTCCCTGGACACGTAATATGGCAAATAATGCTGGAGGCCCGGTGCTACGCCCACAAGTTTCCCCTGGCTGCTGCAAGAATTTGATGTTGAGGGGGCCACAGTGTCCATGGGTCCAAGATGAACCGCGTGGGTGAAGCGTCTCGAGATGTTCCTGGCAGCCACGGGTGAAGACGACGACATCACCAAAACGTCAATCATGCTTTACTCGGCTGGTCCCACGGTGCACAACATCTTCAAGACCCGACAACGCATTGACGGCACGGTTGACGCTACGAAAAATGCACTACAAGAGTACTTCAAGCCGATGGCGAACCTAGAGTATAAAAGTTCTCTCATGAGGTCAGTCACACAAAAGGGAAGGGAATCCCTTGATGTCTTCCATTATAGACTGCGGCGTATGGCACTCACATGTGCCTGGCCCGATGATGAGCACAGAGTGCAACAGCAGCTCATTCTAGGTTGTTCATCAAAAAAGATGAGGAGACAGATACTGCACGAGCCGGCATTACCCTAACCCCCATCCATGAGCTAGGATGCTCGCACGAGATGTACATTGCACTGAAGTCGGTCAAGCTAAAGGATGCCTGTGCTCTCTCTTGGGAGGCAACGGACCCGAAGGACGGACAGAAAACCCTTCTGGAACAAGAAAGAGTTCCGGGGAAATTATGCTACCCCATGCCCCAATGCGGCTACGACCTCCCTCACTCTAAAAATACTGCCCAGCGAAAGGCCATGTCTGTGGCAGATGCGGCATCTCGAATCACTTTCAAAGTGTCTGCCGTGCACCAGCACCATCCACACACAATCCAGGGGACAAGCCTCAACAGGACAGGTGTTCCAAAGAGCGTCGCGCATGGTCGCCCAGGTCGAACAGGCTCCTTGTGAAATGGACCAACCAGAAGAAGATGATGAGGAAGACGTGCTCTTCTTCTCCAGCATGAAAAGACTACAAGTGTCCAGGAAGCACCAGCTCAAGTGCATGGTCCAAATCTGTGGATCAACAATTCCTGTGCTAATTGGCACAGGGGTGTCAGTGAGCATCATGGCAGATGTTAATGTTAAAAGATATTTGTACCGTGCACTATCACCACCGGAGTGGTCCCCTGGCGCTCTGGCGGCTCTTAAAAAAAGGTGGGGTGAGTTAGTGGGAGTAAGCTGGAGAAGTGGAAGAGAGCAGTGATGTGCTGTTGGCGGCCTCAACCCGGTGGGTCCGTTGGTTGGGCTTGGGGTGTTTTACGGTCGGTTGTCGGCGTGTGCTGTTGTGCGAGTCTATGTGTGGCTTGTTTTGTTGTTGCAGTGTAGTGAAGTTTGTGCGGATTGTTGTGTTGTAGGCTTGTGTTTGGGTAGAGTTTGAGACGTGTATGCAGAAAGTTGAAATTGTTAGTGGATTGGTTAATTGGCACTGCTGCCTGGAAGTGAGGCATTGAATTTCCGTTTTCTCTGCAGATGATCACTACCGAAAGCTGAGGGAGGCCTTGCCCCTGAAGAACACGCAAGTTTGCATCTACACTTTGGTGGAAAGCACCCACGACCACTGGAGGGCGTTTTTGTGGCCCATGTCCAGCATGACGTTGTGACCATAAAGCCAGGTATTTCATTACCAAAGTGAGTGGCGCAATGCTACTAGGCTGTGCCGCTGCAGAGGAACTCCATATTGTCAACTTTGCCTTTGGCGTCTACCTGGAAAACATCCAGTCCCTACTGACCCGCTTCTCTGGCGTATTCACAGGTACAGGGGAGTTGATTGCGGGTTCTGATTCATCTCCACATCAATTCGACCGTCCAGCCGATAGCGCTGAAACACAGGCGTGTTCTCTTCAACCTGTGGGAGAAAGTAGAACGAGAGTTGGACAACCTAGTAAAAATTGACATAATTGAAGAAGTGGAATGGCCAACCCTCTGGGTGTCTCTGATAGTCATTGCCAGAAAGCCCAAACAGCCAGAGTCAATCCGTATCTACGTGGACATGTGTCTTCTAAATCGCATCATCAGAAGGGAGAGGCACATCACAATGACACTAGACGACATCCTGGCAGATTTGCAAAGTGCCAAGTACTTTTCAAAACTCAACCTCAGATCCGGCTACCACCAACAAGTAATGGATCCCTATATCACAACATTCACCACACATAAAGGCCTATTGTAACGCTCACCTGATTCCCGCAGAGGCGCCGGTCTTGACTGGGTGAATGCCGTATCTTCAAAGGTGATGTGTAACACACGGTTGGCTCTTTGGGCTGGACCTCTGTGCACTGTATGTCTGACTCGAAGAGTAAGATGTCTTACGTAAGTGAACGCCGAGCTCTCCATCCGCCTCGGGGCAGGGTGCCGTAACCAGTTCCTTCACTGGATAAGGGTGCAGGCCTCTTGACCTCAGAGGACTGCTGTCCGTCGTTAACTGCACGAACGGTAAGTTCTGGGCGCTTCAAATGTCTTAAAAGTCTTTTGTAATGATATCTCTTGTTTTGCAGAGTTCCGGCGATGGCGGATGGCGGGCTGATGAGAGTTGAGGATCGAACCCGCGTGAGGAATAGAAGCGCCTGGAAGCACGTAGGTAAGCGCTTGTAGCCTGCTTCACGATGTGCACTAACTGTCCCTTTTATCTTGCAGGTACAAGTTCGGAGCTTTAGAGAAGCTGAAGGGTGCTGGAATACCCACTGGATTCGGCGTGGGAAGGAGTAATGGCACGTGAGTAATAAAGTTGCCCAATGTCTTTAAACGCACCTTCTTTTGTCTTTCAGATGCGGGATGCAGCGCCGAAGGCCTCCGGAGCGTGCGAAGAGCTGGTAAGCTTTTGTCTTTCAGATGCCGGAATGCAGCGCGAGGCGTTGGTGACAGCCGATGGACCAGGTAAGAGATGCGCTGCCACTGAAGACCGTAGTGCTAACCTGTTCTTTCTTTGTCTTTAAAGGTGCTGCTGAAGACTGGATTCCAGGATGGTAAGCCTTTGTTCCCTTAGGCACAGGATCAGAAGACACGGTGAGCGTTCTGCTGCAGAGAATGCAGAATAACGCAAAGCAAGATTCATCCATCGGGTGTGGTTTAAATAGCCTCCTGTAGTGCTTAGGTGTCTCCTTCCACGGCCTCGCCTAGGTAAGAAAAGACTTCCTGCTTTCCAGTAGAGTTCCAGTGTTCTGAACCTAGGGAGTGGCTCATGCCCCACCCAACAGGAAAAGTAGTCCCAAACAGAAGAGGATCCGGGGTTCAACTGGCAGGTAAGTAAGCAGCATGGTCTGCTGCAGGTAAGTCCACCCAAGCATTATGAGCCCGGCGCTTCCAGCGCTGGGACTGGGCATCTTTATGAGCCTGGTGCCACTGGCGCCAGGACAGGGTCCAAAAGGTTCCAATTGGGACTGGCTGGCACTCGGAACCGGGGTTATGGGTCTGCTTCCAAGGGAGTCGGGCAAGTCCTGATCTTTTGGAAGCAGAGATCATGACAGCACCCCCCCTCAAGGCCCCTCCCAAACCGGGCTTCTCCGGGGGTTTGGGCTTGTTAGGAAATGTTCGATGAAATCTTTTGATTAGACGAGGCGCGTGGACATATTCTGCAGGTTCCCAGGATCTTTCTTGGGGACCGTAGCCTTTCCAGTCAATCAGGTAAAATAGTTTAGATTTGGAGATCTTGGAATCCAGGATGCTTTGGACTTCAAACTCGAGTTCTCCATCAACTAGAATAGGTCTTGGAGATGTAGTTAGTCGGGTTTGAGGTTGCACGGGTTTTAATAGAGACGTGGAAGACCGGATGTATCTTCATGTGAGGGGGCAAGTCCAACTTGACCGCTACTGGATTTACTATGGTAGTGATGGAATAGGGACCAAGGTATCTTGGGATGAATGTGCGTGGTCCTTTTAGAGGTAGATATTTGGTGGATAACCAGACTTGATCTCCTACTTGATATTGGGGGGCTTCCTTCCGATGTTGGTCTGCTCCTTTCTTGTATTGTTCTTTAGCCCTTTGAAGGTGAGAAACTGCTTCCTTAAAGGCTTGGGTGATTGTAGAATGCAGGTGGTCTACTGCTGGTGTTCCAAGATCTTGGAATGGATCCATCTCCGAGGTTCGAGGGTGACTACCGTATAAAAGAAAAAACGGGGTCTTCCCAGTTCCCGAGTGGACAGAGTTATTGTAGGCATATTCGGCTATCCAAAGGATATCTTTCCAAGTTTTTTCAGTTTGTTGTAGCATGCAGCGCAAATACTGTTCCAGAGTTTGATTGGTCCTCTCGGTTTGTCCGTCGGTTTGAGGGTGGTGGCTGGTCGAAAGTCTCACATCAATTTGAGCCGACCGACAGCAACTTCGCCAAAAATGAGAAATAAATTGACTACCTCGATCCGAAATTAGAACTGAAGGAAAACCGTGCAGTCGGACGATGTTTTCGAGAAATTCTCAGGCCAGAGTTGCTGCTGTTGGTAAGCCTTTGAGTGGAATGAAATGCGCCATCTTGGAGAATAGGTCCACGATTACTAGGATCGTATTGTATCCGGAGCATGGAGGTAGATCGGTGATGAAGTCCATAGAAAGCGTATGCCAAGGGCGAGGCGGGATGTCAATAGGGCGTAAGAGGCCGGCTGGTTTTTCCTTTTGACTCTTGTTTTGGGCGCATACTCCACAGGACATTATAAAGTCTCTGATATCTTTTTTCCAAGACGGCCACCAGAAGTAGCGCTTGATCTTTTCCGAGGTCTTGGTCATACCGGGATGTCCTTCCATTAAAGAATCGTGATAACAAGAGATTACCTTTTTCTGTAAATCTGTGCTGGGCAGGTATAACCGTTCTTGGAAATATAATAGGTTGTCCTTCACCGTAAAGTCCTTTCCCTGCAGATGCCAATTCTGTATGTCTGCTGGAGTTACCAGTAGCCTGGCTTTATCCTTAACTTCCTCTATGGATTGTGTGGCGATTACACCTAGAATTCTTTGTTCGGGAATGATAGGTACAGGTTTAGGATTGATCAAATGTTCTTCCACTCCCATCCGAGAAAGGGCATCAGCTTTACCGTTTTTTGTACCAGGTCGATAGGTAATTATGAAGTCAAACTCGGCAAAGAATAGTGCCCAACGGAGTTGCCTAGAGGATTGAGCTTTTGCGGTTTTCAAATATTGCAGGTTTCGGTGATCTGTAATCACAGTAACGGTGTGTCGGGCCCCCAGAAGATAATGCCGCCAAGCCTTAAAGGCGGACTTGATAGCTAGAAGTTCCTTATCAGTAATAGTGTAATTGATTTCAGGAGGCGAGAATTTGCGGGACCAAAATGCCATGGGATGCAACTGATTGGTTACTGGGTCCTTTTGTGATAGAACTGCCCCCATGGCAAGGCTCGAAGCATCAGTTTCAATGATGTAGGGGAGTTCTGGGCGAGGATGTTTTAAGATCGGTGCAGAGATAAATCTAGTCTTCAAATTCTGGAAAGCTTGTTCCGCCTCGGTAGACCATTCAAAACGTTTGTTTTTCTTTAACAAGGCGGTGATGGGCTGGACTATTCGAGAGAATTTGGGGATAAACCTGCGGTAAAAGTTAGCGAAGCCTAGCATGCTTTGAACACCTTTTACGGAGGATGGCGATGGCCATTTGAGAATTGCATCGACCTTCTTTGAATCCATACGCACTCCGCTAGGTGATAATATGAATCCCAAGAATTCAACTTCAATCACGTTGAAAACACATTTTTCCAACTTAGCGAAAAGTTTGTGTTGACGCAATCTCTCGAGGACCATTTTCACGTGTTTCCGATGTTCAGTTTCCGATGAAGAATAAACGAGGATGTCGTCAATGTAAACAACAACAGACACATCTATGAGCTCTCTGAGGACATCGTTCATAAAATATTGAAAGGCGGCCGGGGCATTGCAAAGTCTGAAGGGCATGACCTGATATTCAAATAGCCCATACTTGGTGCGGAAGGCCGTCTTCCATTCATCGCCCTCTTTTACTCGTACCAAGTGGTAGGCTCCTCTAAGATCCAGCTTTGTATATATGCATGCTTTTCTGACTTGGTCCAGGAGTTCAGGGATCAAAGGTAACGGATATCTATTCTTAACGGTGATCTGGTTCAGGGCGCGATAATCTATACAAGTTCTAAGGTCCCCTTCTTTTTTTGGAACGAAGAACAAAGCTGAGGAAGCAGGGGACTTGGAAGGACGAATAAACCCATTCGCTAGGTATTGATTCAGGTATTGTCGGAGGTGAAGAATATCAGGCTCGGTGAGGGCATAAATTCTACTACAAGGAGGAGTAGATCCAGGTATCAGGTCTATCTGGCAGTCATAAGACCTATGAGGAGGTAGAGAGTTAGCCTGATCCTTCCGGAAAACATCTTGGAATTCTAGGTATTCAGGAGGTAACTGGGGAGCCTCCGAGGAAATTGCTGCCAGTGCAACACCAGGTCGAGGGTGACAAGTAGAGACACATTCTGGAAACTGAACCGTTCTTGCTCGCCAATCGATCTGAGGATTGTGCTTCTCTAACCAAGGAATTCCTAGAATAATCTGGAACTGAGGGGCCTTGATCACATCGAACACGATCTTCTCATGGTGTTCATCTTGACTTACTAGCGTCACTTCTTGGGTGGTATGCGTTACTGGTCCGGAGGCTATCTCCGTACCATCCACCGTAGTAATGACGTCCTTTACAGCCTTTGGACAAAGAGTCAGATTCATCCTCAAAACCATTTCATGATCCACATAATTGCCAATGGCACCGCTGTCGACGTAAGCTTCAATCGCATGTAATCGATCCGGATGTTCAGGGCTAATGAGGACCATAGGTATCACGAAATGCGAGGTCACGGAACTGGTTTTAACGCTCGGCAAGAGGACCTCTATTCTTGTCGGGCGAGATCGTTTCCCTGCTCAGAGTTTGTAACTTTGGTAACTGCAGCTCCTACTGCCTTCTTGGCTGGTTTCACCGGACAGTCTCGAAGAAAGTGCCCCGAGTTTCCGCAATAGAGGCATAATTGCAGCTGTTTTCTCCTTTCCTGCTCCTTTTGTGTTAGTGGTCCTTTCAGGCCCCCTATTTGCATGGGTTCCCCGGAGTCTACTACTTTGGTAGGAGTTGGTGGTTTGGAAAATACTCGAGCATCAAACTTGGAACGATCGGCCTTCCTGTTCTGCAGTCTGTGGTCAATTTGAACGACTAAGTCAATATAGTCCGAACAGTCTTGCGGGGGATTCACTACTTGGGCTAACACATCTTTGAGCTCTCCACGTAGACCTCTATAAAACAGCGTAATCCTTTTGTCCTCAGGCCATCGAGTTTCCACTATCAGTCTGTTGAAAGACGCAATATAAGCCAAAAGGTCTTCATTACCCTGTCGCAATGAAAGGAGCTCATTGTCCAAGGCCTGCCCCTGTGAATGTCTTGCAAACAGTTTTTCCATACTGAGCTGAAAAGCTTGAAAATCATGGAGAACCGGATCATCTTGATTGACTAGAGGGATCGACCAGTCTGCCGCATTGCCACTAAGGTACGAAAGCACGAAAGCTACCTTAGCTTGATCAGTTGGAAAGGCTGCTGGCCGGCATAAGAAGTGCAACCGGCACTGATTAATGAATACTGCAAACCTCTTTGGGTCACCAGAAAATCGTTCAGGCGGAGCCAGAGGTACATTCCCAGGTAGGTTGATCTGCACTGGGTTTGTAGAGGATGTTGAAGGAAGATTTGCCCCTGATGCGGGTAACGGAGTTTGTCCGTCTTGTGACTGTAGCAATTGTCTAGCGAGATCGTCTGTTCGCTCCTTGGAAATAATCAGTTCCCTTCTTAGAGCATTCGTTTCCTGACGGGCTGCATGCACTTCTGCTCTTAGTTCCCCAAGTAACTGGGCTAGTTGGTCGGTATCCGAGGTTTCCATAGCGCCTGGGTGGGAGTTTTGTGGTAGGCTTTGTGTTCTGTAACGCTCACCTGATTCCCGCAGAGGCACCGGTCTTGACTGGGTGAATGCCGTATCTTCAAAGGTGATGTGTAACACACGGTTGGCTCTTTGGGCTGGACCTCTGTGCACTGTATGTCTGACTCGAAGAGTAAGATGTCTTAGGTAAGTGAACGCCGAGCTCTCCATCTGCCTCGGGGCAGGGTGCCGTAACCAGTTCCTTCACTGGATAAGGGTGCAGGCCTCTTGACCTCAGAGGACTGCTGTCCGTCGTTAACTGCACGAACGGTAAGTTCTGGGCGCTTCAAATGTCTTAAAAGTCTTTTGTAATGATATCTCTTGTTTTGCAGAGTTCCGGCGATGGCGGATGGCGGGCTGATGAGAGTTGAGGATCGATCCTGCGTGAGGAATAGAAGCGCCTGGAAGCACGTAGGTAAGCGCTTGTAGCCTGCTTCACGATGCGCACTAACTGTCCCTTTTATCTTGCAGGTACAAGTTCGGAGCTTTAGAGAAGCTGAAGGGTGCTGGAATACCCACTGGATTCGGCGTGGGAAGGAGTAATGGCACGTGAGTAATAAAGTTGCCCAATGTCTTTAAACGCACCTTCTTTTGTCTTTCAGATGCGGGATGCAGCGCCGAAGGCCTCCGGAGCGTGCGAAGAGCTGGTAAGCTTTTGTCTTTCAGATGCCGGAATGCAGCGCGAGGCGTTGGTGACAGCCGATGGACCAGGTAAGAGATGCGCTGCCACTGAAGACCGTAGTGCTAACCTGTTCTTTCTTTGTCTTTACAGGTGCTGCTGAAGACTGGATTCCAGGATAGTAAGCCTTTGTTTCCTTAGGCCCAGGATCAGAAGCAGAAGACACGATGAGCGTTCTGCTGCAGAGAATGCAGAATAACACAAAGCAAGATTCATCCATCGGGTGTGGTTTAAATAGCCTCATGTAGTGCTTAGGTGTCTCCTTCCACAGCCACGCCTAGGTAAGAAAAGAGTTCCTGCTTTCCAGAAGAGTTCCAGTGTTCTGAACCTAGGGAGTGGCTCCTGCCCCACCCAACAGGAAAAGTAGTACCAAACAGAAGAGGATCCGGGGTTCAACTGGCAGGTAAGTAAGCAGCATGGTCTGCTGCAGGTAAGTCCACCCAAGCATTATGAGCCCGGCGCTTCCAGCGCTGGGACTGGGCATCTTTATGAGCCTGGTGCCACTGGCGCCAGGACAGGGTCCAAAAGGTCCCAATTGGGACTGGCTGGCACTCGGAACCGGGGTTATGGGTCTGCTTCCAAGGGAGTCGGGCAAGTCCTGATCTTTTGGAAGCTGAGATCATGACACCTATATCCCGCAATCAACTTCCCTGTACCTGTGAATACGCCAGACAAGCGCCTGAACTTCGGGATATTGTCGGCCGCTGATGTTTTCCAAAACCAACACAGGGGTCTTGGCAGTGATTAGCGGCGCTATCAACATCAGCGATGATATCCGGGTGTTTGCCACATCTGAACAGGAGCACCTGGACAGACTAAGGAACATCCTCAAGCGGATCCGGCAACTGTGGTTGAGGCTGTACAAGCACAAGTACTCTTTCCTACAGAAGAAAATAAGAGTTTTTCGGCTTTGTCTTCCAGGAGGGAGGCATCTCTCCTGACCCAGCAAAAGTGAGAGACATCCAGGAGGCAAGGGTCCCCAACAACGTGTCCGAGATATGCAGTTTTCTTGGGATGGTTACATATTGCAGCAGGATCATAAAGATCCTGGCCACCCTGTCCGAGTCCATCCGAACACTAACCAAGAAGAACTGTGCGTGGAGATGCACCACCCTTGAACATAGTGGAACCCTCCCTGGATTTGTCTTCCCTGGATCTTGCTTTACCCCCAGCTGCGGCGATTTGGTCTGATCAGGTTGCTGGCAATGCCCTTGGGGGAAAGTAAGAGGCAGTGAGAATGCTGTGACTGAATTGCGATCCCTCTCAAACCCCTCGTGCCAGAATGAGATGCGCAAGCGTTTTCCCATAGGCTCACACCTGTTATTTTGCAAAGGTGAGCTCTCCGTCCTGCTTCTCTTCAGCAGGAGCGCTATAGACAGACCCAGTTGCTTCACTGGTCCGTATGCTTAATGGCCCAGATCGGCTGCAACCAATCCTTGTGGGAGGCGAGTGTTGATAACAATGATTATTGTCCGTATGCTTCTGTAAAGTCTTTCCCAATGATTATTGTCCGTATTCTTAAGTACGACAGTGTACCCACGCAGTGTCAAAAAGGAATGGAGCAGACCCCACTAGAAGATAAGTAGTGTTTCTAAATGAAAAGCAAAGCATAGGTGTTGCGCGGCCAAGCTTCAAATGTTCATATGGTTTCTAACCTTGTGCTGTCTTTATTTCTTGCAGGGATGGCCTCGCGTCAGAAGATGGAGAACGGCTATCCGGGAAGCTGTTCGCGGATGCGAGATGGAAGAGCCGCGAGGATGGCCCGCGAGGATGGCTGACAAGAAGAAGACTTCTGCGTGAATGAAGACTCCGACAGGTGAGGAAGAGGCGCCCAACAGAAGATGGATTCGAGGAGACAGGTAAGGTGCGCACTGAAGACACTAGCGTTAAACTCGTAGTACTTCAAGCGGTGGTATGGCTGGCTTCAGGTAAGGTGCGCGCTGTGGAATGCCGGATCGAGATTGGATGCTCTCCGGGCAATGGTATAGCTGGATCCAGGTAAGGTGCAAGTTGAAGATGTACAGCTGGAATCAGGTAGGTGCGCGCCGAAGATGTGAAGCTGGAATCAGAAGATGCAGAGCTGGAGACAGGTAAGAGCTTCAGATGGTGGTAAGCATTACGCTGCATACAGCAGATTAACGCGAAGCCTCAACATGCGAGTGGGGCCGGCCTAAATAGTCTAGCCATAGCCACTCCCCTTTGGCTCCGCCTTGTGGCCCCACCTCGACACTCCCATAGATGATTGCACGTGCCTTCCAATGCTTTCTAATGGCCACGCTCGGCCTGGATACACGTGCCTTGGACCCCAAGTGTGCAGAGCACACTTTCTTATGTGCCTGGTGCCAAAGGAATCAGGGCAGGGTAAATTTGGACCCTTTGGAAGGAGGAAATAAGGGCCCTTGGTTAGTGGCCATGACAGCGAGCACAGCCCTGTCTGCGACAGAACAAAGGTACTCGCAGATAGAGAGAGTGGCCCTGGCCGTGCTATGGGGCTGCAAGCATTTCCATCTGTACGTATTCGGTAAGACCATGACAGTCGTCACGGATCATAAGCCCTGATCTCAATAATGGCCGGATCCTCCTTCAAACCACTGGCTTGCATCCAGAAATGGATGCTCGCTCTCCAAGAGTATGATATTGAATTGGTGTTGCGGCCAGGGAATGCCAATGCAGCTGATTATTTATCTCGACACCCTACATTTTTTCGGGGCAGCATGAAGAGATTGGAAAAGGGGGAGACAGAAGAGTTTCTACACAGCCTCGCGACAGCAGCGACACCCGTCTCCATGTCCATAGAAGACATCAAAGAACCATCGCCAGGAGACAAATTTTTTTGCATATTGCAGACTGCCAGAAACAATGGCAAGTGGAAAGGGTGCTCGAGAAACTAGACTGATGCATATGTGAGGCCCGTTACGCACTCAATCAGATGTGGCGCATACAAGATGAACTCACATTCATGGAGGACGGTTTGGTCCTAAGAGGGTTGAAGATGGTGCTCCCGGCGAGCTTAATACCATGTGTGCTGGAGCTAGCCCATAAAGGTCACCAACGGTAGCCAAAACCAAGGCGCGTCTCCGCCTAAAGGTCTGGTTTCCAGGACTTAAGAGAAAGTAGAGGAGTTTATTTGCAGTTGCATATAATGCCAAGCAGCGATGCCCCACCAGAAGGAGCCACGCATTTAGACCATGGACCGGAGCTGCCTGACGTGGGAGGTGGTGCGCATGGACTTTGGGTCTACCTGCGGCGACACACACTTCTTAGTACTCATGGATCAATGGTTGCGCTATCCTGAAGTGGAGTTTGTGGAGTCCACATTCCCGGAAGACGTGATCCCTACGCTGGAGAAAATCTTTTCGACCCACATGCTCCCTACTGAACTCTGCACCAACAATGCCATTTCAAAGTGGGGGGATTATCAGCGTACCTACACCCTCACAGGGTGCGACAATGGAAGGTGACACCTGTCAGCCAAGTGCGAACGGGGAAGCTGAAAGGTTGATGCGCACGCTCAACAAGGTGTTTCAGATTGAGCATGGGCAAGGCAAATGTGAAAAAAAAGCAGTGTACCAATTCCTGTCGGATTACTGCACCACCGCCATTGCTCAACCGGCATGCTGCCAGCAGAAGCAATGTTCCAACGGTGTCCAAGAGGGTTGATATCAGACCACATGCCTCACAGCCCGGGGTGATCGACGACGATGAAGTATTCAGTAGGAGGAAGAAGGCGAATGAGAGGGAGAACGAAAGGAGAAGGCTGCAAGACAAACCTCTGTAACTGGTGGATGAGATTTTGATCCATTCCAGACACACTATAGGCAAACTATCCCTCCCACATGAACCGCACCCATTCAACATTGTAGAAGCAAAAGGGTCCATGATTACTGTTTCGGGTGGCCAAACCACGTTCACGAGAAAGCCGCGTTTCTTTTGGAAGTTAACGAGGTCTTCTTTGCTGAGTGTGAACAGGGAGGTGAAATCAAAGGCACCGCCGAATGGCCAAGAATGGGCAGTGAGGAGTCGGATCAGGGAGAATCCCTGACGAGCGAGAGAGGAGGATGGCCCAGCAGATCAAGGAGGAGGCGCCTTGATGGGTGTGCCAGGTCCGGCTGATGAGGCAGAAATGCGTTACCCCATGCGGGAGTGCTGCCGGCAGTCAGGCTACTTGCAGGACTTTGAAGTAGGTCTCCCATGGCCAGAACAATATACCAGTTCACATTTATTTATTTATTGTTTGCTTGTTAAGCGCTTATACAATAAGAATATACTGTTTCAAAGCGCCCACTCATGTACCAAGGAGAAGTTCCCAACATCTAGCTGCAACTTACAAAAAAGATGCTTCAAAGTCAAAACAAGAAATAAAAAAGGTTGAGGTGGACAATTGCCCCATCCTCTACCTTCAAAAGAGAACAGGACAGACTGTAGACCTACATTTAAATTGGGTTATATAACAAACTTTTCAGAGATATATCAATTGTCTGAACCATTAAATAGCTGACACAAAATAATAATAAATCAATAATCAGTCTTTGCTATTGCAATTTTTTCTAAAACAACAATATTCGCATTTAATCCGAATATTTTTGCATACATAGACATGTTATCAATGATTAATCATTATACGTACATTGATACATGAAATCAGTTTTAAATACTGAAAACCAGAATGTACACACAAAGAAAAGGGGGCGGTGGAGGAAAATAAACATAACATACGTGTTCAAAAATAAATCAAACGAACAAAAGAACACAGTCATGTACACCCACCAACATGAAATGATTGTGAAATATCATAAGTTCATCACATGGATTGCATAATTAAAGAACTCTAAGAGAGTTGAAACTGTACCAAAGAGTGGGACTGAAGACCACCGTTTGCCAGCCCAACATACATGTAAATCTAACTGCGGGTCTACGTCAATAGGACCTATACTACAGGCAATATAAGAAGTATAACAAATCCTAATACAGTATCATATTATTATATACATGTATTAGACCACCAATATGAATATTGGGCGACTTCTTCATTAGATGGATTGACATTTCGGCTGGTGTCTAAGATTTTGATGACCAAAGCCTTCTTCAGGACCCAAAAAAAATTTCTTTTCGAGGACCCTGCATATAAACATAAACCGCTAATGAGTATGTATGTACCTAAATTAAAACACCACTAGATAGTGTACAAAAACCTGATGAAAATAATTGCAATTTCAAAGGAGATCCCAAAAGAGCATTCAAAGGGCTACCCCTGCACAAAACGAGAAACTAGAGCAGAATCTGTGAGCAAACAAAAAACTAACCTTTGCACATAAAGGAGCCGGTCTGCAGCTTTACAAAAGGTTTCAAAAGACACCCAAAGGTAAGCGACTCCAACTACAATAAAATACAAAACAAATAACAATTTCAAAAGATTAAAAAGAGGAATGGGAAAAGTTTTTCGTTCAAACAGACTGTAAGTCTGACTTCAAAATTCCTTAAGATAAATACATCGAGCTAAAAGTGACCATATAAAAGAGCCAGATAGGCTTCAAAACAACAGTAAGCCATAGATAGGAAGGCCTGAGTTTGCATGAAGTGTAAGAGATTATACAGTCTTTTTATGTGAACTAGGAACTAAAAATGCTGAAAAGATTGTACGAACAAAATTAAAAATGATTAATGAAGAGCCCTGCGCCCACCAGGAGAGTGAGTGATACAAATGAGTAATGTAAAGAAATACAGTTCACCCGCACCTGATTGGGACTAGGTGGATAAGTCCAAAAAACTGGATAGTTGTCAAAAAAGTCCAGCAGTAGGATATTGTGTAAACTGCCCTCTGTCCTAGCCCAACGGGGCCCCCTTTGTCCACGTTAGAGAAAGGGGGGATTCAAAGATGTTTATGGGGCATGATATAATGAAATCATGCTTGTTGCAGATCGTAGAGCAATGTCCTCTGGGCTCAGATGTACCTCAACAGCCAAGAAAAAGGGTGCTTGCAAAGCCAAAGAAAAAGCGAATAACAAATATTGCCAGGAGTAGGAACACGTAAAAGAAAAGCAGAAACCATGGGAAGAAATGGAGAAGGTACTAACGGGGGCATCATTGATAATGCACGATTTGACAGAAATAGAGTGGATGCAGACAAAATTAATAAATAAATCAATCGGAAACCAGTGCTACAACAGCCACGGGATCATGATTTGAAATAAAGTCACGTTGATACGTTAAAACGACATATATGGTGTGCGTGCCTGCTACGCTATTGAAGATAAAATAAAGGTCAAAATGCGGGAAGGCACTTACATCTTGAAAGCCAAATAAGTGTTGTTTCCTCCGTATACTACACGTGAAGACGGAAAAGCAGCGGTGCCTCGCGGGCCAGTGAAAATGCCGTGAACGCGTCCCCAGCTGGCGTGTTGGTAATAGAAAACCCGAGGATAGCGAGCGTTGCTATAGCACCATGGTCGTGTTGCTAAAAGGTGGAACGTCAAATTGTGCGTTGTGGCGCCGCCCAAACACCTAGCAGAACCACTGTCCGCGGGGTGACTGTCACAGCAAGTAAGCCGCGGATGGAAAAAGAAAGAGAGTCTCCAGCAAGGTGTATGTGATAAAAATAGAAAGGGGACTGATCCGGGCACGGAAGCATACATCCTATACTTCAGATCGTGATAAATACAAAAAAATTATAAGATTTTGTAAACCGTGTAGCCAGGTGAATCTCATGTTGTGAGAGAAGCGCAGACCCATATTTGAAGCACTGTGAAAACAGCGATAACCTGCCAGAATGTCATGCTGAAATAGCAAATGGGAAGACGTAGTAATGAATGACAAACTGGCAAATCTGTTCTCAAACGCAAGCTGGAATAAATAACTAAATCCAGTTGTCATACTAACCACTAACAGAGATAAAATCTAACCCCCTGCAAAGTGGTAGACTAGACCGTAATTGTGGCCTAGTGGATGGGAACAATGTAAACCAATGCAGACAAATGGAAAAATGCAGTGAGCATGCAAAATTTTGCCCAAAGAGGAGGAGGGAAGGATATATACAGGAGATAGGGCCTCATTACACGGTAGGCGGTAAGGGTTTACCGGTACCAGTATTTTACCGGTACCGGTAAATTCTTACCGCCTTACTACGAGGTCCCTTTGCGGGTTGGGGAATTTAACGCCTGCTTTTTGCAGGCGTTAAAAATTCAACCCGCAAAGGGACCAGGGAGCTAATTACGGTGCCGCAATTTGCGGTACCGTAATTAGCGCCTTCCCCATTCCCATTATGCCCTATGGGGCAAAAATGGGAATGGGGAAGGGCAATGGAGGAAGGAGGAATTACCGCCTTCCCAACTTTGGAATAGGGCGGTAATTCCCCTTTCCTCCAAGGCGGTACCGGTAAATTACCGGCATGAACCATGGCGCTAATAGCGCCATGGTTTACCGCCTACCGTGTAATGAGGCCCATAGTGGTAGAAAAGCCACTAGATGGTATATTCATAACACTAGATATATTTCATTTAGGCCGTCCTTCTCCGTGTTCAAATGGTGAATCCACCAGCCCTCCTTGTGGTCCAGTGTGCCACGTATATTAGAAGTGTTAGTGATCACCTCAGACCAGAAGATATCATCGTGTGTGTGTTGCTTCCTGACATAGTGTGCAACCATTGGTGCTGTTAATGTTTTGCACCTGATTTTTGACCTGTGTTCTATAATAATTCATTTGTGGACTGGTCTGCTGGTCTGTCCGACATACCTTTTTCCACAAGGGCACTGAATACAGTATAAAACATTGGGTGTTTTACAATTTGAAAAATGTTTAAACATCCAGTTTTTCTTTTTGGTCTCAGAACTCTGCATTTTTTGGTGTACCTGCATACACTACAGGTGCCACATGGGAAATGCCCCTGGATAGTTCTCATATTCCATAGGGTATTCCTCCCACTCGGACTGCTGAAAACAGCTCAAGTCAAGTGTTCTTTCTGATTTTTTGATCTTTTCAGTGCCATCAGTGGAGTAGGTTCATCAGGTAGCACTGTTTGAACAAGAGGCCAGAATTTCTTAATCGTGGCCTTAATCTTGGTAGTCTGTCTATTGTATGTGTGTACACAGATGAGACTGTTTTCTGGCTGTTTCCTTATTTTAGGTACTAGGAGGGTCTCCCGTGGGGTACATCTTGCTCTCTTGTGTGCATTCCTAATTATATGTTTAGGATAGCCTCTAGCCTTGAGTCTATCATCGAGTCTGAATGCTTGTTCCTGATAATCCTGGGTATCTGTGCAGTTGCGTCGTATGCATAAATATTGTCCATATGGTAAGTTATTGCGTAAAGTGGTAGGATGATGACTTGAATAATGGAGCAATGTATTACGATCAGTGGTTTTCTTGAAAACGGTACATTTCAGTGATCCTTCATCAATCCAAATGGATAGGTCAAGGAAGTTAAATTTCACTTGACTCCATGACATCGTAAACTGTATATTAGAGTTGCATGCATTGAGCCAGAGAAGAAATTCCTCTAAAACTTCAGGGGTACCGTGCCATATGAGGCAGGGCGGGAGGGTGGGAAATACAATTATAACACAATATTAAGAGCAGAGGGAGAAGAGGGGGAGGGACAAACCTACTATGCCTTGTGAGTATTCAGAACATGCAAGTTCAGAAAGGAAGAAGGAAGAGGGGGTACATGATGGGAAGTCCGAGCTCGCAGGTGGCACATGAACGAAGTGCTGGGAATGATCGAGTGCTACACGGCCTGGGACGCAGGAGGGGTAAGTGCAAGTCTCCTGAGCGGAGGGTGTGCAGATGCAAAGTGCTGTGGAAGACAGGAGCTGAGGAGAATTGGTGTGGGACGTCAAGGCCCTGAAGATGCATAAGGGCCAATGACACCAATACAGCACCTGTGAGATTAGCAGAGGAGAGAAGGAGGGAAGGAGGAAAAGAGGAAAGTCTTAAGGAGCTTCTGGAAAATTTAAGAAGATCCTGCTCAAGGCGCAGGGAGAGAGGGAGGCTATTACAAAGGAGGGAGCCCGCAGAGGAAAGAGAGCGACCCCCTGCCAACTCTGTTTAGAAAAACGCTTTACACACAAGGAGTTGGTGCCAGAGGAGCGAAGTGGTCTAGAGGGAGAGTATTTAGTGAGATAAGATTGGAGATAGCGTGGTCCTCTGGCCCAGACAGCCTTGTGGATGATGCAGAGGGATTCAAATGTAATTCCTGCAGCAACCAGGAGCCAGTGAAGACTTTTAGTGCAGGAGAGATGCTGTCCCTGGGTTTAAGGCCAAGGATAAGTCTTGATGCCCTCTTCTGGATAAGCTGAAGGGATCGTAGAGTGGAAGAAGGCAGATTCAGGAGATGGCTGTTACAGTAGTCAAGTCTTGAGAGAAACAGGGCTTGAGTCAAATTAAGCCTCTGGAGGGAAAGTGAGAAAGGGTAGAATTCCTTTGAGAAGGAATAGCTGATAGTTGGAATTCTTGGCAATGTCCAGAGTGTAAGGGAGGAAGGATAGAGAGGAGTCAAAGCGGACTCCAAGGTTTCTAGCTTCAGTTGAAGGTGTAGGGGGGGCCCAAGGAGCAGGGCCAGAGTGAGGTCCATCATTGTTGGTATGTCAACCCGTTGTGGAGTTAAGTATATCATGTGTTGTTTATTTGGTTATGAAAAAGGAGGAGTGTGGTTTATGCCCCTTTAAGAAAGTGATGGTGGAACACGTCATCACATTAAGACAATAAAAGGGGCAGTCCGCGCCCCAAGGGTTATCGTGAGTGTCAGAGCCTGAGACACTAACAGTGCTACAGCGTCTCATTTGTGCATTAGTGGGGCCGCACCGGGACGTGGCCCTCCACGACATAACATGTGTGCATGTAAGGGTAGATGTGTTACGTGTACATGCATAAAGTGAGGTGAGCTGGAGATAGGGTGGCCAACCGTCCCGCATTTTGCTGGATTACCTGTTTTGGGGGTTTTGTCCCGTGTTTTCCAGGCACCCTCTCCGGGACGCAAAAAGTCATGACTTTCCTTTTCCCTGTCTGAAGAAAGCCTTTTCTGCTCTGAGCTCACACTTCTGTGTGATAACCCAGGGCAGCAGAATTGCTCTCCCTGGGTGCAGCAGCTTAACACGTTGCTGTGTCAACAGATCATTGCAATGGGAGCAATTAGGCTGTGATGGAGGGAGGAGGGACTATTAGCAGGGACATTTGTCCCTTAATAAATGTGAATGGGGTGATGGGAAATGGAGCATTCTGTGTATGAAATAAGACTGTTTTTAAAATCAAAGTGAGATTTGTTTTGTCTCACATTACTTTGGCTGTTGTGACCTTCCATGCAGTATGGATAAAATACAACTAAAGCCATACTTTTATTTCTCAACATAATTCCATGACAATTTGTATAGTGTAAGGTTAGTTTGTTACAATATGCTAGTGTATGATGTTGTGTGCGTTATTTTCAAGGCATTTCTTTAAACAAAGCCTTAAGAAATATTTATATCAATTAAACCTGGAAAGATATGTGGACAACTGCTAAAATTGCCCACATTCTGTTTTTACCCCTAACCAAAGGGTATGATCCTGGGAAAATCATTTAACCCCACTGATTCTTTTCTGGAATCCTTCTAAGTGATACAGTGCATAGTTAGTGTATGCCATCATATTATTATTAGCTACTATTTAAAAGAAATCCTCACTTGTTGTCACAAGTCTCTCCCCTTCTCACCTGCTTTTGTTGTTTGCTTGCGACCTTCTGTGATGTCTTCTGTCTCACGGTCCGGGATTTGTACAAACCCGAGCGCTGGTCCTCGGATTCCACCGTGAGGTTCGCTATCCAACTTCCGGGAACGTTCAGAAGTCCAGGGTGGATACCAGGAAGGAATGATGTTCGCACTCGGAGGCACGGAACGCCGTGACCCGAGCGCGGAAGAAAATCCAGGAAGATCAGAGGTAAGGTAGAGGAATGGTTGGAAGGAAGGGGGATTCAAGGAACTGGGAACCAGGAATCAGAAGAGAGCCCCGAGCGAACTCCGGCAACACATGTCCGACTACAGCAAGCGGTAGCGTTGAGACGCGCAGAGCCGCGGGGGCGTGTCTGTTTGGTAGAGCATACAGCGTGGAGCGTAGAGACTGGCCAGCAGCATTCCGTTTCAAGCGGCCATGTTGGAAGGATCACTGTATTCAATCCCCTATGGGTCAGGGACCAGGAAGTCCAGAAGGGATGCAGACGACGGTTCATGACAGTATGCCTCCTCTGAAGCCCAGCTCCTCCGGGCTTGCTCGGATGGATAAGATGGTATCTTCGAACCAGCCTGGGGGCATTCATGTTTGACATGGGTTCCCAGGTGCGCTCACTGGGAGGGTATCCTTTCCATTCGACCAAATACTGTAGTTGACCACGTCGGTACCTAGAGTCACAGATTCTGAAAACCTTGTATTCGACTTGGTCATTGACAATCACGGGTAGATTTTGGAGCTGTTCGAGATGACGGAAGATACGGTTTTAACAGTGAGGTGTGGAACACTGGATGGATCCTTTTCCATGATTCTGGTAGTTGGAGTCGAAAGGCCACTGGATTGACGATTTCTTGTATAGAAAAGGCCCCGTAATACCTGGGAGCCAATTTATTTGGGCGCAGATGTCGAGGAAGGAGCTTTGAGGATAACCAGACTTTATCGCCTACTGAGTAGAAAGGTCCAGGTCTTTTGGAGTCAGCATAATGTTTAACGTCTCTTCGGGCCTTTTCTAAGTGTTCCTTTGCTTCTTTGTGTACATAATAAGGGTTTCAATCCAGGAATCTACCACAGGAACTGGGGTAGGGTGTGGGAGAACAGAGGGTAGAACTGAAGGATGAAATCCTTGACTACACACTCCCCGCGCTCCTTAGGTCTGAACCTTCCTTTAACCTATTGAAATGCAACACGAAGCGTTGGCTTCACGACTTGGACACAATGAGAGCCTAAACTTCCCAGATCCTTGAATTACTGACTGCCTACTGTACGTACTGTAAATAATTTATTTTATACTATATTTTATCGGCAGCCTCCATTGCCTGCCACATGAAAACTGCAACATGTATGTATGTATCTGTATTACTAATGTCTGTACTTATCTGCAACTGTAACCATTGTAACCTTTGCTTACCGCATTCAAATGTAACTGTAACCAGATCCAAACTTAATCGCCCATATGCCCCTGGTCCTGGTGTCATGATGCCTACCCCCGGAGCACCAGGCCAGGCCCAGCACCCCCGGGAGCAGGCATCATGCCCCCGGGTAAAAGCCCAGCGGCCCCTTATAGGGGCTCTTTGGACTCTGTCCTGGCGCCGTTGGCGCCAGGCTCATGTTGGACATCAGTCCTGGCGCCATAGGCGCCCTGCTCATAAAGGAAGGTGTTTTGTGCACTTACCTGATGCAGACCATGCTGCAAGATTCAGGTCTCCCTGAGACTTGAAAGGGACTATTTTTTCATTGGGACTATTTGCCACTCGGGCGTGGCCAGGGAAGGATACTTACCTGGAACTACTTTGGGGGCTATTTAAGCCACGCCCAGACAGTAGCTCACGCTTCACGTTGTTCTGCATCCAAGCAGCTGAACGCTCACCGTGTCTGCTCCTGCATCTGGTCTCCAGCCACGCCCGCCTCGATCCTGGAACACCTGTAAGGAAAGAAGAGAAGAGAAAGGTGAAAACCAAGAATTTTATCAAACTTCTTACCTGCATCCGGAACCTTCACGCCAGCGTTCCTGAGAAAAGACTTTCATTTAAAAGCACTGCGTTGCTCGCTGCAGGGCCGCGCTTCACTCACCTGTCCTTGGGAGTTCTTCTGGCTCCACCGCGACTGTCTGCACCGGTCGCCACATCTCTGCGCCTAGGGGAGAGAAGAAGAGACAAAAGGTGAGCAGAAGGAACATATGAGGAAAGCCTAATTTTCCGCCATAACACTTACCGGTCTTCTGTTGGTGGACCATTCCTCATTTCGGGTCGGTGCCGCTTCGTTGGCAGGTACCGCACCCCGGCCCCTATGGGGAAAGGACAAAATACATTACTGGGGGAATATAAAGACATTAAGAGGGATCACCCCCATTGCTAACTCACCTGAGTTTACCATCGGCAATTCAATCCCTCAACGCATCGCCTTCATTCTGCACCTGAAATAAAGGACAGATCACAGGTTAGGAAGGCAACAGAAAAGAAGGCTCAACACTTGAACTTTTGTAATCTTCATACTTACGGCGTTCCGCTTGGAAAAGTCAAGTGGATTTTGCCAGCGCCATTCTGAAAACCAGTGAAGTAACTGGACAAACACGCGCCCCTGCACCAGAAGCAGGATGGAGAGTTCATCCTTTCAAACCATAAGGTGAGCTTCAACCGGGGATTTCGGAGGAAGTTAGAGAAGAACGAAGGGGGGAAGGGGGGAGCAAGCACACTATTCTGCAGACTGTTAATCCCCTTTCTCATCTGCAGAAGGATATTCCTACGGGCCAGACAAGCAAGATTTGAGGGTCATGTTCAGTCGGTGTTCCGAGTTCTGCGCATCACGCTCGAAGAGGCCACAGCAACCCAGACTAGACCAGCGCCTCCGTGGGAGTCAGGTGAGCGTTACAGAACGCGAAGCCTTCCTACAAATTCCCACCCAGGCGCTATGGAAACTTCTGAGACTGATCAGTTGGCCCAACTACTGGGGGAATTACGGGCCGAAGTACACGCCGCTCGTCAAGAGACTAATGCTCTCAGGAGGTAAGTGATTGTATCGAAGGAAAGAACTGATGACCTGGCTAGACAGTTTTTGCAAGGTCAAGCTGGACACACTCCTCTACCCGGTTCCGGGGGGAACCCCGCTCCTGTGGTTCCCAGTAACCCTGTGCAGATTAATCTACATGAAAACATGCCGCTGGCCCCACCCGAACGCTTTGCTGGGGATCCCAAACGATTCGCCGTATTCATGAATCAGTGTCGTTTGCACTTCCTATGCAGACCTGGGGCCTTCCCTAATGACCAGACCAAGGTAGCCTTTGTATTGTCATATCTCAGCGGCTGTGCTGCCGATTGGTCAGTTCCACTGGTTACTCAAGATGACGATTCTCCGTGATTTTCAAGGATTTCAAGCAAGCATGGAAAGGTTATTTGCTCGACACTCTCAGGGGCAGGCTCTGGATGACGAACTCCTATCCCTGCGACAGGGCAATCAGGACCTCCTAACCTACATTGCAACCTTTAATAGACTAATTGTGGAAACTGGGTGGCCAGAGGATAAAAGAATCACGTTATTTTATCGAGGTCTACGCGGAGAACTTAAAGATGTCCTGGCCCAAGTTGGAAATCCGCCCCAAGAATGCACAGAATATATAGACTTAGTGGTCCAATTGGATCACAGACTTCAAAACAGAAAAGCAGATCGGTCCAAGTTTGAGACCCGGGTGTTGGTCAAGACCCACGCTAACCCCAAGGGTGCTGATGTCTCTGAGCCTATGCAAATCGGAGGGGTTAAAGGACCTTTAACTCAAAATGAACGTGAAAGAAGACGGCAGATGCAATTATGTCTTTATTGTGGGTCCTCTGGACACTTTCTACGAGATTGCCCGGCAAAACCGCCCAAGAAGGTGGTAGGAGCCGCTGATAAAAACCATGAAGACTCTGTTTCGGGAAACGACCATGCCCGACAAGCGTAGGGGTCCACTTGCCGAGCTTGAAAACTAACTCTCAGACCTCGCATTTCATTGTGCCAATGGTCCTCGTAGATCCGGAACAGCCTAAGCGGTTGCATGCAATAAAGGCATACATCGATAGTGGGGCTATAGGAAATTATGTGGATCGTGAATTGGTCTCTAGGATTAACCTCCCTCTGCGTCCTAAAACCAGCAAAGATGTCATCACCACAGTCGATGGAACCGAAATTGCCTCTGGACCGGTAACACATTCCACTGCTGAGGTGACACTGATAGGTCCGGACGGCCATCGGGAGGCAGTTGTGTTTGATGTAATCAAGGCTCCACAGTTTCAGGTTATTCTCGGAATCCCTTGGTTAGAGACACATAATCCTCAAATTGATTGGCGAGCGAAGAGAATAACCTTCCCGGATTGTGCACAAACCTGCTACCCAGAAAATCTGAAGATTAGTCTAGCGTCTGTAACCTCTGTCTCCATGCAACTATCTCCGGATTACCAAGACTTTCAGGACGTCTTCCAAAAAGGAACAGGCCAACACGTTACCTCCCCACAGATCGTACGATTGCCAAATCGATCTGGTGCCCGGTGCACAACCCCCTTGTAGCAGGATTTATGCCCTTACTGAACCTGAGAATCTGCATTTGAGACAATATTTAGATCAATACCTAGCCAATGGTTTCATTCGCCCGTCAAAGTCTCCGGCACCCTCGGCTTTGTTCTTCGTGCCCAAAAAAGAAGGCGACCTTAGAACTTGTATCGACTACCGCGCATTGAACCAGATAACTGTTAAAAACCGTTACCCTCTGCCTCTGATCCCTGAACTCCTTGACCAGGTGAAGGACGCTTGCGTATACACCAAGTTAGATCTCCGGGGGGCTTATCTGGTGCGAGTAAAAGAAGGCGACGAATGGAAAACGGCCTTCCGTACAAAATATGGATTATTCGAATACCAGATGATGCCTTTCGGGTTGTGCAACGCGCCTGCTGCCTTCCAATTCTTCATGAACGATGTCCTTCGGGAACTCATCGATGTTTGTGTTGTCGTATATATCGATGACATTCTTGTGTACTCCTCTTCGGAATCTGATCACAGAAAGCATGTCAGGGCCGTCCTTGAGAAATTGCGCCAGCACAAACTGTTTGCAAAGCTGGGAAAGTGAGTTTTCCATACCAACGAGGTTGAGTTTCTTGGATTCATCCTGACACTTAAAGGGGTCCGAATGGACTCACGAAAAGTGGATGCCATCCTCAAATGGCCATCACCTAGTTCGGTGAAAGGTGTCCAAAGCATGCTTGGTTTTGCTAATTTTTATCGCAGATTTATCCCGGAATTTTCATGTGTGGTACAACCCATCACTGCACTCTTGCGAAAAAATAAACGCTTCGAATGGACCGAGGAAGCTGAACAGGCCTTTCAGGAATTGAAAGCTAAATTCACGTCCGCACCTATTTTGAAGCACCCGCGTCCCGATCTCCCATATATAGTCGAAACCGACGCGTCCAGCTTAGCCATGGGAGCTGTCCTGTCTCAGAGAGACCCTGAAACCAACCAACTGCACCCCGTAGCATTTTGGTCCAGAAAGTTCTCGCCGCCTGAGGTAAATTATGCAATCACCGACAAGGAATTATTAGCCATTAAGTCCGCCTTTAAGGCTTGGCGGCATTATCTTCTTGGCGCCAGGCATACCATCACCGTGATCACTGATCACCAAAACTTACAATATTTAAAAACTGCCAAGGCTCAATCGTCACGTCAGCTCCGATGGGCTTTGTTCTTTGCTGAGTTCGATTTTGTAATCACTTACCGCCCCGGCTGTAAGAATGGCAAAGCGGACGCGATATCCCGAATACGAATGGGAGAAATAGACACAAACTCAGAACCTGTGCCGATAATTCCCGAACAAAGAATTTTGGGGATAATCTCTTTACAAACCCTTGAAGACATTCAAGCACGGGTAAAACAACTCCTGGACTCTACAGCCTTGCAGGATTGGATCCAAAGGGGGTCTTACTTTTCGGTCAACGATGGCCTACCTTACTTCCAAGGACGCTTATTTCTGCCAGAAAAGGAATTGCAAGAACTGGTTATTTCCCGTCATCATGATACCCTGATGGAAGGACATCCTGGCATTGCCAAAACAGAGGAAAAAATTAAACGACAATTCTGGTGGCCTTCCTGGTGAAAGGATATTAGATCTTTCGTGATGTCCTGTGGAGTTTGCGCCCAAAACAAAGGCCAAAAGACAAAACCCGCCGGTCTTCTTCAGCCTTCAGACATTCCACCAGCACCTTGGCACACCTTGTCACTAGATTTTATCACGGACCTGCCCCCTTGTAATGGATACAATACTATTCTGGTTGTGGTGGATTGATTTTCCAAGATGGCCCATTTTATTCCGTTGAAAGGATTACCTTCAGCTTCTGTCCTAGCCAAGGAATTCCTCAAAAATATCATCCGTTTGCATGGATTCCCGTCCATACTAGTCTCCGACCGGGGAAGCCAGTTTATTTCTCATTTTTGGAGAAAGTGTTGTCAACTGGCACAAATCGACGTAAGACTCTCAACCAGCCACCACCCACAGACCGATGGTCAGTCGGAGAGAACGAACCAGACCCTTGAACAATACCTACGATGTATGTTGCACCAATCGGAGGGTAATTGGAAGGATATTTTATGGGTGGCCGAATATGCATACAATAACTCGGTACACTCTGGAACTGGACAAAGCCCCTTGTATACCCTATATGGACATCACCCTCGTACTTCAGACCTGGACTCACCTCTGAGCCTTGAAATGCCCGCAGTGGACCATTTGCATTCAACGATAACTCAAGCCTTCAAGGATGCAACTGTACATTTGCAACAAGCGAAAGGGAAATACAAAAAGAATGCGTACCTGCATCGGAGTGAGGCGCCTCCATACCAAATAGGGGATCAAGTATGCTTGGCTACCAAACACTTATTGCTCAAGGGACCTCGAACTTTTAATCCAAGGTATTTGGGCCCTTACTCAATCAAAGCTATAATTAACCCACTGGCAGTCAAGCTCGATCTACCAGCTAACATGCGGATTCACCCCGTTTTTCATGTGTCACTTTTGAAACCAGTGCAACCAGGAACCAGATTAATAAAGCCACCAGAACCAATCCAGATAGATGGGGAGCCTGAATTCGAGGTGAAGAACATTTTGGATTCTAAGATCTCAAAATCAAAACTTTTCTATCTAATTGATTGGAAAGGGTACGGGCCTCAGGAAAGGTCTTGGGAACCCAGCGACCACGTACATGCACCTCAGCTGGTAAAAAGGTTCCATCGGAATTTCCCAAACAAACCGAAACCTCCAGAGGGAACGACCTTGGGAGGGGCCTTGGGGGGGGGGGGGGGGGGAGTGCTGTCATGATGCCTACCCCCGGAGCACCAGGCCAGGCCCAGCACCCCCGGGAGCAGGCATCATGCCCCCGGGTAAAAGCCCAGCGGCCCCTTATAGGGGCTCTTTGGACTCTGTCCTGGCGCCGTTGGCGCCAGGCTCATGTTGGACATCAGTCCTGGCGCCAGGCTCATAAAGGAAGGTGTTTTGTGCACTTACCTGATGCAGACCATGCTGCAAGATTCAGGCCTCCCTGAGACCTGAAAGGGACTATTTTTTCATTGGGACTATTTTGCCACTCGGGCGTGGCCAGGGAAGGATACTTACCTGGAACTACTTTGGGGGCTATTTAAGCCACGCCCAGATAGTAGCTCACGCTTCGCGTTGTTCTGCATCCAAGCAGCTGAACGCTCACCGTGTCTGCTCCTGCATCTGGTCTCCAGCCACGCCCACCTCGATCCTGGAACACCTGTAAGGAAAGAAGAGAAGAGAAAGGTGAAAACCAAGAATTTTATCAAACTTCTTACCTGCATCCGGAACCTTCACGCCAGCGTTCCTGAGAAAAGACTTTCATTTAAAAGCACTGCGTTGCTCGCTGCAGGGCCGCGCTTCACTCACCTGTCCTCGGGAGTTCTTCTGGCTCCACCGCGACTGTCTGCACCGGTCGCCACATCTCTGCGCCTAGGGGTGAGAAGAAGAGACAAAAGGTGAGCAGAAGGACCATATGAGCAAAGCCTAATTTTCCGCTATAACACTTACCAGTCTTCTGTTGGTGGACCATTCCTCATTTCGGGTCGCGCCGCTTCGTTGGCAGGTACCGCACCCCGGCCCCTATGGGGAAAGGACAAAAGACATTACTGGGGGAATATAAAGACATTAAGAGGGATCGCCCCCATCGCTAACTCACCTGAGTTTACCATCGGCAATTCA